>NC_088375.1:81450000-81815000 GCF_037993035.2 Macaca fascicularis | reverse complement strand
TCTCTTAAAAAAAAAGAAAAAAAAAAAAGAGAGAGAGATGTGTGTAGATGAGGTTTAAGACTGTGAAGACAACTTTCTAAGGAAGAAGGGAAGGTAGTCAGTGAGGAAATGGCTAGGACTGAGACTACAGGACCTTCAACCTGTGAAGGCTGGTGAAGAAAAATGAGCCTTCAAAGGATACCAGGAAGTAATCAGGGAGGTAGGAGAAGAATGGTAAGAGCTTTGTCATATAAGTCAAGAGAAAAGGGTGTTTTGAAAGGGAGGAATAAGCAACAGCTAAGTGGTTCTAGAAGGTTGAGGAAGACTAGACTGAAGGTGTTTATTGGATCAGTGAAACAGAGGCCATTGGTGACTTTGGCAAGAGCTGTTTCAGAGGAGGGATGAGGCTGAAACGTAGACTAGATGAGTGAGGAGGGGGTGAGGTAATGGAGAGAGACTGACAATAGAAGAAAAGAAATCATGAGCTCCTTGTTCCATGGGCTACCAATAAAACAGGGAATTATTTTACCAAATCAAGCTAGAGTCATATATCATAGATATATGTCTTCAAAGCACTGCATTTATCCTACAATATTACCAATTTTGAATCCTTTGTCATGAATATGAGGAGACATATGTCTGCTGGGCTTTATTCCTACTCCAACTACCTTGGAGGGTGAGTATGAAATAGACCATGTGAGGGCCTAGAGGCCATGTTGAAGTACTCTTTATCCTAACAACAATAAAAAGCAACTGAAGGCTTTTCTTTTTTAAAAGCCATTTTATTATCTAAAATGTAGGAGCATACAGAAGAAGAGAGAAAAATGTAACTCATCACTCCCGGGTATTACTCATCACCTGACCCTAACACCCTTCAGCCTTTAGTTCTGGCCCATCCATACCCCATCGACTTAGACGAAAAGTTTTAACCATGGGAGTGACATGATTACACTTGTGTTAAAAAGACCATTCTTGCTGCTGGGTAGAGCAAAAGTCAGCACATTTCCAGATAGTAAATATTTTAGGCTTTGCTGGCCATACAGACTCTGTTGTAACTACTTAACTCTTGTTGTAGCTTGAAAGCTGCACTAGACAATATGTAAATAAATAAGTGTGACTGTGTTCCAATAAAACCTTATTTATGGACACTGAAATTTGAATTTCATATAGTTTTTGCATATCACAAAATATTCTTCATCTTGTTTTGATTTTCCCCCTCACAATTTAAAAATGTAAAAATGAATTTCGCTCATAGGCAATACAAAAACAGGTGGAGGGCCAAATTTGGGCTGTAGTTTGCTAAGCCCTAGGGTACAGAATGAATTGCAGCAGGCAAGAGAAGTTGTAGGAAGACTTGCCCAAGGGTATTGCAGGAACCAGGATAAAAATCTCACTATTCCTGTACCTAGTAAAGAGAAAAGACAGCATGGTAAGCATTTATTAGGTACTATACCATTGAGTATCTGTTATGCCCTAGGCACAATGTTAGGGCTGAAGATATACAAATAAATGAATAAGAAATAGTTTTTGCAATTGCAGCTAGTTAGGGAGACAGATGTGTTTTTTTCTGTCATGTTGTAAATACCACAACATGGTACTATGGAATATACATGAAATATTGATTAATTCTGCGTGAGAAACATCAAACATGGCCTTAAGAGTGACATTTAGCCAGTGTAGTGGCTCATGTCTGTAAGTCCAACACTTTGGGAGGCTGAGGCAGGAGGATTGCTTGAGGCCAGGAGTTCTAGACCAGCCTGGGCAACACAGTGAGACACCGTCTCTACAAAACATTTAAAAATTAGCCAGGCGTGGTGATGCATGCTTGTAATTCCAGCTACTTGGGAGGCTGAGGTGGGAGGATGGCTTGAGCTCAGCAGTTTGAGGTTACGGTGAGCTATAATCATGCCACTGCACTCCAACTTCAGTAACAGTGTAAGACTTTTTTTCTTAAAATAAAAAAAAAGAGACATTTAGGCATTTAGGTAGGAACTTGAAAGATGAATAGAAGTTTACCATATAGGGTAAGGTGGAGGGAGGGAAAGGTTTTTAAGGCAGAGGGAAAAGTATAAATGGATGCAAAGAGGCTTGATACACAAGCTTCTGCCCCATCTTTCTTTCAGATTACTGCTAACTTGAGGGGAATGTAGGAGGTAACTGAATAAATCTGTACAGGTTAAAGAATCTATAAAAATGGAGTATCTCTTGTTTCAAGAGAGAGGATAATTGGTGGAATATTAAATGATCCTACATGACCTGGGCACTGGCTACATCTTCCACCTCTCTTACCACTCCCCTCCTTGTTCACTCTGCCCTGGGCACACTTGTCTTTTTGCCATGTCTTTGAGATGCCGAGCACAAGGCTGCCTCAAGCTCTTTGTCCTTGCTGTTCCCACTGCCTAGAGTCCGATTCCCTCCCTCCCTCATTCCACAGAGGCCTTCTCTGGCCAGCCTATCTAAAATAGATGCTATTCTCTTAAGTTTACCTAGTTGCTTTCTTTTTTTTTTTCCGTAGCTTTTATTATTACCTTATTCATGTGTTTGTTGTCTAGCTCCTCCCAACTAGAATGTAAGCTCCATGAAGGCAAGTCTCTTCTCTATTACCTCTAGAGTCTAGAACAGTGCCTGGCAAAATACAGCCACATGAGTATTAGTAAAATAGATCAACAAAAGGAGTGGGGAGAGGGTAGAGAAGAACCCAGATGAGTTGGTATTGCAGGAGTGCAAGCTCAATAGTCTCTGTTTCGTTGGCTGAGTAAGATGGGAATTCATCTTCTGAGAGGAGACTGGGACTCAAAGTTTTGAACGTCTCTGGAAGTTGAGAAAGAGTAACACAGGGAGAAAGTTGGGAACTTAAACATTTGAACTCAAGCCAAACAGATAATTAATTGTACTGTGCCAAGGTGGGGGGGTGGTGAGAACCAAAAGAGAAGATAGCTCCTCCACACTCAGAATGTGGTAATTTGACTTATCTTTCTTGGAGTTGAATAGAGAATTATAGGGTGGGGAAAACCAAACAGAAGCTCTTGAAAGAATAAGCACGTGAGGATGGGAGTGGAGAGAAAGTGAAACTTGGTAGAAAACAACCCATCTGAGAGCCATGTTTGAGTGGTACAGAATCTGAGAGAATGAAACCGAAGCACAGACAAGGATTCTTTGGTTTCATGCTTCTGTGATTAAAAAAAAAAAAAAAAAAAAAAGAAAAGTCCTCAACATACCTGCTGTTTGGCAGCTGGGAATTCTCAATTGGCTAGAAGTGAGTTTCAGGACATATTGCCAACTGCTGTCCCTTTTCTCCTCCCTTCCCTTGGGCAGGGCATTTGTGTAAACAGACAGCAAAGAAATAGAACTGGACTGTCTTATTCCAATTCTTCTCTCCTTGCTTCCATTTCTATTGTAATTATTTTATTAATAAGCCAGGGCTGCCAACGCTCATACTAAATATAATTTACTATTGTGTACAACCAGTTTTAGGGTGGTAATGAGACACTGTTTTTTGGTGAGAACTGGAAGGTTAGCGACTAATATCCAGAATTCTTTTTCTGGATAACTGTGGATTATAATATCTTCGGCTGTTTTGGGGGCTTCTTTGTCTGCAAAAAAAATAAAAAAAAAAAAGTGGAATATGAAGTAGGTTTTTTGGTGTAAAATAGTCCCTTTATGAACTGCAGGTTACCAAAAAGAATTGTTGCTTCCCAGAACTACCATTCAACCCAGGAATCCCATTACTGAGTGCATACTGAGGAATATAAATCATTCTACCATAAAGACACATGCATGTGTCTTTATGTGTTCATTGCAGCACTATTCACAATAGCAAAGATGTTGAGTCAACCCAAATGTCCATCAATGACAGATTGGATAAAGAAAATATGCTACATATACATGCAGCCATAAAAAATATCAAGATCATGTCTTTTGCGGGAACATGAATGGAGCTGGAGGCTATTATCCTTAGCAAGCTAATGTAGGAACAGAAAACCAAATACTGCATGTTCTCACTTAGAAGAGAGAGCTAAATGATGAGAACTCATGAACGCAAAGAAGGGAACAACAGACATTAGGGCCTACTTGAGGGTGGAGGGTGAGAGGAAGGAGTGAAGCAGAAGAGGTAACTATTGGGTACTGGGCTTAATATTTGGGTGATGAAATAATCTGTACAACAAATCCCTGTGATACGAGTTTGCCTATGCAACAAACCTTCACATGTACCCCCAAATCTAAAAGTTAAAAAAAAAAAAAGAATTATTGCTTCCCACATACGTGCTAAATTTCAGTATCAGGGTATCTTTTATTATTAAGATTCTGAAAGTTAACATGTTCTCAAATGATCTCCTCTTTTCTGTAACTTGGTCCACTCATGGTCTTCTCCATTATGGTTTGTGGCAACTTCCATCCTTTGGGACAAAAACTTAGGGCATCTTTCTCTCATATTCCACATCTGTCAGGAAATTCTGTGGGTTTGGACTTGAAAATATATCCAAAACCTGACCACTATTTGCCATAGCCGCTGTTACCGCCCTTGCGGAAGCCACTTACACCTTTCGCTTGGCTTATTACAAGAGTTTCTTATGGTTCTCTGCTGACTTTGTTTTCCACAGCAGCTGGAGTGATCCTCTTAAAATATGTCAGCTCACAGCACTCTTCTGTTCAAAACCTTTCCATAACTCCCCATTTCACTCAGAGCAAAGGTAAAGTCCTTAGAATAGCCTACAAGGCCCTTCTTGTCTGGCCCTTCATATCACTCCATCTCATCTCCTACTATTCTCCCCTTATCGTCTGCTCCAGCTATCTTAGCCTCCCTGATGGTCCCAGAATTTGCCAGGCAGGCTCGCACATTAGGCCTTAGCGCTGGCTGTTCCCTCTGCCTGGAAATCTTCCTTCATATTCGTGGAGTTCACACCCTCATTTCCTTCAAGACTGCTCACACACTGCCTTTTCAGTGAGGCTTACCTTGACCACCCTATTTAAAGTTGCACCTGTACACCTCATCCCCTTCCCTTCCCTTATTCTATTTTGTTCACAATAACTACACTTGTCTTTTGAACTTTTTGTTCATTAATATATCCCTAGGACTTAGAAGAATATCTATGATGTGGTAGGTATTTAATAAATATTTACTGAATGAGGGATGAATTTATTTTGCTTAACTCAGTGTAACCCTCTTAAGAAAAACAAGACTATAAACCAGATCTTTTGAGAACGTTAACTTCTTTTTTTTTTTTTTTTTTCAGATGGAGTTTCGCTCTTCTTGCCCAGGCTGAAGTCCAGTGGGGCGATCTCCACTCACCGCAACCTCCGCCTCCCGGGTTCAAGCGATTCTCCTGCCTCAGCCTCCCGAGTAGCTGGGATTATAGGCATGTGCCACCACGCCCAGCTAATTTTTATATTTTCAGTAGAGACGGGGGTTTCACCACGTTGACCAGGCTGGTCTCGAACTCCTGACCTCAGGTGATTCGCCCGCCTCGGCCTCCTAAGGTGCTGGGGTTACAGGCTTGAGCCAATGCGCCCGGCCGAGAACGCTAAATTCTAATTGAATTAACCGTAATTTAGTATTGCCACATACAGTAGCTGAGATGGTGCAACAAGGAGTTTGATGGAGATTCTGGTAAGGGACATGGTGGGCTAAGAAAGAATTGTCTGTTCTTGAAACTAGATAAACTCAGGGGCTTTACTCCCCTTCAGGTACTAGAATCATGTATAAAGGCAGAGAAAAGTGATTCTGAGTGAACTTGCACTGACAACTTACTAGAACGAGGCTTCCTGGAGTTAGGGTTCCCGGAGTATGTGTCTCCCTGGAAGGTGGAAGAAGAGCCTGAACCTGCTCTGCTACTCTTTGGAAGAGAGCCCCGCCATTTCCCTAGGCCTTGGCCTCCCTCCCTGGAAAAGGATGGTATCCACCGACTCCCCGTATGGGAGGCTGCTTGCAGGGTGTTCCCAGCACCTCCCAGGGAAGCTCCTCAGAATACTGCCTGCCACATTTTTAAGCTTTTTTAAAAAAATTATTTTTATTATGGTAAAACATACACAACATAAAAGTTATCCCTTTATCCAGTTTGCGGTGTACGTTTGTTAACCTCACAGCAAGCAACACATGAGTTTTAAATTAGAATTTGGACAACGGCAAATGAAATGAAAGGCGAACAATCCGAGAGCCGGGTCACAGAGGAGCTCTGGGAACGAGCCGCGGGCTGAAGCCACACGGGGAACTCCATTTTGTCCGGACAGGGTCGGTCGTGGCCACCCTCAGGGAGTCGAGTCGTTTTCGCGGCGCGGCCCGGGCCTCCCCCGGGGGTCCGCCCGCCTCTCTCCGCCTGGCCCAGCGGCGCGGCCGCGGTAGGACTCTGTCCACTCGCTCAACCTCGGGCGCCCAGTTCTTAAGGCAAAGGGTCCCCTGCCTTGCACAACTCGGAGCCGCCGAGGAGGTGACGGCGGTAGCTCTGGGACGGCTCGGTGCCATTCACTACCATTCTGTTTTCCTGAGGCGCCGCCTTCCAATTGCTCCGGCTCCGCTAGGAGGCGCGCGCTCCAGCCGCTCCGCCGCGCGGCCCCGACCGCACTTAAGTCCGAGGCGAAGAAAGAAAAGGCTGTCGGCAGCCGCAGCTCCCGGTCCGCGCCGCCAGGCCCGCGCAGGCGCGCGCGGCTCCTGTTCTCGCGGGCGCCCCTCCCCCAGGCCTCCAGGCGCGCCGCGGGCGGGGTCGGCGCGGGGGGCGGAGCCGGCGCGGGCTCGGCTGGGGCCCGGCCCGGGATTAGTTGGTTTCGGAGCGGAGGAGGGAGCCCCGACCGTCGCGAGCGTCAAAGAGACAAAGCACGTCAGGGGGTCCGGCCGGGGGGGTCGGCCCGGGGCTCGGTGGTGCCCCAGCCCGCGCGGAGGGCCCTGCGGACCCGCGCGCCGCCGCCGCCGCCTCGCAACAGGTCCGGGCGGCCTCGCTCTCCGCTCCCCTCCCCCGCATCCGCGACCCCCGGGGCGCCTCAGCTCGGCCGGGGCCGCAGTCTGGCCACCAGCTTCCATGCGGTTCGGGTCCAAGATGATGCCGGTAAGGGGGCGAGCGGCCGGGGCATCGGGCCCGGAAGTGTGCGGGGTCGCGTGCCGGGGGCTGGTCCGCGCCCTCAGGCGCGTCGGGGAAGGAGCCCGGGGCCGGGAGCCCGCGCGGAGGGGCCGGGGCTTTCCGAGCTTCGAGCGGGTTTCTGGAGGGGGAGGCTCCATCCTCAGCGTTCTGCGCCCACAGCCGGCCTGGGGTCGCGGCGAGACCCTGACCGCGAGGCGGGTTCCCCCAGCTGCTTCGGAGTCAGGCGTGCCGCCCGCGAGCCCAGCAGCCACTCAAACTTTTCGTCTTTCACTGGGTCTTGACTTTTTTGCAGTTCTTGAAGGTCAAGAATACGGGAACTGGGGACCTTGTTCTTTGCTGGGTCTTTTTTTTTTTTTTTTTTTCTTTCAACTTTTTACTGGAGTGAAACATACGTTACTGGAACGGGTACCTTTTCGAATTTCGATCTTGATATCCGCAGTAGCAGCTAAGTCACCCTTACCTCTTTGTGGAAACTGGTTGTGGTAAATGCAGTCTCGGAAGTTTTAGATTGCAGGAAAGCGTACGTGCCTAGCTCCCTTCATTTCCCACAGCTTGTTTAGCAAGACCTCCGGAGAGGATTAGTGTGTTCTTTAGGAGCTCCGCAGGCTTTTGACACGGCCACCAGGCCACAGGTGAACAGCAGGTTTGAGACGTTTCTGAAATGTCTCTTGTCATTTAACGATCGCGGAATGGAGGTTTGCGGTGGGTTGCGGTGGCTTCTGCAGACTTAAGTAGCGAGTTTCTTCGTGGAAGTTGTACTTGCACCTCTCCCACTGAAGTGGGGACGTCTTGCAGGTATCCTATGCTTGTGGCTCCGTTTGTTTAGACAAAGAAACAAAAAGCTTTTACTTTTATGAAGTCTGTGGAATAGAGTGATGACAAAGTTTGCAGTCACGCATACAGAGTATATAATATGCTGTCCCCTGGCCCCCTACTTGTGTCATGGAGGGCGTCCTGAACTCTCATTGGGCCGACTTAACAATTCACTAGAATTAGTAATTGGGTTTAGATGGTTTGGGATATTTTGTCCTGCCAGGATAAAAGGAATTTGAAAGTAGCATTATGCATCTTAGTTTAATGCCTGGTTATGAAGTCAGGTTTGTGGTGTGAATACTCAATATTGAAATAATGAACCATAGCATAGATAAGGGTGATGGATTTTGCTGTTAAGATTTTTATTTCTTGGATTTACATCTCTTTTTGTTGAAATAACTTGTACGGATTGTCTGTGAATTTTTCCTAATAATGGGAGCAAGAGAAACACGTATCAGTTGTTGCTATATGGTTTCTTCCTTGTTTTTTGTCAAGGTATCCTTTGGAGATACCCTACGAAGGTATCCGTTGTGTAGCCGAATTCATAAAACGTTATGTGGCTCTTGAGACTACATTCAATTTAGCAATATGGTTCTTCTGATTGCCTTTCTGATGTCAGAATAGAATCCTAACACGGACTCATTGTGGTGTGATGGCACGTACACCAGCTTTGAAGTCAGACTAACACTTCAGTATTGCTCAGCTACTACCTTTAGTGGCTATAGCCACTTAAAAAGTTGTCCCTCAGTTTCATCATCTGTAAAATGGGGATAATAGTACTCAGCTCTTAGGGTGGTTTGAGGATTAGAGTTATGTTTATGAAGGAAGTGTGATTAGTATGTCTAGCTTGCAATAGGTGGTAGATAAAAGCCTTTGAATTTCCAGTGTTGGTTAAACTGGAGATTCTCAGATTTGTGATATATAAAAATATGAAATAATTTTTCATTTAGTAGACTCATGTTATATGTGTCTTTATACTGTAATATTTTGGATATTTGAAAATAAAACTTTTATTAAGTATATATACTTTTATTAAGTATATTTCTCATCTTTGGCTTTTAATATGCTTGGACTTTTATTCCAACATGAATGTAATTTTGTTACATTACTTTGAAAAATTCTAACCAACTTACCAGGAAAAGCACATTTAATGTAAAAAAATGGGTAGTCTCAGAATGTAGACAGTTGGCCTTGATGTACTTTTATTGTGGTAAAACATGCATGAAATAAAATTTACCATTTTAACTATATTTAAATGTACAGTTCTGTGGCATTAGGTACATTCCTTGATTTGCTTTTAAAGGCATTCTGAAGATAATGGTTTACTATTTAGACTGCATTTATTAAAAATGTGCAAATAGGCCAGGCGCGGTGGCTCATGCCTGTAATCTCAGCACTTTGGGAGGCCGAGGCGGGCGGATCACGAGGTCAAGAGATTGAGATCCTCCTGGCCGGCATGGTGAAACCTCGTCTCTACTAAAAATACAAAAATTAGCTGGGCGTGGTGGCATGCGCCTGTAGCCCCAGCTACTCGAGAGGCTGAGGCAGGAGAATTGCTTGAACCCCGGAGGTGGGGTTGCAGTGAGCCGAGAGAGACTCCATCTCAAAAAAAAAGAAGTGCAAATAAATTGTGTTCGTGTGTTTTCTTACCAAATGGTACAGGATCAAGTGGTTTTCTTTTATATGGGACACGAAGCGATAATTGGTTCCAAAACCAAAAGTGGAAGATGTATTTTAGAAGGCTAACTAAGAATAAATAGCAAGCTCTGCAAATCACAGTAGAGGTAATGATAGGGTACTGCAGAAATGGGAGTGATAATTACTCTCACTTTCAGATACCTGCCATTGTTAGTATCTCTAGTTCTGTGATATTTCTACAACTTGCTGAGGAAAAACTGGTTATACTTTCATACTTGACATCATCTTTTTCCTGATGAAAGAAGAGATTTATTTGCACTTCGAAAGTTTGGCTTTTTAGTGATCCATTAGTTGTACTTGATTATCAAATAAAGGGAGGCAGTTATCGCAAGCAAAAATTCTTAGTCATTTGAAAATTACATTAGATATCTTTTATTCATTACTTTGATTTCGTGAAGTGTTATGCTCAGAACAAAAATGTGTTCTTAAGAAAGAGCTTGGCTAACTCTAAAAGCTACTCTGCTCTTTTCAGCTAATAGTTTCATAAAAATTTTTGTTTGTACCTACTGTTGAAATGATAAATTAAAAAAAAATTATTTACAAAACTACACAGTATTTGGTAGCGCCACCTGGAAAACCAGAAGGCTTGAATTTGCCTGTCACTTGGTAGTTGGAGATGCTGTATATTTGGCCTGAGTGTCCAGCTGTAATGGAAATGCTCTGTATCTGTGCTGTCCAGCATGGCAGTCACCAGCCACATGTGGCTACTGCACTTCAAATGTGGCCAAGGGAACTGAAGAACTGAACTTAAGAGTTAATTTTAATTATATTTAAATAGCCACATGCCTGGTGGTTACTGTATGACAATGCAGTCAAACCGACATCATCATATAGCCTTTATACAGATATTTTAAAGAAAATAACAGATGGGCCGGGCGCGATGGCTACGCCTGTAATCCTAGAACTTTGGGAGGCTGAGGGGGTGGATCATGAGGTCAGGAGTTCGAGACCAGCCTCAACATAGTGAAACCCTGTCTCTAATAAAAATACAAAAATTAGCGGGTGTGGTAGCGTGCGCCTGTAATCCCAGCTACTCAGGAGGCTGAGGCAGGAAAATCGCTTGAACCCTTGAGGCAGAGGTTGCAGTGAGCTGAGATGGCACCATTGCACTCCAGCCTGGGGGACAGAGCGAGACTGTCTCAGGAAAAAAAAAAAAAAAAAAAAGAAAATAATAGCTTATTTTAAAAAGCTCAGTTGAAGTGATCATAGTTTAATTTCTAAGTTTATGGCATTTTATCTTTCAGTGCTGCACAGGCATAATTATTTCATGATGCTGCAAAATAAAATTTGAGCTTCTAATTTTGAGGGTCTAGGGAAAAAATGGGATATTACAGTATCTCCTTTAGCAGTTTGACCAGCTGATCAGTAGAATTTGTATATTTCTGAGCATAACTGCAAAGTGTGCAGCTCCACAGACCAGTAGCTTAACTTTTGCTTAAATTCTTGTATTATTATTTACAAAGGTCTGGTTTTATTTGCACAGATTTGCACAAAACAACTGAAATTGTGTTTTGAAACAAAATCTTTCAAGTTATGTATTTGGAACATTATATTTGTATGATTTCAAGTTATGTATTTAAAACATTTTATTTGTATGATTATATCATATTTTGAAAGAATTCTTTTTGCTTGAGTAATAGTGTAGAAAATTAGCTTAGATCAGGCTTTATTCCAGAATAAAGTTTAGATTAGGTCCCTAAAGAGAGGTTCCTAGCTTTATAGAATTACAGTTACCAAAAGCTGTTAAACAAATAATCTATTTTTAGAGATGTGCAAAATATTTCACATTTCTTTCTTTTTTTTTTTTTTTGAGACAGAGTCTCACCACTCTGTGACTCTGTAGCCCAGGCTGGAGTGCAGTAGCACGATCTCGGCTTACTGCAGCCTCCGCCTCCCAGGTTCAAGCAGTTCTCTGCCTCACCCTCCCAAGTAGCTGGGATTACAGGTTACACTCAGCTAATTTTTGTATTTTTTTTTTTTTTTTGAGACGGAGTCTTGCTCTGTCGCCCGGGCTGGAGTGCAGTGGTCGGATCTCAGCTCACTGCAAGCTCTGCCTCCCAGGTTTACGCCATTCTCCTGCCTCAGCCTCCCGTGTGGCTGGGACTACAGGCGCCCGCCACCTCGCCCAGCTAGTTTTTTGTATTTTTTAGTAGAGACGGGGTTTCACCGTGTTAGCCAGGATGGTCTCGATCTCCTGACCTTGTGATCCGCCTGTCTTGGCCTCCCTAAGTGCTGGGATTACAGGCTTGAGCCACCGCACCTGGCCTAATTTTTGTATTTTTTAGTAGAGACGGGGTTTTACCATATTGTCCAGGCTGGTCTTGAACTCCTGACCCTGGTGATCCACTAGCCTCGGCCTCCCAAAGTGCTGGGATTACAGGCATGAGCCACCGCGCCCGGTAGTGTCTCACATTTCATGTGCATTAGTTTTGTTGCCTTGTGACTTCAGCTCTTAAAAGCTGAAAGATGTTTGAAAATTTCTGTATTTTTACCTGTTTCAGAGAAATCAGATTTAGACTTTTTAAAAGAAATTTACACAAGCGTACACCTGCTTATATTTAACAATTAAGGAGAATCTATTTATCTGGAAGACACATGGAGGGTCATTTATTCACATACACTGCTTCTAGGAAGAACTGTGTTCCCTCTGTCTTTATCCCCACCGCCCCAGCAGACAAGAAAACAAAACTTTCTTTTCTGGAGCTTTTAAGAATACTGTAGACCTTTATCTCTTTTGGTGATCTTCCATAGTGTGTGGCACTCTTAAACAGTCTTTCTAAAGCTAAGTTAACACTGAGTATTCTTGAAGCTCGTGTTATCTAGCCTCTCCTTAGCTTAAATAGGATAACTGCATACCAGTATGTGCTCTCACCAGCTTCTCCACAAGGATCTCACAGAGTAAGAAGAATAGCAGTTAAGAGTTTAGCAATTAAGAGTTTAGGAATCCAGAGTGTTCTTTTCAGCTCATGCCACTTAAGCTGCACATTATTTAAATACTTGTTTTTTGATGGTGTGCTAGTTATTGAACAGAACATTCTCTTTAATCAGATGTAACTGAAAAAAGAAAACATAGATAATGTGACTATGTATGAAATGTATAGTTATATTGAAGTGGTAGGTGAGACATTAAAATTCTATGTCTTATTGGGTCATTCGGGGATCCTTCAGGAGCATTAAGTTTTAAGTAGTCAGTGATTTCTTAAAACACTTTGCATACCGTCTTATCAAAATAAATGTCTTATCAAAGAAATGCAACTTTTAAACATTATTAGATAATGGGCAGGAAAAGTAGTTTTACAGATTTAGAAACTTTTTTCTACATAAAATATACTCAAAACCAAATTATTTATTTGGATAATCAAACCAGATTTTTGATGAATAGGTTCATTTGGCCAGTAAGTACTGAACTTTCACTTTTTTGTTTGTTTGTTTGTTTAGACAGAGTCTTGCTCTATCACTCAGGCTAGAGTGCAGTGGCATGGCGTCATCTCAGCTCACTGCAACCTCTGCCTCCTGGGCTCAAGTGATTCTCTAGCAGCAGCCTCCCGAGTAGTTGGGATTACAGGAGTGCGCCACCACACCCAGCTACATTTTTTTTTCTATTTTTAGTAGAGACGGGGTTTCACCATGTTGGCCAGGCTGGTCTCGAACTCCTGACCTCAAGTGATCTGCCTCTCAAAGTGCTGGAATTATAGGCGTGAGCGACTGCACTTGGCCGAACTTTGACTTTTGAAGTGCATACTTCAGTTGTTTTTTTGGATACAGGTTTATAACTTAATACTACTTTATTTAAATTTCAAACATATCAACCCAAAATCCCTTAAGGCACAAGCATTGAAAGGTAGTAGAAAACCATGATGAATAAACTATTATAGATTACCAGTAAACTACTTGTGGTAACAAAAAATAATTAAGGCAGTTTACTGTTCTTCCACAGGGCAGTGAACAATTTATATGTAAAAGCAGGGAGAGTGTAAGCTTCACTCTAACTTCTCTCCTGGAGATGAAGAGGAGCCCCCTTTCTGTGCCTCACACTGTGCCTGGTGATTTAGGTTGGTTATCCTGTCTAATCCCCTTATTACACTCTGAAGTTGATCTTCCCACTCTCATTCAACAGATAAGGAATTTGAAGCTCAAAGGGTTTAAGTAATTTGTTTCTGGTCACTAGTAGAAATGAGATTTGAACTGCCTGCCCGCAAACACATGCTCTGTTCAAGATGGCAAATGCTTGGGTCACAATATTTTTATATGTTTGACAGGACAAACAGTGGTAATGATGTTCTTTTGGCTAATTGTAACTTCAAAAATTGCTTTTCAAAGCATAACCCTACTGTAGTTTTAAAGTAGAAAAGGAAAAATGAAAAAAAAAAAAAAATGGAGACATCTTTCCTAACTTAAATCCATACTGCATGAGAAGATTGGTAAATAGTTCTCTTATGGACTTGTTAAATGATGTGGAGGTGGTTACCTCCCCCTGGGCAAAGGAAACATCTCAATAGCTATTTCTTCCCACCTCTATCTAATAATACTACCATAGACATCTCAGATCTTCCACATCTGCAGGGAAAGAGAAGGGGTGTGATAATTAGCTTTTGAATAAGGGGTGTTAAATAGTATTTCTTGAGATGATATCTGTAAATGTGGCTTGAAGGTGATAATATATTAGGTTGGTGCAAAAGTAATTTCGGTTCTTACCGTCACCTTTAATGGCAAAACCACAGTTACTTTTGCACCATCCTAATAGGAAAGGAGCAGAGTAGGATAGGCATGTTGGGAGAAGTGGAGGACAGGGACACATACAATGTCTGCTGTGAGATGACCAGTGTCATTCAGCCGTTTCCAGTTACTTGAGTGGTGCAGCAATGACTTTGACGTGTCCAGATGGGAGTGGAGTGAGTGTCTCCACTTGCAGCTTCAGGACTGTCTGTGAAGGGAGCAGTAATTCAATGTAGTCAGATACCTTTGTTGGAAATAGATTAGGGGCTGATTTTGAATGAAATCACATTAAATCATTGCTTTTCATTCTCCCTCATTAACCATTTGGTTGTTTTTGGATGGCCTTTTGGGGATAACATCTGCTCAAAAGATACTTAGTTACTATCTTCCGTATTCCAGGCACTGTTGTAAATGCTATGGAGACAGGAAAGGAAGTTTTCAGGGAGCTTTACCTTTCTTTTTTTTTTTTTTTTTGAGACGGTGTCTCGCTCTGTCTCCCAGGCTGGAGTGCAGTGGCCGGATCTCAGCTCACTGCAAGCTCCGCCTCCCGGGTCCACGCCATTCTCCTGCCTGAGCCTCCCGAGTAGCTGGGACTACAGGCGCCCGCCACCTCACCCGGCTAGTTTTTTTTGTATTTTTTAGTAGAGACGGGGTTTCACCGTGTTAGCCAGGATGGTCTCGATCTCCTGACCTCATGATCCACCCGTCTCAGCCTCCCAAAGTGCTGGGATTACAGGCTTGAGCCACCGCGCCCGGCTACCTTTCTTTCATAGTGCTTAATGGGGGATTTGGGTGGGAGAGAGAGAGAAAATAAACAAAAAAGAAAAACATGAGAGTTAAATGGGATTTAAGAAGGGTAATGTGACTGCGATGGCTACTTTAGATTGGATGGTCAGGAAGTGACCTTTCAGCTGAGACCTGAATGACAAGGAGCTGCTCCTGTGAAGATTTGCAGGTGGAGCATTTCAAGTGGGCATGATTCCCAGGGACTGGTGCAGAGGCCCCGAGGAAGCACTAGAGGCTGGGGCGGGGGGCGGGGGAAGAGGGGGCGGCAGGGTCAGGGCAGGGCTTCATGGGCAGAGGGCAGAGTGACTAGAGCTGAGGAAAAGACCAGTCAGCATATAGGTTTTTGTGGGCCAGAGGGAAGGGTGGAGGTGGCATGGGAAGGGACGTGGGAGCCACAGAAGAGGTTTAGTAAGCAAAAGCGACAACCTGATTGATTAGGAAAGCTCACTCTGTTGCCGTGTGGACAGCGGATCTTACAGGTGCCAGAGTGTAAGACTTGGGCAAGATGGGAAGAGTAGGAAAGTCTACAGAAAGCTGCCAAAAATAAAGGGTTTTAATTTTATTTATTTTTTTGTTTTTTACTACACCTAAGGCCCAGCTGACAGTAAGAATTGGTTGTGAAGGCACTCAAGAGTTTGTCACTTTCTCTGATAAATTGTTTTATTGACCCTCAGACGCCCCAAGGGTGAGAGGAGAAACAGTAGCACTTACCCAGGGTTGGAAGTAAGACAAGACAGGAATCGTGGAAGATCACTCCTGTATCCACAACTCCTTCCTGTGGATCTAAAGAGAAACCATACTTTTTATATCACCAGAGAGCTCTGACAGCTACACAGAGCAGTTTAAATTTAGGCTTGAGAGAAAGCCTTCTGTCACCATGTTTCTTTAAAACCGAGTAGTGTGTATCAGGTTTCTCAAGGAAGCTGAGTAGTGTGTATCAGGTTTCTCAAGGAAGCCAGTAGTCTGTCCTACAATGCTTTAGGACAGCTTTACTTTTGATCACATGATCCGAGTGCGCTGGAAGCTTCTGATGCTTCAACCTAAAAGTTCCTTGACTCCCCCGCCTTTTTTTTTTAATTTTAAAACAATAATATCTTCATTTTTCCGGCATAAAGTAGCGAGTGACCTAGGAAAATCAAGTCAGAGTTAACTTTAATTCTAGAGACGGTCTCTTTGTGCCAGTGTTTTCTGCATCACAACAAGATCTAGATAATAACTGCTTAGTTTGTGATATGTAGGTAATTTTCAAAAATTTTGTTAATTTCCTGAAAAGGTTGGGGGGCATCTATTTTGGATAATGCTTTTATTTTAAAGGTAGATTGGCTCTTTCTCTGGTAGGTTTTGCTTGTTGCTTTTAGTAGCCAGGGACCTGGACTTTCATCCTGCTTCCTTTCCTCTCTTCTGTTTTCTCCTGGAGCTGTTGAGTCACCAGGGCACACAGATCCCTGTTCTCCATTCCCTGGGGCACCTGTTTGGCCTCACCCCTCTCCTACCTGTACTGTTGTAATGCTCTCCTTATCTATGTTCTTACCTTTTCTGTTCTCTGCCCCATCAGGCCATTTAAGGCACTGCTTCTGTGGTGGTCTTTTAGAAACAGCAGCGTGTCTCTTCCCTCTCCAGAATTCTTCAAGTCTGACCTCTGTTCCTTACAGCATAAAATATATAAACTCTTTAGTGAGATAGAAAGTTTCTTTATTGTGTAGCCCAGTGGATTTCAGCCTTTTTGTGTCATTGATACATTTCCATTTCAGAACTTTTAGCTGCATAATGGAAATGATTGAAAAACTCAAAACATCAAGTCATCTATTAAAACATAGCACCAGCTGTGGCACAGTAGTGGGAATGCCTTGTGCTGTGCAGAAGAGCACTCGGTCACCTCGCAGTTCATTCGCCCTGCCTTTGGAATTGTGTTTCCTCTTGCTCACTGCAAGTTGTACTCTGTTGCATATTGCTCTCCACTCTTGCCTATTGCCCTCCATGACTTGCTCCACTCCATCGGACTTTGCCTTAACAGTGTGTGTATAAAAAAAATTTTGTGCATTGAAAGTTTTTGCAGCACATTCGTGGCTTGTGGATTGAGAATTGACCCATCTCTTCTTATTTGTCCTGCCTTGCCTCCCACCTCTATGCTTCAGCGGTTCCAGGACTATAATTGTGAGGGCATGCCACAGTTTCCTGTGTCTTTATACACAATGTTTCTCTCCCTAGATGGTTCTCTTCCTGCTTGTGTTATTCATCCTACAGTTTCAGCTTAATAGTACTTAATGTTAAGCCTTCTTCCACTGCTTGGAGGGGATTTTTTTTCTGTTCTCGCTGGACTTCAGATGCTTTAAATATACTTTCACCAGGAAGTTCTCATTTCTCAACATTGCACCCTTTTCATTGTTTGCGGTGCTTCTTCGTTGTTCCATAAGCTCTAAGAGGACGTGGACCATGCCTTTTCATCTTTGTGTTTCTAACACTTACACAGTGTTTGGCATACTGTAGGGATTTAATATTGTTTGAGTTACTGGATGAATGAATATTCTTATTTTGGATTTTCTTTGGTGAGTGTAGTTCTTGCCTCTACTTCCATAGGAAAGTGGGAAGTAGGAAGGAAATAACTAGAAGCAATGGATTGGTTGTAGTTCGATCATCATGGATAGATCTTAAAAAATGTAGTGCTTAGTGAGTAAAAATAAAAAATAGAATGAAATCTGTAACAGTACCTTTACATAAAATAACACAAATGCCTGGCACACAACAAGGCTCAGTTTAGAAGGAAGCACACCAACACTAAACTTATCAATAGTTGGAGTCAGGGAGGAATTAACTAAATGTATTTGTTCTTTTGCTTTATACATTGGTTGTTTGTGACAGATATTGAAGCAGAGTAGCCTAAGATGAGTTGCTTTAGAGGATACGTTCAGAATTTGAAACCTATCTAAATTCAGCTTCAGGCATAGTTGAAAGAAGAGAAAAGGTTTCTTAGGTTTACTTAAGCAGAATTCTTTGAGACATTGTCTGGCTTTGAAAACGTTCACTGTGAAGTAATACCATTTATAGATAAACATTTCTTGATGCTTCAGAATGTGAGCATCCTCTTTGTCATGTTCTTGTCGCCTGTTAACTTTCTCCTCTTTGTGGAACTTTGATTCCCTGAGTCACAGTTTCAGTTCAGTTCAACAAACTTGTATTGCATATTTGCTTTGTGTGAGATCTGACAGAGTTTTTTTGGGGAATGAGGTACAATGTAGGAGGAGAAAAACCAGGGAAAAACCATTTAAGAACCAAAACCTGTGTCCTAAAGAATGTATGGACCAGTAGGACAGATAAGACAGGGATACAAACAACTACAGTGTGAATGGTTGTCAGAGAAGCAAAGAGAACATTTACTTCTGGCTGGAGGTAGGTGTGTGGGTAGGGACGGATGGATTGGAGGAAGTTTTATGGTCTTTGAATTATTCTGGAAGGATGGGGATGACATTGACACTACAGGACCGTGTAGGAATCAGGTGAGCTACTCTGGGGAGAGAAGTGAGGAAAAGTGTGGCTATTTTTAGATTTCTCATTTGGTGACTTGAGGCTATAACTGTGGAGTAGATAATTTAAAATACGTTTTAGGTCTTAATATTTCTTGTAATTGAAATGGAATTCCTTGAAATTCAAAGTATGCAAATATAAATACCCGTGTATATGATCATAATGTATTGATATTGTTGTTGGGTTAACTACTGGTATTGTAATTAATATATACATAGATTAATACATACTGCTGTTACTTGCTAGCGAAACTAATACTCTACATTATTTACAGCAAATTACTCAGAAACCTAGCTTCATGTTACTTCCCTGCTCAAAACCCTCTAATGCAGTGGTTCTTAAGCTTAAGTGTGGGTACTGGGCCTCACCTCTGGGGTTTCTGAATCAGGAGGTGTAGAGCAGGGCCTGGGACTTCATATTTGACAAGTTGCCAGGTGATGCTGATGCTGTTTGAGAATTGCATGTTGCAAATCACCACTCTAGTGACTTTTCCCTTGCAATAAAGTCCATACTCCTTATTCTTGACCTATAAGGCCCTACTCGAGCTAGCCCCTGTTCTACCTCTGCCCTCATTGGCACAAGTCTGTATTCCTGATGTGGCGTTTTTTCCGGTTGTGGAATTACCACCTCTGGGCCTTTGATGAAATGTCTTCCTTCAGATGTTTCAAGTGACTGTGGCTTCTTCAGTCTCAGCTCAAAAGTCCCCTGCACCCTGAGGTGTCTTTCCTAATCACGATCAGCCATCCTCTCCTCATCACTTCCATAATTCTTTATCATATCACTTTATATACTATGCTCATTTGTGTACTACCAGCCTCTCTTCTGTGCCCTAAAGAAGGCAAGCTTTTTCATACTGTGTTCCTTTTGCTTTAACTGCTTTCTTAGTAGGTGTTTAGTAAGTACTAATGGGTGAATGAATGAAACTTCTTATTGATGTCAGCAAGAAGTTAGGATTGAGGGGAAGGCATAGAACCAGGAGCTTCTTTGGCATGGCTGGCTTTGGTAGGATGTGACTCCTATAAGTTTCTATGTAGAGGTCCCTGTTACCTGTTTATGTATACGAAGTGGTTCTCTTACCAGACATCAGTGACCAGCAGGGCTACTTTATGAATTTTTCCTTAATTAAAGTAACCACTTCATATTTGCTCTATCATTTTCTTCCAGAATGTTGATTATTTCAGAATATGATTGTGTGCTCCAGATGGTATTGAATGGATGGTCAGGATAGTCCATGCATGATTAATGTTTTAACAGAATATTGTTCACATTGATACTGAGACTTCATGTTATTGATTTCTGAATTCTATTAACTTGCTATAAGTGAGCAAAGAAATAGTTTATGATGTAAAAAAATCCTTTGAATATGATTTTATGATTTTGCTTTAAATAAACTCAGATGTAACTGATAGGAACTGATGGGTTGATGTTAAAAATATGCCATCATAAAAATTGGTACACTTAGTGTAGAAGTAGGTTTAATATCATTGAGCCTTAATAGAACATTGGTATAAGTAACTCATGGTAATTGATGAAGATTTTTAAAAGCAGTTTAATGGCTCCAGGAGTGAACTCTAGAGAAACAGCTAAGAAATCATGATAGGCCTTTGTAAACAGTGATTCTCTGATAACTTTAATAAGGTTGGGACCCATTGTCAGGGAGGTAGAGAGTGTCTCTTTGAGGGAAAGGACTCAAATATGTAGTGTCCCTGTGACTCCTGAGGAAGGTTCCGGAGACCCCTGTGGGTTGCCTTCTCAGATATTGGAGAGACAAGGAAGGACAGCCCAGGCTGGGGTAGTTGAGCAGCACACTTCTTGCAGAATGCTGGCAGCCTAGCCCACAGCTAGGGTGCAGCATGTCTGAATTAGGGAGCCAAGCTCACCAGTGCCCTTGGTGTGCAGTCCCAGCTGGCAGAGTGAGCACCGGAGCAGAGTTCCAGGTCTGTGCAGAGACAGGCAGAGTATCCTCGAGGACTGTAATGGTCTGCATCTCCTTCCTAAACCCCGCCCAGTGTTAGAAGCCATGGTTGGGCTAAATGGCTGTGTATGAGTTTGAAAGAAACTTTGGTTATATCTTAATTTAATCCCTGCTCTGTATCGCAGTGTTGGGAGAGGTGTTTTTGCTTGACTGGGTTATAGGAAGCCTAGTGGCATCCTCCTCTTACAAAAAATATTTTCAGGCCTTCCTTCGTAAGAGGTACAACAAAATATAGAAACTGAAGTAATAGTTTTACATTTATCTTTCTACAGAGGAATTGTGAAACACAGAAACCATTAGGATTTTCCCCTAATCTCTCTACAAACGTAATTGCCTGGCTGTTCCTGTGGTATTTCCTGTGAGTTGCAAAATTTGGGGAGGATTTGTGTCACTCTTTTTACAGATTGTTCATTTCATAATTTTGTCTTTTTTCCTCTTAGGTAAACTTGAAGGATTTGAGTTTTTATAAATGAAAACTCTGAAGGTGCTGTTGTAGAGCTTAATTTCCCTTTGGTGACAGGGAATATCTTATACTCTTGGTTCCTTTCTTCTTTCTTAGAACTTCACATGATTTTCTGAATCAAATGAATAAACGTTAGACTCTGACTCATTTTGTAAATGCCCTAATCATTTATTTTTGTATTTCCTCTTAGAAAAGTCTTTCAGATTTTAATCTGAAATAATTCCTCTTTAAAATGAGTCATTCTTGTGTTGATAGCATAACATCATAGTTACAGTACATACATGCTCTATAAACACAGAACTCTTAAATCTGTGACCCATTGTTTTTAAATGAAAATGATCTGTGACTTTGAATTTTTGGAAGGGCAAATCTTCATTTGGATATGACTGATATGAATTACTGTGCAGCGAGTCTGTAGGTGGCCTGGCACAACTTAACACAGTGTTTTTTTTTTTTTTACTTTTCCCTGAACTTTCCTTCTCTTGAGATAGATGACTATAGGAGGTAGAAACAAGTTGTAATCACATTTACCATTTTTAATGAAATATTTTCATGTTCCTTTATCCCAGTTTGTATTATGTATACTTTAAATTGTAATTTATTATAAAACTATTTTACTGTTGAGATTTTAAAAATTTAAAAGTGATGTCTATACTTGCCCCTGGTGTCGCTGATTTTCTGTGTATTTCATACAGGTCAGTATATATATATATTTTAGATGGTACATATGTGTGTGTGCGTGTACCGACATACATATTTTTACTTTTTGTTTTTTTTTTTTTTGGGAGACAGCCCAAGCTGGAGTGCAGTGGCACGATCATAGCTCACTATAACCTTGAATTCCTAGGGTCAAGCGATCCTCCCACCTCAGTCTCTTGAGTAGCTAGGACAGACTACAGGTACATGCTACCACACCCAGCTAATTTTTTTTTTTTTTTAATATAAATGGGGAAATGGGGTCTTACTGTGTTGCTCAGACTGGCCTCTAGCTCCTGGCCTGAAGTGATCCTCCCACCTCAGCCTCCCAAAGTACTGAGATTACAGGCAGGAGCAGGAGCCACCCTGTCTGGCCAAGGTGGGGGGTGTATGTGTGTATCTATGTGTGTATGTGTGTATATATGTGTGTGTGTGTGTGTGTATATATATATAAATTTTTTTTTTTTTTTTTTTCTTTTTGAGACTGAGTCTTGCTGTCTCCCCCAGGCTGGAGTGCAGTGTCGTGATCTCGGCTCACTGCAAGCTCCGCCTCCCGGGTTCATGCCATTCTCCTGCCCCAGCCTTCCGAGTAGCTGGGACTACAGGCACGTGCCACCATGCCTGGCTAATTTTTTGTATTTTTAGTAGAGACGGTTTCACCATGTTAGCCAGGATGGTCTCGATCTCCTGACCTTGTGATCCGCCTGCCTCAGCCTCCCAAAGTGCTGGGATTACAGGCGTGAGCCACTGCACCCGGCCGATGGTACATATATTTTTAAAGTTAAAAAAATCTAGTGTTGTTCTGTTTTGTAACTTTTTCTTAACATTTTCCTAACACTATATTTATGTTTACAGGAGTTGGTGGCTGGGTCATAGTCCTTCTGGCAAGTGATTTTAATTTACTTTTTCCCTGTTTAAAGACTTTTTCATGTTTTTGAATATTTACTTTTCCATCTTACTGTATGTGTAGACCTCACACTGCAGTGAAAATCTTCAGGCGTTCAGAGTTTTTCTTCATTTCAATTTTTTTTTAGGATAAATTCCCAGGAGTAAGATCATGAGATATACATAATTCTGTGACTTTTGATACATTGTTTATTTTACTTTCCAAATAGGATTTTAAATAATTTATAGTACTACCATTGTGTATTTGAGTAAATAACTTTTTTACAACCTCATCTATGTTGGATCTTGTCTTTTAATTGAAGACAGCTTAATACAGGTTGAGCATCGTGAATCCAAAAATCTGAAATCTGAAATACTCCAAAATTGAAAACTTTTCTGAGTGCCTACATGATGCTCTAAGGAAATGCACATGGGTGCATTTTGGATTTTGGATACTTGGATTAGGGATGCTTAACTGGTTATCCATATATTCTAAAATCAGAAAAAATTCTGAAATATGAGGCACTTCTGGTCCCAGGCGTTTCAGATAGGGGATACTCAAACTGTAGCTGTTAAGTGGTACCTCATTGTTTTAATTAATATTGATTTCCCTGCATGTCTTCATATTTGTATTGTCTTGTGGGATCTGTCATTTATATCTTCTGCTCTTAAATATGCTTTAGAGTTTATTGTTTATTGATTAATGTCTTCTCTTTGTGGTTTCTACTATAAAAAATGATGTTCCTGATTTCTAAGTTCAAAGGAAGTTAACATTTTAATGTGTATGTGGTCACCAAGAAGGGCTGATCTAATATGCACATTTTCTACCTAAGGAGGAAAAACTACTCTGTTACCAAGTAAGCAAGCTGTCATGAGCCTTTTCAGATGTCGCAGCAATTTGCTGTCCTTGTAGTATGGGTAGATCTGTAACAGCTGTGTTGTTTTTTTTTTTTTGACCCGATTATTGCTGCACTCTTTATGATGAAAACAGTTTACCTCAGAAGTTGACAGGAGCACATTTATAACTTGATTCAATGAGAATAGTCAGATTTCTCACAACAGCTTCCCAGAGGCTTTAACCTTAGGGAACCCCATTTTGCTTGGTTCCTTTATGGGAAAGGAGCTAATAAAGTCATCTTACATTCTTGAGAATATGGTATTTAAAGAACATAGAGTGTCAGGAAAAGGCATTTTGGAAGTAAAGTTATGACAGATAGTTTAAAAACATTATTTCTTTATGCTTACTATTAATTTATGCCTGTTTGCTGAAACCTCATCTACCTCAGTTCATAATCATCCTTTTCATTTCTGAATTTCCATTTTACCCACATTCTCATTCATGTGATAGAGTACTAAATTGTTCTTTTATATATATATATATAGAGAGAGAGAGAGAGAGAGAGAGAGAGAGGGAGAGCGCGCTTTTGAGACAGGCTCTCACTCTGATGCCCAGGCTGGCGTGCAGTGACCTCCTGGACTCAGGTGATCCTCCCACCTCAGCTTCCTGGGTAGCTTGGACTGTAGGTATACGCTACCACTCTTGGCAACTTTTTTGTATTTTTTTTGTAGAGACAGGGTTTTGCCATGTTGCCCCGGCTGGTCTGCTCTCAAATTCCTGGGCTCAAGTGATCCCCCTGCCTCGGCCTGCCAAAGTGCTGGGATTATAGGTGTGAGCCACCATGGCCTGGCCTGAGATTTTTGTATCTCTCACATACTAAGCATACAGTGGGCTCTTTTTTTTTTAATTGATGTATTCATATACCATAAAATTCACCCATATAAAATGTACAATTCAGTGGTATTTAGTACATTTGCAAGATTGCGCTGCCATTACCACTAATTACAGAACATTTTCATCACCTGAGAAAGAAACCCCATGCCTTTCTCAGTCACTCCCTATTCCCCCTTCCTCAGCCCCTGGCAATTATTCATCAACTTTTTGTCTGTATGGATTTGCATATTCTAGACATTTCATATAAATGGAATTATATGCTATGTGGTCTTTCATGTCTGGCTTCTATCACTTAGCATAATATTTTCAAGGTTTATCCATGTGGTAGTGTGTATCAGTACCTCATTCCTTTTGATGGCTGAAGAATATTCCATTCTAATATAGTGGACTTTTAAGATGTGCTTCTTAATTGCTTGTTTTTAATCATTCCTGACTAAATTTGAGGCAAGATAGACAAGAAAAACACTCTCAACAGACATTTGCCTTCCATATCTCACAGTAAGGATCCAGGGAAGGCACAATGTGTATGAATAAAAATGGTATATGGTTATCTTATTTTCATCATTGATTGCTTAAAGAATCAATTTGATTGTGCACGTGGTACATTCTAGAAAATTTAAGCGTAGATGAGTTCCTAAAAATTCACTTAGTCATCCCACCACCAGGGCATAACTACTGTTAATTTGGTGAATATAGTTTCAGGCTTTTTTCTGTGCCTGTAGATGTGTATGCATAATAGGTTACAGTAAGCACTATTTTATAACAAAACAAACATGTATAACTGAAATATTTTTAATAAAAATGTTTCATTTTTTGTTCATTGCCTTCAAAAATATTTTCGTATCTGATGGAGGAAACTTCTTAGATTTAACGGTTTTATTTTTTATCTTTTAAAAATGATGGATTCTAGGCCAGAATTGTTTTCTGAAGGACTTAGTTGATAGAGTAGCCTAACATTTGTTTTCTAAGTAAAATTTTCAACATGCTGATAAAAACTGCTTCACTAAAATTCATTTTTTTATTAGAAAATTCAATTCCTTTTTGACTAATTCTTTTATCATCTTGTAATACAGTAAATTTGTAAAACAAAGATAAAAGGATGGTAGCAATAAAAACAACATGTGTGCCTGCATTTTCTCATGTTAACATGATAGGTTAGTGAAACCGGCCTCTCTTTCGATTATTTTTCTTATTTTTTTGTTCCTCTTCCAAGTAAAGGAAGGAAAAGGAAATTGATACATATTGGAAAAAAATAACCTTTATAACTTGAGGATATACTTATGTCTATCATTAGTTTCTTGTCAACACCATTTTCCCTCTCAACTAGGCCATTCCCATCAATTAAAATGATCTGTAAAAACTCTCATCTTGAGATAAAAACGAAACACTCCTTTTACCCTGTGTCTCCTTCCCTAGGTGGCTCCATTTTCTCTCCCTTGGGTTAGGCAGAACACACTGGAAGAACTAGTTGTCTGTACTGTGCCTCTGCTTCCTTCCCTCAGGTTCTCTAGCCTGTTCCTGCCGGGTACCTTATACCCATGACTCAGTGCTGGTCAAGGCAGTCAGCAGCTTCCACCTTGCCAAGTCTGACTGTACACTTTTGCATCTTCCTCCCTCACACTTTCTTCGCTTGATTTCTGGTGTCCTGCACTCTTCTGGACTTCTTCCTGTCTTTTTTTGGTGGCTCTTTCTCAGTCGTCTTTGCTGGATCCTTGTCCTTCGTGGGATCTCTGGAGGTTGCTTGATTAGCTCAGGACACAGTCCTCAGCGTTCTTTCCTGTCTCTAGCTGTTCTCATCCAGGCTTAGGTTTTAAATGCCTCTACATGCTCATCTCTTGCTTACTCATCTCAGTCAAACTTGCGTATTAAACAGCCTTCTCATGCCTCCATTTGAACATTCCATAGGTGTCTCATATTTAACATAGAGGCCTCATCCTGCGGGCCCTTCCCAACCTGTTCCTCCTTCCTCACTTTGTACCTGGTGCGTAGGTAGCAGATCCAGAGTCACTCTTAATTTCTCTCTACTTTCACATCCCACATTCTGTCCACCAAGAGAGTCTTGCTGGCTCTACCTTCAAATGATAATGCAAATCCAGCCATTTTCATCACCTTTGCTGTTAACTTGTACTCTGTGTTACCATCATATCTCATTTTGTGTGTGGCATTTACCTCTTATTTGGACTTTCATGCCTGTCCTCCTGTAGTTTGTTCACATAGTGAGTTTTTTTTTTTTTTTTTTTTTGAGATGGAGTCTCGCTCTGTCGCCCAGGCTGGAGCGCGGTGGCCGGATCTCGGCTCACTACAAGCTCCACCTCCCGGGTTTACGCCATTCTCCTGCCTCAGCCTCCCAAGTAGCTGGGGCTACAGGCGCCTGCCACCTCGCCCGGCTAGCTTTTTGGATTCTTTAGTGGAGACGGGGTTTCACCGTGTTAGCCAGGATGGTCTCAATCTCCTGACCTAGTGATCCTCCCGCCTCGGCCTCCCAAAGTGCTGGGATTACAGGCTTGAGCCACCGCGCCCGGCCTATAGTGAGTTTTTTTAATGGCATGAATAGCTACCCTGTTCAAAATCCTCCAGTAACCTCTTATTTTTAAAAACTGAGATATAATTCACATACGGTAAAACTAATCATTTTGAAATATACAATTCAGTGGTATTTAATGTATTCACAATGTTGTGCAACTATCACCACTAATTCCAGAATATTTCCATCACCCCAAGAAGTAGCCCTGTACCTATTAGCAGTCACTTCCCATTTCCCCTTTCTGCAGCTCCTGACAGCCACTGATCTACTTTCTGTCTTTAACGATTTGCCTCCTGTGGGCTTTTAGATTAAAATCCACAGTCCTCGCTCTGGCCTTAGACAGTGGTTTCTAGACCGGCAGTATCAACATCACCTGAGGGCTTGTTAGAAATGCAGAATTTTCAGTCTCCATCCCAGATCTATTGATTTAGGAATTCTTGGGGTGGAGCCCAGCAATCTGTGTTTAACAACAACCCTCTGTCCACACCAGAGTTTGGGAACCTCCAGCCTATAAAGACGTGCATGATCTGGCTTCTGCTTGCCTCCTTGAATTAACCCTTTCCTCTTGCTCCCTCTGCTGTGACCTTCCTCTTGTGCAAATGTGACAAACTTGTTTCCTTCTCAGGGGCTTTAAATGTGTTGCCTCTGCTTGGCACATTCTTCTTCCAGACCTTAGTTGGGCTGTGTCCTCACTTCCTTCAGATAGTTGCTCGGTTGCTCAAGAGCCCTCTGACTGCATAGTACAGAGAGGAGGGCTCCTGTGCTGGGTGTCTTTTTTTTGCCCCTCTGCATTCACTTTTCATCTTCCTCCATCCTGCTTTTGTGCCTTAGGAGGTTGACTTCTCTAAATTGCATCAAGCGCTTCCTTTGCCATCTGGTAGGTAGTTGGGTTTGTCCAGTGAGGAATAGTGGGTGGACATGAGAGGGAAGGAGCCAGGTTGTGGTGTTTATTTTTTTGGCTTCCTTCTTGTGGGCTGGCTGTGCCCTTCTCCACATAGCTTTCTTTCTCTCTCTTTGAATTTTGTACTGCCTGTAGTATTGGCTGTTTAGTAAAGATTATTTCTACATTAGAACAGAGACCATATAGTAGATGATCTATAAATAATGAATGAAAATAATGTTGAGACAGAGGTAGAATGACGGTAGCAGAATGTAAGCTGAAGAAATGAGAGGACAACACACTGTCATTTGAGAGTATATAGCTGTGCTACGTACTACATGCCATACCATTTAGCACTACCTGCAACAAAACTGACCGTGAAAATAAATCAGAGGTGAGATGATGGATTGTGGGCAAACTGTTGCTCTAAAAGACAGAACTGGAGGCAGTGAAACACTTGGCACCGTGTGGTCCAGATTCAGGAGAGTCTTTACCTGTATGCTCTTGAGGAAGGGACTCAATCTTGGTTTTGCCATTTAATAGCTGTGTGACCTGGGTGAATTACTTAAATCCCTCTGTGCTTCAGTGTTTTCATCTGTAAAATGCAATCACATTTGCAAGATTTAATACTTAGTGCATGCTTGTTACATAGCAGGCACAGTTCTAGGTGCTGAGTATACAACACTGAACAAAGACAAAACCTTTGACTGTATGGAGCTTACTTTCTAGTAGGAAAGGCAGATAATAAAAATGAGTTAAATAAATATACCATATGGAATGTTAGTGACTGTGCTAAGGAGGGAAATAAAGCAGAAGAATGGGCTAGGGTATGTGTGTGTGTGTGTTTGGTGTTGGAATTCTAGGTAGGGTTCCTAGGTAAGGCTTCACTGAGAGAGTGACATCTGAGTAAAGGTGTGATGGAGATAAGGAAGTAAGAGTTATACTGGCATACAAAGAAGAACATTCCAAATAGAGGAACAGCAAGTACAGAAGCTCCCACGTGGGAACATGCCTGATGTGTTTGACGAACAGCAAAGAGGATGCTGATAGAGCACAGAGTGAGGGGGGATTAGAAGGAGATGGGGGCCAGATCATGACTACGGCAGACCTTGTAAGCTGCTGTAAAAATGTTTACTTTTACTCTGGTACCTAGTAAACATTTACTAAATAGTAGCTCTTAGGGAACTTTTTTTTAAAAAAATTAATTTTAATTTTAAGTTCCAGGATGCATGTGTAGGACGTGCAGATTTGTTACACAGGTAAACGTGTGGCTATTGGGGAACTTAAAGACTCATTTTGAAGATGAGGATGCTGAGTTTCAGAGAGGTGACATTACTTGCCTAAGGTAGTCTAACTAATTATGAAGTATTCTGGAGTTTGAACCAGATCTTCTGCCTAGGAATCGACAAAAATACCATGTTGCTGGGCCAGCATCGCATACTGCTATACAATTACTAAAATCACCACAGAGCTAATCTCCATACATGATAGGTAGAAATGGGGTCAACTCATACACGTACTGTTGATACTGGTGTTAAACCTGTGGGAAAAGTAACCATAAATAGAACACATCTGTCATCATTCTTAATTATACTTTTAAATAAATGAAGCTGTTGGTTTTCCAGAAAGTAAAAGATCAGATCTCTGTTAAAGTGTGGGTAACTGGTTAAATGGAGCATTTCCTAATATTTTCTTTCTATAAAGCACAGCTTAAAGAATAGAGGATAGATCAGAAGAACAGAATTGTACCCTTACCTTCCCATTTCAGTAGGCAAGTAGATCACTTATCTGAGTCTTTTTCTTCATTTATAAAGAGAAAGTAACACCTGCTGTTTATCTGAGAGTTGATGTAAGTTTCTGAGATAACGTGTTTGAAAGATGAAGTTTAGGGAGGTAAGGTGCTATCTCACATAATAGGCTTTTATTTGTTGATAAGGTGTGTGTTTAGCATATACTCTGTATTTCCAGGATTTCTGTAACTTAACACTTCTAAGCCTCATGTTTACAATGAAAAGTTACTATTTTCTAAGTGATAAACTTCAAAGCAAGTTTTCCTGTCGGTAGAGAGTATGGAGAGGTAGTATTTAATGCTAAAATGTACATTATTTGTCTCCATCACTGAATATGCTGTATACTTTGGGAGCAGCAGATGAGTGTAATTCTGTGCTTTGTTATTTTTTCAGTGATTTAGTCAAGCCTTTATGACTTTTGTGTCATAATTTTGAGTGCTGCTTTGTTGCCTAAGTTGAACCCTAGAACTATGTACCTTTATGTAGTCAAAATGTGAAAAACCTGAGATAATTAGCTTGAAAGCTTCTGAGCTCATATTGGGAAAGTCTACAGTGTTTTTTTTTTTTTTCCCCATTAAAAATTGTTTCAACAGTGTTCACTATTTTAATTTTTCCGGATCACCCTCTGTTTTACCTGTTTATGTGAGTTAACAGCTTTGGTTGCAGAATGTGGAGGCTTGGACTGGCTTGAGTGCAAGGGGCCACCCTTTGTCTCATGTATATCTTCTTTTACTCTGACCAAATCTTGAGGCACTGAGTCTGATGTCTTAGCCAGTTTCCATCGTCATCCCTAACCAGGTGCTGCCTTTTCGCAAACAACATCTTAATGCAGCTTTCTCCATTTGGGGGTAATGGACAGAGACATTTAAACTGGAAGGGGAGTTGTGTGACTGTTGGTAGGCCCTCCGATTGCTGTGTGATGTCCTCGTGTCATTGTGGTCATAGTGTATATCCTATTTATTCTGCTTTTTTGCAGTCTTAAAACCCAAACTTTTCCCAGTGCTTAGCATAATTTCATTAATGATTTTAAAAGACTAAACTTGTCCCTCAAGTTTATGTTCCATAGGTTATGCATTCTTTCTTTGATTGGAATTATTTTCACAGGATGTATTCTCACTGTGAGGTAACGCTTTCAAATTATTATTATTTTTTAATCCTGATGCGTATTGATTTGCATGGAGTTACTCATTGAATTTAATAAACATATAGGGGCTTACTAATTTGCATCACCATCAAAAATTTGTTTCCTGTTTTACTTAGTTTCTTCATTGGAAATTAACAAGTTTTTTTTTGTAATTTAATAGGTGTGAAAACTTTAATTCTTTAGTAGCAGTGTTTCTAAGAAACAGCGTCTTTTTTTTTACTAGGAGAAAGATTGTTAAGATTGTTGGTAAGGGGCTTTTTTTTTTTTTTTTTTTTTGGAGTCAAGGTCTCACCCAGGCTGGAGTGCAGTGGTGCAGTTGCTTCTCACTATAAGTATGACCTCCTGGGCTTAAGCAGTCTTCCCCACTCAGCCTTCCAAGTAGCAGAGACCACAGGCATGTGCCACCATGTCTGGCTGATTTTCTTTTAATTTTTGGTAGAAATGGAGTGTTGCTTCCTTGCCCAGACTGGTCTTAAACTCCTGGACGCATGTGATCTTCCCGACTTGGCCTCCCAAAGTGTTGGGATTACAGGTGTAGGCCACTACACCCAGCCTATTAGTGAGTTTTAAATGTAAACCTTCTGTTAGTCTCAGTGTTTATATACAAGGTCATGTAGGTGTTAGCATAACAGCTACTCATTTCTACTTAGACTTTGTTAATGAAATCTTACATTTCAAAGTAGGTATTTAATTTGCTTAAAACATTTTAGAAGTACAATTTTTTTGGCCAGGCGCAGTGGCTCATGTCTGTAATCCCAGCACTTTGGGAGGCCAAGGCGGGTGGATCACCTGAAGTCAGGAGTATGAAACCAGCCTGGCCAACATAATGAAACCCCGTCTCTGCTAAAAATACAAAAATTAGCCGGATGTGGCGTGGTGTAGTGTGGCATGGCATGAGCCTGTAATCCCAGCTACTCGGGAGGCTGAGACAGGAGAATCGCTTGAACTCGGGAGGCGGAGGTCGCAGTGAGCCGCGATCATGCCATGCACTCCAGCGTGGGAGACAGAGTGAGACTCTGTCTCAAAAAAAAAAAAAAAAAGAAGTACAGTTTTTTGACTAGGTAATATATACACATTAGATAAAGATTAGGTTTATACAGCCCCCACAAGCTCTGTTCCCATCCCCCTCCCACTTCAGAAGCAGCATGTTATGTTCTTATGTGTCCTTCCAAAAAAGAGACTATGCATAAATAAGTATATATGGATGAGGTTATCTCATCAACCTTTACAGGATTAACAAGAAGATATATTTGTGATATGGGTCCAGCAGATATAAGTATTTGGCAAACAACATTAATAAAACTGGCAAAAACAGATATAATTTGAACTGGTGTGACTGTATTCCAGGGTCACTGGGTTCTAGAGCTACTGCCCATGGTAGAGGCTGGGCTCCAGGTCTCCCTCAACCCCCCGTCAACACCTCATCTTTGGCCGGGTGACAGCCAGACTGTTCTGTTGTACATTTGCACTTCCAACTGAGATTTTGTTTGGAGAAAGGAATTTAAGGTGAATACCGCATTAGGCAGACAGTACCAGTAACTGTCTTAATTTTCTCTCTTAATTTTTAGATGTTTCTCACCGTGTATCTCAGTAACAATGAGCAGCACTTCACAGAAGTTCCAGTTACTCCAGAAACAATATGCAGAGATGTGGTGGATCTGTGCAAAGAACCCGGAGAGAGTGATTGCCATTTGGCTGAAGTGTGGTGTGGCTCTGGTGAGAGACGCTGATGGCCTCGTGCTTCAGTTCTTTTGTCTTCTATTAATGTTGGTTTGTAGATGTGGCACTGTGTAAGTGCTCATGTTTCTCCGGGGAGAAACTGTAGAATAGCATGTCTGGCAGAACATAGTGTTCCTGATCCAGCTTTGGTATGATACATTAAGTCTTTTTGCTGTTTTCTTTTTCTGCAATAAAATGGAGACACCACAATATAAAATATAAAAAGTCATCTGGGATGTTGTGGTCCAATGGATGGTGCTCAACAGTGTCTTTGTATGTGTAAGCTTTACTTAATTAGAAATTTGAGTCATCCTGATTGGTTTGCCCTCTCTCAATTTCTGTAAGTTTTTAGAGGAAGCTACTCAGTGTTGAGGAACTGTAGTGGCAGACAGCAATGGTGAACTCATGGGCATTGTTGTAAGCCATGAAATCAATCCCTCTGTATGGTTCTTTGGAGCTCTAAAATGGGATAACCTGGTTTCTTTTTGGCTCCATAGGAGTTGGTAGATGTGGGAGTAATTTTTCATCATTTCTGCCTTGTTCCTGCACAGGCTGGGTGAACTCCTGCTGGTTTCCTTTTTCACCTCTGGGGATGCCAGATGTCCCCAGAGCAAGTTACACACTGTGTTAATTGAGTTCATGCCATTCATGATGGCTAACTTCAGCTGAGCTCCCCCTTCTTTTCAGGCAAGTCCTTTTATTCATCTTTGGTTGACTTTTCTACAGTTGGATGTTCTAGAAGGTCTTCTGCAGTCTCTCCGAATTACTTTCTTTTCTCTTTACGTAGGAACCAGATTAGAACAATCACATGAAGAAACCCAAGGGATCTTTTGAAAATGAAAATCAGATAATTTCACTTTCCTGCTTAAAACTAGCGACTTCTCTTCCACTTACAATAAAATCCAAACTTTTAATATGAGGTTGTGAAGTTCTGTAGATTCTTAGTCTTTGCTCTTATCTGGTACCATTTTCTTCTCTGCTTCTTCCTGCAGCTTTAAAAATATTTCTTGAATATGCTAAGCTCATTCCCACCTTAGAGTCATTGGTGATAGCCATTCCCACTGTTTGTATTGCTCTGTCTCCAGATACTGTCATTGCTGGTTCCTTCTGGATTGTAGCTAAAATGTTAACCTCCTTGGAGAGGCTTTTCCTGAGCACCCTGCCAAAAGTAGCCATGAAGTTAGTTCTCAGTTATATCATCCTGATGTCATCCTCTGCAGAAAGTGCATCACTCTGACTTTGTGTGTGTTATCCTGATAGCCCCAAACATATGCACTAGAATGTAAACTATTTAAGGATATAGACCTTGTTTATCTTGTTCATTGCTGTATCCCCAGCTCCAGGGGAGTGCCTTGTACCTAGTATGTGCTGTAGAAATATTTTTGGAATGAGTAAATGAACTTCTAGCTGCTCCTGGTAACCTCCTTGCATTCAGCAAATTACCTTCCTTTATTCTTTACTGAGATAATTGAAACCATCCATTGTGTGCTTCCTCAGTTTTCTTACTCTGTACCTTAGATTCCCTCTGTGTGTCTCCCTTTTTTTCTCATTTTCATAGAGGAAGAAGTGTTCTTTCTTTGCTAGGGCTATACTCTGTTCCTTGACACTTTTGATCCCACTTACTCCTCTTGCTCACTTGAATTTAATAACCTTTACTATGTGATGATGACATGTAAAGGATTTTCTTTCTTACAACTTTTTTTTTTTTTTGAGACGGAGTTTCACTCTTGTTGCCCAGGCTGGAGTGCAATGGCGCGATCTCGGCTCACTGCAACCTCCGCCTCCTGGGTTCAAGCGATTCTCCTGCCTCAGCCTCCCGAGTAGCTGCGATTACAGGCATGTGCCACCATGCCCAGCTAATTTTGTATTTTTAGTAGAGATGGGCTTTCTCCGTGTTGTTCAGGCAGGTCTCGAACTCCTGATGGTGATCCGCCTGCCTAGGCCTCCCAAAGTGCTGGGATTACAGGAGTGAGCCACCACACCTGGCACAACTTTTTAATTAAAAAAACTTTTGGCTGGACACGATAACTCATGCCTATAATCCCAGCACTTTGGGAGGCCGAGGAGGGTTGATCACCTGAGGTTAGGAGTTTGAGACCAGCCTGGCCAACATGGTGAAATCCCACCTCTACTAAAATAAAATACAAAAATTAGCCAGGTATGATGGCGGGCGCCTGTAATCCCAGCTACTGGGGAGGCTGAGGCAGGAGAATTCCATGAACTTGGGAGGCAGAGGTTGCAGTGAGCCGAGGTCGCGCAACTCCACTCCACTCCAGTCTAGGTGACAGAGCAAGATTCTGTCTCAAAAAAGAAAAAAAAATTTTTTTAAATGACAACACCGATATGTGTTCTAGGTTTTTTTTGTTTTGTTTTGTTTTTCTTTTCTTTTCTTTTTTTTTTTTTTGAGATGGAGTCTCGCTCTGTCACCAGGCTGGAGTGCAGTGGCACGATCTCGGCCCACTGCAACCTCCGCCTCCTGGATTCAAGTGATTCTCATGCCTCAACCTCCCAAGTAGTTGGGATTACAGGCACACGCCACCACACCAGCTAGTTTTTTTTGTATTTTTAGTAGAGATAGGGTTTCATCATGTTGGCCAGTATGGTCTTGAACTCCTGACCTCGTGATCCACCCGTCTTGGCCTCCCAGGGTGCTGGGATTACAGGCGTGAGCCACTGTGCTCAGCCTCTAGTTTAAAAGAGGAGATAATATAAACAAAATGGATATCTCTCTCCTAAGCAATTCCCCTCGTCTCTTGATGTAATCACTTTAGCCAGATCATTTCTCAGACCTTTTCTCTGCATTTGTAAGTAACTGTAGAAATATTTTTGTGGTGTTTCTATATATTTTCTTTATGTAAGCAGTAGCATACATATCCGTGTTCTCCAATTTACTATTTTACCTTACAACATAGCTTGTAGATCTTTTCTTTTCAGATTAGTATGTGTAAATCTGTATCTTTTTTTTTTTTTGAGACGGAGTCTTACTCTGTTGCCCAGGCTGGGGTGCAGTGGCACCGTCTCGGCTCACTGCCACCTCTGCCTTCCAGGTTCAAGCGATTCTACTGCCTCAGCCCCCTGAGTAGCTGTAACTACAGGCGCCCACCACCACACCCAGCTAATTTTTATATTTTTAGTAGAGATGGAGTTTCACCATGTTGGCCAGGCTGGTCTTGAACTCCTGACCTCAAGTGATACACCAGCCTCAGCCTCCCAAAGTGCTGGGATTATAGACATGAGCCACCGTGTTATTTTTAAATTATCACATAATTTCCCCCAGTATGCATAAACTGCAGTTGAGCTAACAATTGCTTTATTTATAAACATTTAAATTAATTATCTTGTTTTAATAAGTGCTGAGTAAAAATCCTTTTAGGAACCTCTTCTGATCCTATGCAAGCATTTCTCTAAAGGGTGGATGCCAAAAATGGAATTCTTTGGTTAAAAGTTCATAACTTTTTTTAATTTTCAAAAAAAATTTTTTCTTCTTCTTTATTCCCCTCCCCCTTTTCCTCCCCATCCTCCTCTCCGTCTCCCTCCTCCTCATGCAGTAACCGATGTGAAATATTTTATTTTTTTATTGAGATAAGGTCTTGCTGTGTTGCCCAGGCTGGAGTGCAGTGTGGTGCGGTCTTGGCTTGCTGCAGCCTTGACCTCCTAGGCTTAAGTGATCCTCTCACCTCAGCCTCCTGAGTAGTTGGTACTACAGGAATGTGCCACCACACCCAGCTAATTTTTCTATTTTTTGTAAAGATGGAGTTTTGCTATGTTGCCTAGGCTGGTCTGAAACTCCTGGGTTTAAGTGATCCGCCAGCCTCAGCCTTCTAAAGTGTTGGGATTACAGGCGTGAGCCACTGTGCCTGGCCAGGCCCCACATTTTTTTTTCTTTTTTAAAAATTTTATTGTGTGTATTTAAGGTATACAACATGATGTTATGGGATACTTATAGGTAGTAAACAGGTTACTGTCATGAACCAAATTAACATAAAGTTTCGCACATTTGAAAATGTAATATATGTTGTCAAATTTTCTTCTGCAAAGGTTATATCAGTTCATACCTTTTCCAGTTATTTCTAGATGTATTCCTCATCAAGTTATAATATTTTAACTTTTACTAAACTGATAGCTGAAAACTTGACTTTTGTTTAAATTTGCATATTTCTGATTTCAAATGTGGTTGCCTGTTTTTTCATTTGTTCGTTGGCCATTTGGCTTTTTGGTTTTTGAAATTTGTTTCTTTATATCCTTTGCTTATGTTTACTCTGGCTTTTTCCCTTCCCTCTTGATTTGAAGGCATCTAAAAACCATTCAGGATCTCAGGCCTATCTATATGTGTGTTATTAAAAAAAAAATTTCTTATTCCAAAGCTGTAACTTAATTCTCTAAGTGTTAAGCCTTTGTTCTCCTCTCTTGTCTTCCTCTTCTTTCCTTTTCCATTTCCTCACTACCCACTTGTGCATTTGCTTAGTGGATATTTCTCGGATGCCTGTTACGTGCTAGGGACGGCACTTGATGGAGAGGGATAGAGAGATGAAAGTTACCTTTAGGTATCTTCCAGGGCACAAAGAGAAACAAGTATCCACAGACATTTATAATACAATGTGATAGTTGCAGTAATAGATGTGTTTCATCTGCAGGAAAAAAGGGTGCTGGGGGGCGGATGATGCATGATAGGAATGGCTTGTTCAGAGTCATATAGGCAGGAATGCCAAGGAGATACAGTCGTGTGTCACTTAATGATGGTGATATGTGCTGAGAAATTTGTCATTACGTGATTTTGTTGTTGTGTGAATATCATAGAGTGTACTTACACAAATCTAGATGGTATAGCCTACTACACACCTAGGCTATACGGTATATAGCCTAACACTCCTAGGCTACAAACCTGTACAACATGTTACTGTCTTGAATACTGTAGGCAGTTATAACACAGTGGTATTTGTGTATCTAAACATGTTTAAACATAGGGAAAGGTACAGTAAAAATATGGCCTTACAATCTTATGGGACCACTGTCAACACGCAGTGCATGACCGTAGGTGTGGTTGGCACATAGGTGTTAGTAGGGAGCTTTGAGAGCCTTTGAAGTGTCTGTTTCAGTTTATGCAGGCCTATGCCTGATCTTTTGCCATCACAGGCCCATCGGGATGTCAGCCTGGAGCTTATAAGAAAGTCCATATCCTTCTGGGGCAGTCCGACGTGGACTGCAAGCTACTATACTTCCTTTGAGTTGTCTTTTTGCTCCTGAAACCTGGAGATTTTACTTGTTTTGAGTACAGCTTGTGTGTGTCTGTTTTGTAGGGGCGGGTGGAAGGTCTACTCAGAATTTCTTTTGGAGGGTTTCTCTCTAACTATGGTGTATCCTTTTTAGGGGGTCTTAGAATATGTGTGGTTTATAAAAGGGGATAATCTGTGTCAACTCTCAGTATGTTATGTGACTGGAAGTAGAACCAGAACCGCACTTTGTTGCAGCCAAGCAGGTTAAGTTCAGGGTTGGTTCACCAAATTGGCTGCGTGAATTGAATTGAATGCTTGCCTGCTCTGTTCTCTCCCATGTTTATTTAAGGTGTTGATTACTAATAAATGTGTTGAGTTTTCTTAGGGTATTTCAACATTCTTATATTTAAAAATTATGTTGACATTACTGGCGTTTCGTTGATTTTAAGCAGTTGCTGCCTCAAACAGTATGTCTTGTTTTTATATCCAGATCCCTTGAGATTGGAAGATTTTTTTTAGGACAGCTTGAGATATATTGTTTCTCTTGAAGGCTTCTATTTTTACTGCGTATTTAGGTGTGCCCTTCTTTTTTTTTTTCCAGAAAAATTCTGACACTGGTATTCTCACTGGAAGAAGGGCAAATATAGATACATTTTACAGCAGTAAATAGACTTTTATTTGGAAATGGATAGGTCTGATTTTTTTTAACATTGTTTGTAAAATTATAATTTAAAAATAGCCTGTATTGAAAACTACAATAAAAAAAAAAGACTAGGCTATTTAGAAAGTTGCTTTTTAATTTTTTTGTATATTCAGAGAATCATGAACATTAGTGTTAGAGGGGACTGTCTGATCTAATATAGATTTTACAGAAACTTTTGGAACTACAGAAGTTAAATGGCCAGGTGCGGTGGCTTATGCGTATAATCCCAGCACTTTGGGAGGCCGAGACAGGTGGATCACGAGGTCAGGAGATCGAGACCATCCTGGCTAACACGGCGAAACCCTGTCTCTACTAAAAATACAAAAAAATTAGCCGGGCGTAGTGGCCTGTAGTCCCAGCTGCTCAGGAGGCTGAGGCAGGAGAATGGCGTGAACCCGGGAGGCGGAGCTTGCAGTGAGCCGAGATCACGCCACCGCACTCCAGCCTGGGCGACTGAGCAAGACTCTGTCTCAAAAAAGAATAAAAGGGAAAAAAAAAAAAAAAAGAAGCAGTTAAATGGCACGCCTGTGGCCAGCATGGAGCCCACTGGATTAGACTACTGAGCTCCCGACAGCTGGCAGAGATGCATTGCCCTTTCTAGTATTCCACCCTGGCTTGACTTTGATCGTGTGTGTGGAAAATCTGTGTTACTTCATTTTCTAAGACGTGTTTTAATGAAAAAAATTTACCTGAGATACTAAGCATTTGCTGTATCCGTAATGTATAATTTGCATGAAGGATAGATGGTGAATGATATGTTTATCTTTCTTTTACCTGAAAATAATGTGGTTTCTACTCATTTGCTTTAGAACGTCCAGTTGCGGATAATGAGCGAATGTTTGATATTCTTCAGCGATTTGGAAGTCAGAGGAACGAAGCTCGCTTCTTCCTTCGTCATGAACACCCCCCTGGCAGGGACATTGGTAGGTAGTGCTCTGTGAATTGTGACAGATATTTAAGCTTTTATTTTGTGCTGGTGGCGCATGATGAGAAGCCAGGTAATTTGAGAGGTGAAGGAGAGGTTAGGAAATGTAAACAGTGGAAATAGGATGAAGAGAAGTTTGACTATAGTTTTTTAATGCGCATGGGAAGGAGTCATTAGAGTAGGGGTTTGAAACTCTAAGAAAGAGAATACTTGTTAGTCAGGGTCCCTGATTAGGTCCTTCTGCAGCCCTGAGGATTAGGATCCTTCCTTAGACAAGAGGAAGGATCCCTCTTCCATAATAACAGGACAGAAATAAAACTGTGGCAGATGTGGCTAAATTTGTGCATTTTGTGGGAGTAAGTTGAGGGATTTCTTATCTAAAAACATTTGTTTTCTCTGAGGTAGGAGTGATGATGTAGGTGGGTGGGAAGTTTGAGCTGTTTTGGAGATTAGGAGAGAAGGTTTACTAGGGAAGCCAGGCTGCTGGGAACCGTTGAGGCCAGTTGAGATTAGAGACCATGAGACCATACGTGATTTTTCTCCAGTGGTTGTCTACAGCCCAGGTGGGTTGTAAGAAGAGAAGAAACCAAAGGTATCTAGACAAATTCTTTCTAGGCAATTGTCTAGGAAACCCAGGGTTTCTAGACAAATTCAATGGAAGATCAGTGGGGATACCTCAGCTGGTTGGGGAAGAAGTGAAGACAGGAGGGACTTTGGGGAAAGAGTAGACAGAGTTAAGAGGCTGCGAGTCTCAGATGAAAGAACAGGTGTCATGAGAGGAAATGAGTGAGACAGGCAGATTGAAAGGAAATAGTGTTCAAAAAACAGAAGGTTTGAATTGAAAATTTCGGAGGTAGAGGGCTTCTAGTGTTGTGGTCCCAGGTGGGGCCCTGAAATGAACCTGAATTAGAGTGGAGACGAGAAAACTAGAACTGAGAGGCTAGCATTTGGGCAGTAACATCATCCAGAATGAAGGCAGGACTTGGAGGTGGAGAGAACAAGGGAGTCAACTGGTCACATTGTTAGTGACCAGGATTGTGACCAGAGTTTATAGATGACTGTAAGGGGAAGGTGGAGGAGAGTGTGGGTGGGAAGCAGCAGTAGACACTGGGGACACAGCCATCCCTGTGACCCAGCAGTCTGGTAGGATGTGGGAGAACGAGCAGGATTATTGGACATTATAAAAGCTCAGTTTTGGCTGAGCGTGGTGGTTCATGCCTGTAATCCCAGCACTTCGGAAGGCTGAGGCGGGAGAATCACGAGGTCAGGGGATCTAGACAGACCATGCTGGCCAGCATTGTGAAACCTCGTCTCTACTAAAAATAAAAAAACTAGCTGGACGTGGGACCTGTGATCCCAGCTACTCAGGACGCTGAGGCGAGAGAATCGCTTGAATCAGAGAGTTGGAGGTTGCAGTGAGCCGAGATGGCACCACTGCACTCCAGCCTGGCGACAGAGCAAGACTCGTCTCAAACAACAACAACAAAACCAAAATTAGCTGGGCACCTGTAATCCCCCCTACTTGGGAGGCTGAAGTAGAAGAATCACTTGAACCTGGGAGGCGGAGGTTGCAGTGAGCCGAGATCACACCATTTGCACTCTAGCCTGGGCAACAAAGCAAGACTCTGTCTCCAAAAAAAAAAAAAGCTCAGTTTCATTAACTAACTGTTGCATTAACGCATGTGTCTATATGGTACCTGACCATTGGGAATGATTAAATTTAGAGTATGGGTTAGCTGAGGGGCAGAATTGACTTAGTTTGGCCCCTTCTACCCTACAGATGAGAAATGCTGATACTTAGGGGTTAAGTGACTTGTCAGAGGCCACACACCTAGAGGCAGAGCCAGGAGTGGAACCTGAATCACCTCAGCCAAGCTGCCTGGTTGCCTTTTGGTATCTCTGGTGTCTTTAATTTTATTTTAAGTAAACATGTATTTTTTTCCGTAGGCTTTTTTTTTTTTTTTTGGTAGTTTTATATTGGCATTTGTATCTTATTTTTATTTTGTTCTCTATTTACATCGCATGCACTCTTTTCTAATTAGTTGAATTTTACCCATTCATCTACCTGTTCAAATATCTTGCTGTCTAGTACTGGATAAATTATTGAATAGTCTCTCAATAGTGCAATATGCAGTTTCAGTGTCTGTAATGTGAGAATTATAATCTGAAGATAAAGGAGCTGTTTTCACATTGTCACAAAACACCAGTGCCACATAGTGTTGAAATTGGGATAAAACAGGATTGTTTTTCAGTCTCCTTTATTAAGGTGTTAACTTACTCTTTTTGGTCTAGACCTCTCGATTAAGGATTACGAGACTGTCACCATATTCTTTTTCCAATTCAGTTAGGACCAGTGACCCAGAATGTATATGAAATTATGTTTAAGGCTCTTGCTTCTTACTTTAATTAGGTAACTGATTATACAAAGGAGGAGCTAGTTAAGTGCTCTTTCTTTAAGACAGCAAAGAAAGCAATTATTCTGAAATTATTGAAGTTTTTTTTTTTCTTACAGAAATATTGTGGCAGATTACCTGAGCTATTTTGTCAGATAATTGAGCTGCATTTTAAAAATAAAAGCTGATTGTATTAGAATTAGGTGTAAGTGTGATACTTGGCTCTGAGTAGACATGTTTATTTATTTGTTTATTAGCAATGGGAATTTGTGCTAAGATTCCTGACGGTTATAATAGACATTTTACTTAAGTTTCTTGGGAGGTAATTTGATGATTTTTTTAATTTCTGGGAAGTACAGGTATGAGCTTAATTTAATGTATTTTTTAAATTCTGTTGGTATTTTTGCTTCTTATAATGTATTAGTTTAAATTAAGATGTTTCTTTTTATGATACATTAAGTGGTACTGAAAGATCCATGTATTTTGACTTTAAAAATTCTTTTTAGCCAAAAAAGCAGAATATATAGTGTTTCTGGATAGTTCCTTCACAAACTTAAACAAATATTTTGCTTAAATAAATGTAGAAGTACTTCATAGTACTTACAAATTACCACAAAATGTTTGCAGTAAACCAAATAATTAAGATACTACTTGTTCCATTTTTAAGTGCTTTCTTCTCATAATAATTTAAAAATATTGTTAGTGAGTACAAGGATGCATTGATGTAATTTTCAACTATTTCAGTAAAGCTTTTCTTGATTTAACTACTGAGTAGCTAAATAGATGACTAGGAAGAGCAACTATCAGCAAATGGTATGAATTACTCATAGTCAGAAGTACATTAAGTTTGTTAAGTTTTCCTCCTTTGGTATGTGAATCAGACAGGTTTCCTAATGACTAGGTGGCATGTGATACTTAGTAGTGCTAAGTATTCACTGTTCCATGAAATTAATTTTGCAAAACACACTGAGTTATGAGACCTTAAGTCCATTGCTATTAGAAAGTATTTTGTTTTAAGGATATATTCAACTTAAAATATCAAACAGCAGTAATGACAGAACTTGGAAATGAACTGGTTCTTAAAATATCTGTCAACTCTAGTGTTAATGCATAATTTTTGGATTTTGTCCTTAGTGAGTGGACCAAGATCTCAGGATCCAAGTTTAAAAAGAAATGGTGTAAAAGTTCCTGGTGAATATCGAAGAAAGGAGAATGGTGTAAGTTGTTTTAATCCATACTATATATACCACAGTCTATGTATTTTTTAACTTCAAATCTTATTCATTATTACTATGTTATTCAATAGGCTAAGGATGGCCCCTTTTTAAAGGTTATTTTAAATTTGTTTTATAGAAACTTAATTTTAATGATCTCTTTATGGCTGACTATTGGAAGAAATTGTATGTTTAATGTGACACAAATTCAGAACAAAATAAAAGCTGAGCAAGTTTGAGGAAGTATTTCTTATTTGGTGATTTTATTTGTTGCTATCATCGCTTTATTAAAAATGGAAAATCGGCCGGGTGCCGTGGCTCACGCCTGTAATCCCAGCACTTTGGGAGGCTGAGGTGGGTGAATCACCTGAAGTCAGGAGTTCGAGACCAGCCTGACCAACATGGAGAAACCCCATCTCTACTAAAAATACAAAATTAGCCAAGTGTGGTGGTACATGCCTGTAATCCCAGCTACTCAGGAGGCTGAGGCAGGAGAATCTCTTGAACCCGGGATGCAGAGATTGCGGTGAGCCTAGGTTGCACCATAGCACTCCGGCCTGGGCAACAAGAGTGAAGCTGTCTCAGAAAAAAAAGGAAAATTATATATTTATGCTCTTGCTATTGCATGTGAATTTGAGCATGCATCTTTGGTGTATTTGGAAGACATTTCTTTTCAGAGGTCACTATTTTTAGTGCCATTAGGGATTAGCTAAATTACCTTTTTCCAATCATCAGTACATTTATAGTAGAATTCAGATGATCTTAAGTACCATTTGCTCTTACTATGTCTTCATATTCTTCTTTTTCTTTTCTTTGACTTATTTTTATTTTTATTTTATTTTACTGTTTTCTGGGACCAAGTCACATTCTATTGCCCAGGCTGGAGTGCAGTGGCATGGTCTCGGCTCACTGCAAACTCTGACTTCTGGGTTCATGCCATTCTTCTGCCTCAGCCTCCCAAGTAGCTGGGATTACAGGTGTGTGCCACCACACCCAGCTAATTTTTGTATTTTTAATAGAGATGGGGTTTCACCATGTTGGCCAGACTGGTCTTGAACTCCTGACCTCAAGTGATCCACCTACCTCTGCCTCCCAAAGTGCTGGGATTACAGACATGAGCCATGGCGCCCAGTCTTTTCTTTGATTTAATAGTTATCTTACAATGATGAAAGGATGATATGCAAATGATAAAAATGATCTTAGCCATTGTTTTAGTGCATATGGACACAATGTATCTCCTCCTCCACCAACTAGAGGCTGAGGCGGGAGGATCACTTGGAGCCAGAAGTTTGAGACTAGCCTGGGCAACAAAGCGAGACTGTGTCTCTATTAAAGAGATAAATTATATCTTTATATATGTATTTTTAAAAAGCTGCCAAATGTTTCCAAAGTGATCATATTATTTTACATGCCCACCAGAGTTTTACTGTTTCCACATCCTTGCCAACGTTTGGTATGGTCAGTTTTTTAAATTTTAGCCATTAAAATATATGTGTAGTGGTATTGCATTGTGGTTTTAATTTGTATTTCTCTAATGACTAATGATTTTGGACATCTTTTCATGTGCTTATTTGCTCTCTGTGTTTCTTCTTTGGTGAAATTATTTGTTCAAATCTTTTGCCCAGTTTTTTGCTCTCTCACTGAGTTTGAGAGTTCTAATAGTCTGGATCCATTTTTTTTTTTTTTTTTAATGGAGCATACTTTTAGTGTTGTATCTAAGAACTCTTTGCCCAACCCAGGGTCACAGAGATTTTTTTTTTCTTTGTTTTCTTTTAGAAGTTTTGTGGTTTTCAGTTTTACCTTTAAATCTATGATCCCTATTGAGTTAACATTTGCATATGGTGTGAGAATCAAAGTTCTTTTTTTTTTTTTTTTTTTGAGACAGAGTCTTAGTCTGTCGCCTAGGCTGTAGTGCAATGGTGCGATCTCAGCTCGCTGCAAGCTCCACCTCCCAGATTCAAGTGATTCTCCTGCCTCAACCTCCTGAGTAGCTATGATTATAGGTGCCCGCCACCACGCCCAGCTAATTTTTGTATTTTTAGTAGATATAGGGTTTCACCATATGGTCAGGCTGGTCTTGAACTCCTGACCTCAGGTGATCCACCCGCCTTGGCCTCCCAAAGTTCTAGGATTACAGGCGTGAGCCACTGTGCCCGACCCTAAAGTTTATCTTTTTAATATGAATATCTAATTGTATAAGCAGTATGTATTGGAAAGATTATTCTTTTTCCATTCAGTTGCTTTTGCACCTTTGTCTAAAATCAGTTGCCTCCTGTGTGGGGCTATTTTTGTACTCGCTATTCTGTTTCATTGATCTGCTTGTCTGTTTTGACGTCAATACCACATGATTGGTCACTGGAACTTTTATAAGTCTTGAAGTCAGATAATGTAAGTTTTACACTTTATTCTTCTCAGAGTTGTTTTGGCTATTCTAGATGCTTATTACTTCCATATGAATTTTAGAATCAACATCAATTTTTACAAAAATGCCTGTTTGTATTTCAGTTGAGATTTTGTTGAATCTGTAGATCAGTTTGAGAAGAATTGCTGTCTTGACAGTATTGAGCCTCCAATTCATGGACATGGTGTAACTCTCCATTTATTTGGATTTTCTTTCAGCAATTTTTGAGATTTTGGTATATACATCTTACATATTTATTAAATTTATCCCTAAGTATTTCATATTTTTGATACTATAAATGGTATTTAAAATTTTTAAATTTATAATTGTTTCTAATATATTGAAATGTACTTGACTTTTGCATATTTGATTTTTTTTTTTTAATCCTGCGGTCTTGCTATGTAACCTATTTATCTGGTAGTTTTTTTTGGAGATTCCATAGTATTTTCTTCATAGATGATTATATTGTCTATGAAGGCAGTTGAACTTCTTTCTTACCAATCTGGATGCTGTTTATTTGTCTTTCTTGTTTATTGCATTGGCTAGAACCTCTAGGTCAATGTAGAATAGATGTTGTGAGAGTGGATGTCCTTGCTTTGTTTCTGTTGACCCAATGTGTCTTGAATTTTTTAGTGCTATTGTATTTTTAAATGATATTCCAGTGACTAAATTCTAGGTTTGCTGCCAGTGCCTCAATACCATGTTTAATATGATCAAATAGATGATCTTCTGTTGTAATATAAATTACAGAACAAGGTAATTCTGAGTTGTTCCATTTATGTCCCTGACTGTTGAAACTATGTAATTTTAAACTTACAACTTAAAATAAAAGATTATTGTATATTAATATGTTTTATATCTTAAAAAGTCAATGTGATGAGTATTAATGTAAGAATTAATGGTCTGCTTAATATTATGAAAGAAAAATCACTAAATAATTTTATCGTAGTTGGTTCAGATGAAGCTTTTACATAGACTTTTGAGGGTAGAAACTCTGTGATAATTTTATAGTAAGTTGGGATTGTGTTTATTTGTGTTTTTACTTGTAGGTTAATAGTCCTAGGATGGATCTGACTCTTGCTGAACTTCAGGAAATGGCATCTCGCCAGCAGCAACAGATTGAAGCCCAGCAACAATTGCTGGCAACTAAGGTAGTATCTTCTTTTTTTTTTGGAGATGAAGTCTCACTCTGTCGCCTAGGCTGGAGTGCAGTGGCACGATCTCCGCTCACTGCAACCTCCACCTCCTGAGTTCAAGTGATTCTACTGTCTCAGCCTCCCAAGTAGCTGGGATTACCGGCAAATGCCACCACACCTGGCTAAATTTTGTATTTTTTGTAGAGATGGGGTTTCACCGTGTTGGCCAGGCTGGTCTCAAACTCCTGACCTCAGGTGATCTGCCACTTTGGCCTCCCAAAGTGTTGGGATTACAGGCGTGAGCCATCGTGCCTGGCTGGTAGTATCTTCTTGTAAAAGACCTAACAGGCCGCTATTGTTAATGTATGTGTAAGGCTATTTACGTTCTACCCCCATTAAGCCAATTACCTCACAGATATGAGGTGACATTGTCAACCCAAAAGCCACCTGCTGTTTGGTGCTCTCTTGGTGCTCTCTTTAAGTCCTTACTACAGCATTTTGTAGAAATCCTTGTATCATCCTAATTATTCAAGATCTTCCTGACTCCTGATTCTGATCAACATTAACTATGCTATGCTGGTTATCAGTCAGACAGGAAAGGTGGAAAGAGCCCTTCATCTTTGCTCCTAGGAACTACTGTGGGCCACAGCAAGAGGAATATTAAAGTTCTAACATGGCATGGTTAATCTTGGATCAGAATAATCTAATACTGTCCCCTTCTGGAGCTTGGAACCAATAATGGGCTGCTTGCCTTTTTTTGGGGAACATTCTTTATCCACAAACTAACGCTAGTCCTGGCCTTGAACAAGGAAAATATAAGAAGCCACTCCGTTACCATCAGAACTGCTGCTTCTCCTGCCAGCCATAGGCTTCCAATCTGACCCAAAAGCCAACAGACCTTTCTCTGTAAAGGGCTACATAGTAAACATTTTGGGCTTTGCAAGGTTTGCTGCCTCTGTTGCAACTACTCAACTCTGCTGTTATAAGCTGTCATGGATAATAGGTAAACAGATAGTGTGGCTATGTCCCAATAAAACTTTACTTACAAAAACAAGATAGCAAGCTGGATTTGGCCTGCAAGCTATAGTTTGTCAATCCCTGGTCTTAACACCCAGGATCCACAACTGACCAGTCCTTTAGTGATTATAAGGCCACGTGAAGCAGGGGTAGACACTTGTTGGTTTGTCATGGGCAAAGTTACCCAACAGGGCTTTGAAATAATGGCCAGGAATTCTTCAAGGCAGTTCTCAACACGCAGTGTGGACTTCCATTTCATACTTTCTAGGGTTCCTGTGTATCCATTTCTGTTTGTAATACCAGACCCCAGTTTTTCCAAAATCATATATATCATTGCTTCTCAAACTTTAAGATACATATGAATCTCCTAGGGATTGTGTTGAAAATGCCTATTCTGATTCAGTAGGTATGAGTTGAGATTTGAGCTTCTGCATTTCTCACAAGCTTCCAGGTGATGCTCATGCACATTACATTGAGTGGTAAGGATATATAGTCAAATAAAAAGGTTGGTTGTTGAAGAATAAATCTCTAACCTTTTTAGTCTTCAAGGACTAAAAAACAAGTGCTTGTGGGTTTTTTTTTTTTTTTTCTTTTGATATAGGTTCTCACTGTGTTGCCCAGGCTGGACTTGAATTCCTGGGTTCAAGTAATCCTCCTGCCTTAGCCAGGGTTTTTGTTTTGATTATTTCCATGTTACTTATATGTTTTTGGCATATTAATCTAAGAACTAGTTTACCTGTGATTATAAATTGTGTGGCTCTGTTACTCAGTTTTAGTTAAAATTTTTAATGTAATAAATACAAAATTTCTGCTATAACAAAAGTACCTTGGGGCAGGGGAGAGAAACAGTTTCAGATTCCATAATTGCAGCTTTCTAAAGGTGTTAAATATTTCTTTAGCTCTTTTCAGTGACCGTTTATTGAGAATATACTACATAAAATACCATTTAAAGACATTTACATTTCACATTTCATTTAATCTTCACCGTAGTAACATTGGTAGTTACTATTGATCATCCCTGTTTTATAGATGAAGAAACATAGACTTGCATACTTGGTGAGGTTATGCAGTTTGTTCAAGGTCTCATAGCTAATAAGCGGCAGAGCTTGGGTTTGAATCTAAATGTACTCCAAATCTTATACATTTAAATACTTTCTTATAATGCTTCCCATTTCTACATGAGCTGCTTTTTAAAATTGTTGCAACAGTTTATGAAAACTAGTTCAAGAATCGCTGCATCCTTGCTGCATGAGAACCACTTGGGTTAAAAATACTGATTCCTAGATCTTATCCCCATGATTCTAGGGTGGGCTTAGGAGTATCTGTTTTGAACAGACTTCCATTGTGATTCTGATAGCAGTGTTTAGGAAGAAGGGAGACCAGACCAGGGTTACAAGTGTACCTCAATCTCAACATCTAAGTGTTGCGGTTAGGCTATTTTGAGCTTAGTGGTGTACCTATTTAAAATGACATACCTAATGATTACTTTTATTTTTAGGAACAGCGCTTAAAGTTTTTGAAACAACAAGATCAGCGACAACAGCAACAAGTTGCTGAGCAGGAGAAGCTTAAAAGGCTAAAAGAAATAGCTGAGAATCAGGAAGCTAAGCTAAAAAAAGTGAGAGCACTTAAAGGCCACGTGGAACAGAAGAGACTAAGCAATGGGAAACTTGGTAAGTTGTTCCTCATAGATTTACTTTTTTCTATATCTTTTTGTCTGGTTTTTTTTTTTTGTTTTTTTTTTTTTTTTTGAGACAGTCTTACTATGTTGCCCAGGCTGGTCTTTTGAACTCTGGCCTCAAGTGATCCTCCCACCTCAGCCTCCTGAGTAGCTGGGGTTACAGGTGCAAGCCACCATGGTTGATCTGTAGATAACTTTAAAGGGAATCTTTTAAAAAAATATTATTCACTGCAGTTTTGATGCCGCAGGTTCCTCTGAATTGGATTCAGCTGTTGAATGTTTTATACAGGATTTCTAAGATACCTTTGGAAAATGTAGTATTTTTTCCTCTCTTAACATTTTTTGACTGAGAGTTTGATGAAGGCAAGGATTTTTATTCATGTAATAGCTCCATCTATTACATACCATTTTAATCAGAATGTTAATGATTTAATAGACCCACGTAATCTTATAAAATTGAAAGTTCTAAAGAAATTTTCATTGTTTCTAAAATCTGGAGTTTAATAATATTTTTAATGCAAATTCCAATAACGATGCATTGAGATTGAAGCACAGAGGTTTAAAGATGTCTCTGCTGGTTTCAGTTGCTTCTGAAAGAAGTAGGTTGCTTCTAGGACATTCTGAAAAATTTTTCTACTGTTTATTAGAAAGTTTATTGTAAAGCCTGTTGCCTGGGAAGTAGTCCATTCTTATTTTTCTTTTCAACTGTTGTTGTTATTCTCTCTCTCATCTAGTGGAGGAAATTGAACAGATGAATAGTTTGTTCCAGCAAAAACAGAGGGAGCTCGTCCTGGCTGTGTCAAAAGTAGAAGAACTGACCAGGCAGCTCGAGATGCTCAAGAACGGCAGGATTGACGGCCACCATGACAATCAGTCTGCGGTGGCTGAGCTTGATCGCCTCTATAAGGAGCTGCAGGTAGATCGTAGCTGTTTGCCAAATGCTGTACAACCTCCTTTCCAGAAACAGAGTTGCTCATATAAGTAGCAAGAGGTGCTAGATTTCAGTTGCCTTTCCTTAAAGAAAAGGCAGGTTGTAGGGGGAAGCTAAACTCCAGAGAATCCAGAGTAAACTTTATAGTACCCCAGACAGGAAATTTGAGACATTCCTCATAACCACAGCTGGTGGTCTTGCACAGGTGTCACTTAATTTTAAACCATGAGATGAGAAGTGTGGAGGGGTGGAGGGACCTCATATTTTTAGAAATTATGTAATAGTTAACCATGTGATTAACGTTTGAGACATTTTCTTCCTACTCCTTGGCTACCTTTTTTCCCCTCTCTTTTATTCAGCTAAGAAACAAATTGAATCAAGAGCAGAATGCCAAGCTACAACAACAGAGGGAGTGTTTGAATAAGCGTAATTCAGAAGTGGCAGTCATGGATAAGCGTGTTAATGAGCTGAGGGACCGGCTGTGGAAGAAGAAGGCAGCTCTACAGCAAAAAGAAAATCTACCAGTAAGTGGGCCGTTTTGTAATGGTTTGGGGGAGGAGGGAAAAGGATGACCAGCCCGGTGAGGTTACTCATAGGCACCTTCTTCAGAATCATTATTCAGTGTGCCGTCAGAAAACAGACGCTGTTTATGGATCCTCAAAAGACAATCCGCTGCTTTTTTACTTTTTAATGTTATTACCTGTGTAGCTCTGTTTGTCTTTCTAATACTTGTAATAAAGTGTGGGTGAGAGTTCATTGAGGAGTGTTTATTTTGGAATGTTTTTCTGTAGACTCTATGGCTAGATTCTGAAAGTCCTCATTTTAAAAAAGAAAATGTCACATCTTAGTTTCTAAGTCTGATCTCCTGAGGTGATTTTTAATACTGAAGGACCTGTGCTTCTTTCCTAAGGTTTCATCTGATGGAAATCTTCCCCAGCAAGCCGCGTCAGCCCCAAGCCGTGTGGCTGCAGTAGGTCCCTATATCCAGTCATCTACTATGCCTCGAATGCCCTCAAGGCCTGAATTGCTGGTGAAGCCAGCCCTGCCGGATGGTTCCTTGGTCATGCAGGCTTCAGAGGGGCCGATGAAAATACAGACGCTGCCCAACATGAGATCTGGGGCTGCTTCACAAACTAAAGGTAAAAAGTCCTGCAGAGCCTAGTTCTTTCCTATCCCCACTATTCTTTCTCCCAAGTTTGAGTTTTAAAAAAAATCTCTCTTTGTATTCATTATTCATGTTTGAATTCTAAAAATCCTTTTGTATTCTTTGCTAGTGTAATGGTAAGTTAAAAAAATTAAAATTGATACCATAGTTGTACAAGGATGATTTTTCTTAACCCTAAATAATACAATTCTATTCAGGAAATGAAATAAAATACAATATCTTTATAAAGCTGAAAATTGTTTTAAAAAGTTCCTTTTTGTTGCTAAGGAAATTTTGATCTGATATTAATAACTTGAGAACTTTTCTTTTTGTGTAAAAACATATGTAAGTGTTCGTGGTGTCATCTTTACAGAATGTGAGGTTCTGAATCTATTATGTTGATGAGTGGTGTTAAATATTCATATCTGCTTACATGTGAGAATTTGCTGATAATTTTTAGAATAACATTAAACGTATCGGGAGATTAAAAGTGAAAATAGCAGAAGCTCCTTGTGTTAGTGATCTTTGCATTCTGTATACTTCTCAGATACATGGAGAGGTGCAAGCCAGTGTTTTGTAATGGGAGTAGAAAGTGTAGGGAGAATTGTAGGAAAATTGGGGGTAAAGCATCCTTTAATGACCTTACCATTCAGACCCCTGGACAGAAGAAGTAATAGCTAGTATTGTCTCTGTTCTCTAACCGTTATCATGTGCAAAAAAATAGCTGATTTTCAAATTATTTGTTATTTTCCCATAATTACTACTGTGAAACAATAGTACCATGCAGTCTGGATTTTATTGTGGAAAGAGTTATATTTGCTTTGTTTCTGTGAGGAAAAATGAAAGCGGTGGCTTTTGAAATTTAAGTATCTGTGTAGAAAAAACCTGAATATGCTGATTTGTGAAAGACTGCAGTTGAAGTCCTAGAGTAAGGGTCCACATATTTACTGTTGTGCATGTGTCACTTAAAATACCATTTATAAAATACACCTTAGACCCTTAGGTCTCTTGAATTGGAAATTATTTTCTGGGTGTGATGGTGATGTTTTCTAATACAATGAAGAATAATGTGTCTTTACTGGTTCAAGCAGACTTGCTGTGACTACTTTTAAATTGCTTGAGTAAAGTACTAAATTAGAATATAAAATATAAAATATAATACAGTATTTTCTAAGTAAATTTATTGGGGTTGTTGTGAGTCTGGAATTTAAAGATGTTTTTAGAGATTGAAAGTCTTAGTAGTAAAAATCATTAAAAATATCTTTAGAATGCTGAGTTATTTGTAGCTGCTTTTCTGTATTTTAGGCTCTAAAATCCATCCAGCTGGCCCTGATTGGAGTCCTTCAAATGCAGATCTTTTCCCGAGCCAAGGCTCTGCTTCTGCACCTCAAAGCACTGGGAATGCTCTGGATCAAGGTGAGATTTATTTGTGCTACTCCTGGACATTAAATTTTGGTCATCTAAAAGGTGCTGTGTATTCCTTTTAGATAGTTCATTTTCTTTCCTGTCCTTGTCCTTGTCCCTTCCTGTCCTTGTCCCTTTCCTTTCCTTTCCTTTCCTTTCCTTTCCTTTCCTTTCCTTTCCTGTCCTGTCCTGTCCTGTCCTGTCCTGTCCTGTCCTGTCCTGTCCTGTCCTTTTTGTTTTGTTTTTTTTAGAGACAGGGTCTCACTGTGTCACCCAGGCTGGAGTGCAGTGGTGTGCTCATGGCTCACTGGTGCAGCCTCCACCTCCTGGGCTCAAGTGATCCTCCTACCTCAGCCTCCCTAGTAGCTGGTACTACAGGTGTGTGCACCATGCCTGGCTAATTTCTCTGTATTTTGTAGAGATGGGGTTTCACCATGTTGCCCAGACTGGACTTCTGGGCTCAAGTGAACTACCTGCTTCCACTTCCCAAAGTGCTTGGATTACAGGCGTGAGCCACTGCACCCGGCTAATAGTTCATTTTCTAGTGTGTTAACACAAGGGACAATATTTAACGGTATTTAATTTATTTCCAGAACACCTTAATTTAGTGGGAGAACTCAGGTGCGATCATTATAGTGCTTGGGTTATCCTTTTATTAATTTAATTAAAAAATAGGAATGTGCTTTGTGGACACAGATTTTCAGGGAGATTTAGGAGAGAGAAACTTACGAGTGAATGAGATATATTATTCCAAACAGTTTGAATGTCATTGTGATTTTTTGGTCTTTAGTTGATGATGGAGAGGTTCCACTGAGGGAGAAAGAGAAGAAGGTGCGTCCGTTCTCAATGTTTGATGCAGTAGACCAGTCCACTGCCCCACCTTCCTTTGGTACTCTGAGGAAGAACCAGAGCAGTGAAGATATCTTGCGGGATGCTCAGGTACCTACAAATATCCGGGTTTTTACAATTTAATAGTAATTCTATAATGTAGTGTTTAGAAGGGATAAAGTATTATGTGAGGGAGAGCAGAAGAAACAGGATGTACGTAGGAGATTAGAAAATACATTAGCATTCTGTTATTTTAATTTCTCTTGCGTGAGTCTGTGCTCTCACACCTGGTGGGAGAATGACTGACGTGCTTGTTTTGGGTCGTATTTCGTATGATTCTCTAAAAAGTATAAGTGCATCAAAGAACACTGTATTTGTATTATTAAAGTATGTTATTTCTTCAAAATTACAAAATGATTGTGTGGTGAATTTTCTGTAACTGTTGCAGTCTTAATCGTTGATAACCAGGTTATGTGTGAGTGCTCCAAGTTAGGTGTGTTTTATTACAGTTGTCTAGATTGCATGAAATTCCAGTGAACAAGAATGGTTTCCCATTATTGATGCCATCTGAGTATGAAAGATGACAGCAGAAGTTTTCAAGTGGGCACTTAAATGTATTAAAATTGCCCGATAGGAAGTGGAAACAAGGTGGAAGTCATAAAGGGGAGAGATTGTATTGCATTTATGAAGTTCATTATTAAATGTGAGTAAATATAGAGATTTAAAACTAGTTGCCGGTCGCGGTGGCTCACGCTTATAATCCCAGCACTTTGGGAGGCCGAGGCAGGTGGATCACCTGAGGTCGGGAGTTCAAGACCAGCTTGACCAACATGGAGAAAACCCGTCTCTACTAAAAATACAAAATTAGCCGGGGTGGTGGCACATGCCTGTAATCCCAGCTAGTCGGGAGGCTGAGGCAGGAGAATCGCTTGAACCCGGGGGGCGGAGGTTGCGGTGAGCCAAGATCACGCCATTGCACTCCAGCCTGGGCAGAAAGAGTGAAACTCTGTCTCAAAAAAAAAAACAAAAAAACAAAAAAAAAAACTAGTTAACAGCCAGGCGTGGTGGCCCACACCTGTAGTCCCAGCACTTTGGGAAGCTGAGGTGGGAGGAGGATCACTTGAGACTAGGAGTTCGAGACCAGCCTGAGCAACAAAATGAGACCCTGTCTATACATAAATAAAAGAAATAAATATATAAAAGCAAAAACTAACTATTAAAAAATATGAGTTTATATAAATATATATTATTTTCCGAGATGGAGTCTCGCTCTGTCGCCCAGGCTGGAGTGTAGTGACGCAATCTTGGCTCACTGCAACCTCCACCTCCTGGATTCAAGTGATTCTTCTGCCTCAGCCTCCCAAGTAGCTGGGACTACAGGCGCCCACCACTATACCTGGCTGATTTTTGTATTTTTTTTTAGTAGAGATGGGGTTTCACCATATTGGCCAGGCTGGTCTCGAACTCCTGACCTCTTGATCCGCCTGCCTCGGCCTCCCAAAGTGCTGGTATTACAGGCATGAGCCATTGCACCGTGCCAGAGCTAATATTTTTATAGTGTATACTTACATTTGTGAAATTAGGTTATCTAGAACATCCTGTGTACCCAGTTGTATAGTATTTTAACTGGCTTTTTGTGTGTGTGTTATAGGCTGCAAATAAAAATGTGGCTAAAGTACCACCTCCTGTTCCTACAAAACCAAAACAGATTAATTTGCCTTATTTTGGACAAACTAATCAGCCACCTTCAGATGTTAAGCCAGATGGAAGTTCTCAGCAGTTGTCAACGGTTGTTCCGTCCATGGGAACTAAACCAAAACCATCAGGGCAGCAGCCAAGAGTGCTGCTGTCTCCCAGCATACCTTCAGTTGGCCAAGACCAGACCCTTTCTCCAGGTTCTAAGCAAGAAAGTCCACCTGCTGCTGCTGTCCGGCCCTTTACTCCCCAGCCTTCCAAAGACACCTTACTTCCACCCTTCAGAAAACCCCAGACCGTGGCAGCAAGTTCAATATATTCCATGTATACGCAGCAGCAGGCTCCAGGAAAAAACTTCCAGCAGGCTGTGCAGAGCGCGTTGACCAAGACTCATACCAGAGGGCCACACTTTTCAAGTGGTAAGGTTCTTCACGTTCGTAGGTGACGTGCTTAAGTTCTACACCAGAGCTGCCATCTCTCAGCAGACCGCAAAATAATCCCTATTTTGACTGATGCTAAGGGTTTTTAACTGTAGCTTCTGTTCTTTACTGGGAGTTTAAAAGAGTGCTTGCTAAATGTCTACTCCTACAGTAGTAGGCACGAAAGATAATAGATGAATAAAGTGTGGTCTCAAGTCTGGAGGGGCTTATTGGTGAGTGGGAACCAAATATACATGGGTCATTACAGTGCACAAGGAAGGTGTGTGTCTTCACTGTAGGTTGACCAGATGTTCTTGTCACATAGAGGACTGGATCACTGCCCGTCTGTGTGTGTGTGTGCGTGTGTGCGTGTGTGCGTGTGTATGTGTGTATGTGTGTATATATACACATATGTGTGTGTGTGTGTATAGGTATATACATGTGTATATGTGTATATATACATATATACACATATATAAACATACATAGACATGTATATATATATATACACGCATCATACACATATTTGTGTGTGTCTGTATAATGTGTGTCTATGTGTCTATATGTCTTTATATATATTATTATTATTAAAAATATTCTCTACTGTGACTGGGCTCAATGGCTCACGCCTGTAATCCCAGCACTTTGGGAGGCCAAGGTGGGCAGGTCTCCTGAGGTTGGGAGTTTGAGACCAGCCTGACCAACATGGAGAAACCCCGTCTCTACTAAAAATACAAAATTAGCTGGGCATGATGGCACATGCCTGTAATCCCAGCTACTCAGGAGGTTGAGGCAGGAGAATCGTTTGAACCTGGGAGGTGGAGGTTGCAGTGAGCCGAGATGGTGCCATTGCACTCCAGCCTGGGCAACAAGAGCGAAACTCCGTCTAAAAAAGAGAAAACATGCATGTATTCTCTACTGTATTTTAGAGTCATTGTAATGAGGACATAGCCACTAGCTAAATGTAAAAACATAAGGTTAGTTCGTATTAAACATACACAGTTTGGAAATTTGTTGGATTCTTTCTAAATTATTACTTCATAGGACTAGAATAAAACTATGTTTTAATTGAATGAAAATAGCTTTGTAGTCATGAAATAACAATGTAATTGTGACCTAAGATGTCATAATTAAAGTTAGATAGCAAAGAATCAGTATATATGCTACCTGTTACTCTTTTCATGGGTCTTTGGTGAAAATGGAATAATTTGGGAATTAGATAATTTTAATATAATCAGAATGTTAACAGGGAATATCTTTGGTAACTATAAGTGGTTCTTAATAATTTTGTAAGCCAAATAGAAGTTCTCAACGTTGATTCACTTTTAAAAAGTGAAAGATGTTTAGTTTTAATCTGGACACATGAGAGGATTATCTGTTTTCATTGGTTCTAAATGTTTTTCACATTTTGTTATTTTAAATTTGGATGCTACAGTCAGTGATTTTTTTTTTTTTTTTTTTTTTTTTGAGACAAGAGTCTTGCTCTGTTGCCCAGGCTGGACTGCAGTGGCGTGATCTCAGCTCACTGCAAGCTCCAGCTCCCGGATTCATGCCGTTCTCCTGCCTCAGTCTCCTGCCACAGCCTCCCAAGTAACTGGGACTACAGGCGCTTGCCACCGCGCCTGGCTAATTTTTTGTATTTTTAGTAGAGACAGGGTTTCACTGTGTTAGCCATGATGGTCTGGATCTCCCGACCTCGTGATCCGCCCGCCTCGGCCTCCCAAAGTGCTGGGATTACAGGCCTGAGCCTCCACTCCCGGCCACAGACAGTGATTTCTTAAAATTGACAACATTTTCTTATTGTTTCATGAGGTATGGTGCATGTTACACTCAGTGGGGATTTTGATTCTGTAATAAGTTTATTATGCAAAGATGGGTTCCCTGCTTTGTAATTTGTTATTTTTAAAAATTAATTATATTTGAAGGGGATTATGTAGTAACAACTATGAAATTAAAAGAGGCTTTAGTTATTGTTAGCTGTTTCTGTTTCTTGCCAGTTTTGTTTAATTAATGCTAATCAGGACTTTTTTTTTTCCTTTTCCAATTAGTATATGGTAAGCCTGTAATTGCTGCTGCCCAGAATCAACAGCAGCAGCCAGAGAACATTTATTCCAATAGCCAGGGCAAGCCTGGCAGTCCAGAACCTGAAACAGAGCCTGTTTCTTCAGTTCAGGAGAACCATGAAAACGAAAGAATTCCTCGGCCACTCAGCCCAACTAAATTACTGCCTTTTTTATCTAATCCTTACCGAAACCAGAGTGATGCTGACCTAGAAGCCCTACGAAAGAAATTATCTAATGCACCAAGGCCACTAAAGAAACGTAGTTCTATTACAGAGCCAGAAGGTCCTAACGGGCCAAATATTCAGAAGCTTTTGTATCAGAGGACCACCATAGCGGCCATGGAGACCATCTCTGTCCCATCATACCCATCCAAGTCAGCTTCTGTGACTGCCAGCTCAGAAAGCCCAGTAGAAATCCAGAATCCATATTTACATGTGGAGCCCGAGAAGGAAGTGGTCTCTCTGGTTCCTGAGTCATTGTCCCCAGAGGATGTGGGGAGTGCCAGTACAGAGAACAGTGACATGCCAGTTGCTTCTCCTGGCCTTGATTATGAGCCTGAGGGAGTCCCAGACAACAGCCCAAATCTCCAGAAAAACCCGGAAGAACCAAATCCAGAGTCCCCCCATCTGCTTGATGTGTATCTGGAGGAGTACCCTCCATACCCACCCCCACCATACCCATCCGGGGAGCCTGAAGGGCCAGGAGAAGACTCAGTGAGCATGCGCCCGCCTGAAATCACCGGGCAGGTCTCTCTGCCTCCTGTAAGTAATGTGCTATCTCATGGCCTTTTCTGGAGTCCTTTACTTGGTTATGGTCTTCTTGGTGGTCACATTCTTCTTCCCAGTTTGCATTTTTATTTTACGATTCCCTTGGCACAGAGTGGATCTTATAAATGTTTTCATAATGCATTTTATTCAATATAAAGAACAATTTTCAGTTTTAGAGAGAACCCATTTATTTGTGAAAGAAACAGAGTTTTGTTCCTACCCCTGTAAACACTGCATTTGCTGTTTCTTCTCTAGCTGATGTCACATATTAGGGAAGCAGCACTCGACCGGGACTCAAAAGACCTGGGTTTGAAACTTTTGATTACTAGCTTGGCTGTGTGAAATCAGGCAGATGGTGTAACTTCTCTCTTGGTGATGTCAATCTTCTTTAAAATTTTCTAGCGGTGAACTTTTAAAAAATGAAATGTTAGGTGAAACCTCAAACTTACAACAGTGGTAAAATTGGAAGGGCTCTGGATGAAGTGAGGGCAGGGAGGTACGGTAACTGGGCTGAGGGACCCCTCTTCAGCCTCTTCTTCTCCTTCAACGAAGTCTGAAAATCTCTGGCGACCATGGTGATCCCTAAGATTTCTTTGTACTTTAACATACGAAAGTTATTCTAAAATTTTGTGTGTTTTGACTTGAGTGCACCTTCCTCACTCCTTCCAAATGGTAAGCTTTTGTTTGAAATTTAAGCTTCAGTTCTCTCACTTTGAAATAGGTGAGAGAAAATAAAAATCCCAGAATGTCTGAATGAAGTATGCTTTTTCATAGTTTAATTTGAAGCCACTTTGCTTCAGTAAGCACGGAAGGAAGTAGGATGCTGAACTATGAGTTTAAAACCTGGTCAAAAGCAAAATAACATTAAAAGAATTTTTTGTAAATGTACTTTGCGTTTGATTCCTTATTATCTTTTAGATATGATAGTATTCAAAGATAATTATTGTCCAGAGTTATTTTTAACAATTGGCTACAGTAAATGTTTGCTTAAAACTTTTATGTACTAAACATTTGAAGCTAGAAAAAAAAGTTTTAAAATAGAGGTTAACAGTTTTTAAACAACTCTGTGGCTCCTAAGTTCTAAGGCTTGATTCTCTTTGAGTTTTAAACATAAGAAAAGAAGGAAGTTTTATGCCACATTGACCAAAACTAATCCACGTTACAGCCACTTGTTACTTTCTGGCCTTTTTGTTGCTGTGTCAAAATAATCCACATTTTCAAGGAGAAAAAAGGAAAAATAGAATTGGTAAAAGTATCATACTTTCTTTTTTTTTTTTTTTTTTTGAGACGGAGTCTCGCTCTGTTGCCCAGGCTGGAGTGCAGTGGCGCAATCTTGGCTCAGTGCAAGCTCCGCCTCCCGGGTTCACGCCATTCTCCTGCCTCAGCCTCCCGAGTAGCTGGGACTACAGGCGCCCGCCACCTCGCCCAGCTAGTTTTTTGTATTTTTTAGTGGAGACGGGGTTTCACCGTGCTAGTCAGGATGGTCTTGATCTCCTGACCTCGTGATCTGCCCGTCTCGGCCTCCCAAAGTGCTGGGATTACAGGTGTGAGCCACCGCGCCCGGCCTCATACTTTCTTTTTAATTAAGATTCTGCTGTTCTTTTCCTAGTAAAGTGTCTTACTTTTTTCTTCTCGTTTTAAGTAAAATAGAAGCAACTATCTCGTACATTCTTTAACAGTGGGATTGACAAGTGTCATTATACTGTACTGCTTATGATTTATATTAACCACAGTCAGATAACATTCAAAGAACAACATTTTAGCCATTGCACATTGTGAAGTATATTGTCACTTAATGTTTTTTAAAACTTGGTGATTTTCCACATCTGAGATAAAATGAAAGAAGCATGTGGAGTACATGTATCACACTTCACGACAGTAAATGTCTCTACTTTGTTGGGTGTGTTTAAGAGACCTGTTTTATAAGATGTTGGATCTAGTCTTTAAAATTTTGCCTTTTTTTTTTAAGCCTGATTCATTAAAAGTTTAAGGTGGTAGGATTTCTCCTTGTTATACCTAAGACAGACTAACAATCTGTATTATTTACCTTAATTATATGTTTTCCCCTGAGGAGGCATTCTGGTGTGAAATGGTTAAGATGGCGGACTTTAAAGAAGTCAGCTTACCTGGATTTACGTCCCAGCTCTGCCATTTACTAGCTGTGTGCCTTGGTTTCCTTATCTGTAAACTAGGGACCATAGGGTTTTTGTGAGGGTTAATGAATAATCATTCAATATAGGTTAGCTGTTGTAGTTCTGAACTGTGCTGTTGCCCACTTTAAGAGAGTGGAGTTTGCTATGCTATATTAGGTAGGCAGTCTAAAGACCAGTCTTGGCTAATTCTGATACTTGACAGAAAGCTGGCCTATTTGCCACTTCTGATTATACTCTTAGTTTAGTTTATACTATAATGTATTACCCAAATGTAATTATGTTAGTTTTTTTAAAGTTATGTTCCTCCAACTTTGCTCCATGGTGTTTGTTCACTTTGTGAAAATTCATTACGCTGCATATTAGTTCTGTACACGTTTCTGAATAATGTTATACTTCAATAAAATGTGCCAAGTCTATGTTAAAGTTCCTCTCACTAATGTAACTGAGAAGTCATTCCTTCCCATTTGCTGATGTTCTCTTGCTTAGACCAGGATCCTAAATTTTCCACCCATTTTCTTTGCAGGGTAAAAGGACAAACTTGCGTAAAACCGGCTCAGAGCGTATTGCTCATGGAATGAGGGTGAAATTCAACCCCCTTGCTTTACTGCTAGATTCGTCTTTGGAGGGAGAATTTGACCTTGTACAGAGAATTATTTATGAGGTATGATTATAATTAGTAAATTTCTAAATACGACCTTGTATTTTGTTTTAAAGCTCTAATTAGAAAGCTACTATAGAGAAATTGTATTTTAAAATTGTTTTCCTTTTAGGCATTGTGGGGTTGTGTTCAGGAACTCTTGGGCATGCTTTAGAATAGGCTATGCTATTTTAAATTCTATGCTATAGAATTGTCATCATTTGGAAGTTCAGTTTTCACTTGGAGTCCTCTAGAGTACTTTTCTTTCTTAAGAGAGAGCATGACTCCCCTTTGGAAATTGTTCATGTATAGATTTGTACTATACTGTATTAGGTTAGAGATGCGGTCTCTACTTTTAGAAGCCTACTATTTAAAATATTTTTAGTTGACCTTTTTTTTTTTTTTTTTTTGCTTTCCATAGCAAATGCAGCTTCTACTTAGAAACTAATTTGTGGTGAGAAGTTGGGAGGATAAATAAACAAAAATGACCATAAGGATATAGTTTCTCGGGCTTCTTTTTTTTTTTTTTTTTAAAAACCTTTTTATAGTGACTGCCTACTTAATGTGGTTATTCTGTCTGTCTTATTTCTAGAATTGTTCTTGGTATAGTTTTCTTGGCTCCTTTAGGTTTTAATTATGATTTTTGAAAGTGTCACAAGAGTCTGTTTCTGTCCTCTTGACCCTAAAGTAGCCAGTTAGTAGTGACAGTTCAGGTTACAAGAAACTAGAGTTATGTTCACCCTTCTTATTGATATAGGTTGATGACCCAAGCCTGCCCAATGATGAAGGCATCACGGCTCTTCACAATGCTGTGTGTGCAGGCCACACAGAAATCGTGAAGTTCCTGGTACAGTTTGGTGTAAATGTAAATGCTGCTGATAGTGATGGATGGTAAGATTTTCCTTTAAACTCCAGTCAAACTTCAGTTGTGGGAATCGGTTTATAAGCAGTGTCATAGTGCTGTTGGAAGACAAAGAAGTATGTCAGTGTATGTCCTCGAGCTTGTAATCTAGCTGGAGAAATGTATCTATTTTTGAGGAATTAACATGTGTTCATGTAACAGTCATCTCATTCCCGTCCTGGAGGTAGGTAGAGTTTTAACAAGTTTAGTAGTTAATGATAAAAATAAATGTAACAAAGTAGTACGCAGTTAATTAGCATCCTTAAGCAAAGCTTAAGAGAGAAGTGCTGATTTAGGCAAGGTATCCCCAATCCCCTGAAATCGTTCACAGTCTTCAGTATATTAATGTCCATTCTATATCTCCAAGAGGGGATTATAACTTGCAACATATCCCATATATATTTGACCATGGAATCCGTTTGTCATGGAACCAGGGTGTACGTAAAACACAAGCAGTACTACAAGTGATGAGTATTGTTTGCAGGATAGGAGAAATGTTAGTCAACATTAAATAATAACAGTAAAGGTCCTAATAAGATCCTGTCACCCCCAAAACTAGCAGAATAGATAGCAAATTTTGTATTTTATTTGAAAAAATGTTTTAAGTTAGAATGTGTTACTTTTGTGGAAGAATACAATTTACTTTTTTCTTTATAGGATTTTAAAAAGTTGTAATCACACTGTATTTACTCCAGTATTTTAGTTTCACAACTTGTTTTTCTCATAATATGGAAAATAGTTACAATATAAAGTTCTCATGTATGCATATATAAATTGCATGCACAGATACATACATCTCAGCCTCATATTACTCTATCACATGACTGCATACTCATTGTGACAGTCTCCCTTTTATTAGACATTGAGATTGTTTTCCAATTTTTGTTTTAATGCTTGGAGAAGCACTTTGGTTACAATTTTTAAACATTTACATTTTAATGTGTGTCCACTGTGGAAAACATGCAAAATAGAAATAAGAGGAAAACAAAGCCATCTGTATCCCCACAGTGTACAGGTAAACACCATTCATATTTTAATATATTTTCTTCAGGGTCTTTTTTAAAAAGTTATTTTTATTTTTATTTTTATAGAGACAAGGTCTTACTATGTTGCCCAGGTTGGTCTCGAACTCCTGGACTCAAGTGATCCTCCTGCCCCAGCCTTTCAAAGTGCTGGGTTTATAAGTATGAGCCACCGTACTTGGCCCAAGCTCTTTTTCATATGCTTTTCACAAATGTAGTTAAGCTCCTAACATATGTAATGTTTAAGCCTGTATTTTTAGTTTAACATTATAGCATAAACAAAACAAATTCTTACTGTGTCATAATGCCCTTGTTTTCCTAACGTTGGGCATTTATGTTGTATATAATTTTTCATTATTAAAGAGCATGCAATGAAACAATCTATAGTAATATTTGCCAAACTATTAGTAATAGTGTTCTGGCCAGGCATGGTGTCTAATACCTGTAATCCCAGCACTTTGGGATGCTGAAGCGGAAGATCACTTGAGCCCAGGAGTTTGAGATCGGCCTGGGCAACATAGAGAGACCCTGTCTCTACAAAAAATTTTTAAAAATTAGCTAGGTGTGCTGGTGTGTGCCTGTAGTCCCAGCTATTGGAGAGGCTGAGGTGGGAAGATTTCTGGAGCCTGGAGGTCAAGACTGCAGTGAGCTGAAATTGCATCACTGTACTCCAGTCTGGGTGACAGAGCAAGACCCCCCACAAAAAAAAAAAAGTGATCTAGAACGGGGAATTAAAAAAATTTTTTTCTTTCTTTTTTTATTTTTTTGAGTCGGGGTCTTGTTCTGTCCCCCAGGCCGGAGTGCAGTGGCACCATCTTGGCTCAGTGTAACTTAGCCCTCTGGGCTGAAGTAGGCTGAAGCAATCCTCCCATCTCAGCCTCCCAAGTAGTTAGGACCACAGGTGTGTGCCACCACACCTGGCTATTTTTTTGTATTTTTAGTAGAGATGGAGTTTTGCTGTGTTGCACAGGCTGGTCTTGAACCCTTGAACTCAAGTGATCCGCCCTCCTTGGCCTTTCAGAGTGCCAGGATTACAGGAGTGAGTCACTGTGCCTGGCCAAAAAAATACATAAGTAAGTTTTTCTTTGAGACAGACTCTTGCTGTGTCACCCTGGAGTACACTGGCATGATCTTGGCTCACTGCAACCTCCGCCTCCTGTTCAGGTGATTCTCATGCCTCAGCCTCCCCAGTAGCTGGGATTACAGGTGTGTACCACCACGCCTGGCTAATTCTTGTATTTTTAGTAGAGTTGGGGTTTTACCATGTTGGCCAGGCTGGTCTCAAACTCCTGACCTCAGGTGACCTGCCTGCCTCGGCCTCCCAAAGTGCTGGGAGCCACTGTGCCTGGTCCGTTTTTTTTTTTTTTTTCAAGTCTATATACCCAAGGAGAATAAAGAGGAGAGGAAACAGTAGAGAAACATTAAATCTTATGTACTTCAGAGCCTGATTAACAGTTTCAAACTCACCTTCTGAGTTTGGGCAGTGGTACTGGTTCTTGTTATACCTTTACTATTAGTCTAGGGTCGTTTATAATTTGTTATAAAACATTTGAGATGCTGGAGAAGGTTCTCTTTAATGGTATTAATTAATTGCTGCTGGCCAGTTACCTATAGTAGATTGAAATGTGTGTATTTTACAGTCACTTTTCTGGTCTCAATTGATTTGACAAATTTTTTCCATTAAAATTTATTTTAACTTGGGATTTAACAAATATAAAAGTAGTTCATATATGCAACTTAATTCCTTCAAAATTGGTAACAATAAATAGTTATATTTAAAGGCCAGTGTTTTGAGTGAAGGTGTATAACTTAAATAACTTAAGGACTGTTAGACCTTCTACTCTGACAGAAAGAATTAGGCTGGGTGCTCCAGAACATAGAACTAAATCCGTTTTAATATTGTTTTTCTTAAATGTTTATACAGATTTCATTTCTGTTTATCCACGTCCTTGATTCTTCTCACCCTTTGCCAAGCTCCCAGCCCCAGTGTGGTCCATGATTCTCTGAAATTTTCATTTGTGGCTGTAATTCTTTGATGGGTTCAATAATCTATGTTGAACTGGTTTTTAAAAAACTGTTTAAGAGGTTTTCAGAAGAAAGATTGGTAGATGAAAGACTCAACAACTTTCTTTCCAGATATCTTATCACAGCAGGTGTCATTCAGTTTAGGAAAACAGTTCTAGCCCTTGTGTCTTGCTTCACAGGACTCCATTACATTGTGCTGCCTCATGTAACAACGTCCAAGTGTGTAAGTTTTTGGTGGAGTCAGGAGCCGCTGTGTTTGCCATGACCTACAGTGACATGCAGACTGCTGCAGATAAGTGCGAGGAAATGGAGGAAGGCTACACTCAGTGCTCCCAGTTTCTTTATGGTATGTGACAAGTAGAACTAAATGTATTGATTACTGCATTCATTTATTCATATCTCCAGGGTGTAATTCAATAAGTATGTTTGTTTGGAAAAAATCTTGTATTATCCACAGTCTTGGACCTTGAAAATACAACAGCCTTGGTCACAGATAATACAGCTTCTGTTTGTATGCTTAGAAACAGCTATTGTCAGGGACTTCTTCAACTACAAAAGACAGTGCTGCAGCATCTGACCTAGTGGTGTTAATGACTTTACCATCAAAAGAGCCTCTATTAAGGCTTTAGTACTTATAGATTGATGGTGTATCCTTGCAAATAAGTAAACAGACCCCCCTCTCCAAACAACATGATCAAGAGAAGTGCGGGATCAGTTTAAGAACCCAAATGGTCCCAAGGTTTCCTAAAAATCAAACTTGTCATATAGTGAAATAAAAGCAACATATATTTTGGAGCTGTCTTTTATTTTTTTTCTCTTTTGTTTTCTTAATTTTGAGTTTATGGTTCTGATTGCTACCATCAGATCTGTACCTAGAGGAAAATGGACTTGAAGTTTTAGATGGATATATGTTGATTGGCGTTTGTATTTACAAGGAAATTTTTGTTTACAAGGCTTAGAAGTTGAGGTAAATTTTCCTCTTTAGTTGGGCTTAAGAGGAATTAAAGAAGGAGGGAAGACAGAGACAAATGAGGAGGTCCCAGAACTCCATACTGCTCAGGTTTTCAGTTAACTCCTTTCCCAGTTGATTGGAAGACCCCTAAGGGTAAAACAGACGCCTCTGCCCTCTGTGCTGAACACTTTTCCCTCTGTCTCTAGGCCTTTTTTCAGGCCCTAGTCAGAGAACCACAAACCTCAAATTCCCTTCTTCATCTCTCTCAGCTGGCAGTTTTTATTGTTGATATTTGTGATTATTTTATTTTATTTTATTTTTTTAGAGGCGAGGTCTTACTCTGTCACCCAGGCTGGAGTGCAGCAGCATGGTCATCTGTAGCCCCGAACTCCCAGGCTTAGGTGATCCTTCTGCCTCAGCCTTTCAAATAGCTGGGACCACAGGCATCTGCTACCACATCTGGCTGATTTTTTATTTTATTATTATTTATTTATTTTTGAGGTAGGGTTTTGCTGTGTCACCCAGGTTGGCGTGCAGTGGTGCAGTCACAGCTCATTGCAACCTCGACTGCCAGGGCTCAGGTGATCCACCTCAGCCTCCAGAGTAACTGGGACTACAGGTGTGTACCACCACACCCAGCTAGTTTTTGTATTTTTAGTAGAGATGGGATTTTGCCATGTTGTTCAGGCTGGTCTCCAACTCCTGAGCTTAGGCAATCTGCCTGTCTTGGCCTCCCAAAGTGCTGGCATTACAGTTGTGAGCCACCATGCCTGACCTTTTAAATTTCTTTTGGAGATGGGGCGTCACTCTGTTGCCCAGGCTAGTCTCAAACTCCTGGCCTTACAGAATCCTCTTGTCTCAGCCTCCCAGAGCTGAGATTACAGGTGTGAGCCACATGCCCAGCCTTTTATGTTTTGTTTTGAACTCTGGACCATAGAATATTTTGATATAGTAACATATTTAAAAATTGTTATATATATAAGTATAAATTATATATATATATATATATATATATATATATATATATGTATTTTGTTTTTGAGACAATCTCGCTCTGTTACTCAGGTTGGAATGCAGTGGTGTGATCATAGCTCCCTACAGCCTTGAACTCCTAGGCTCAAGCAGTCCTCCCACCTTGGCCTTCCAACATGCTGAAGTTATGGGCGTTAATGTGTTGGCCGGGTGCAGTGGCTCATGCCTGTAATCCCATTTCTTTGGGAGGCTGAGGCAGGTGGATCTCTTGAGGTCGGAAGTTTGAGGGACCAGCCTGGCCAACATGGTGAAACCCCATCTGTACTAAAAATACAAAAATTAGCCAGCTGTGGTGGTGGGCACCTGTAATCCCAGCTACTTGGGAGGCAGAGGCAGGAGAACTGTTTGAACCCGGAGGCCGAGGTTGCAGTGACCTGAGACCATACCATTGCACTCTAGCCTGGGCAACAAGAGTGAAACTTTGTCTCCAAAAAAAAAAGCCAGTCGCGATGGCTCATGCCTGTAATCCCAGCACTTTGGGAGGCTGAGGTGGGAGATTGAGGTCAGGAGATTGAGACCATCCTGGCTAACACGGTGAAACCCCGTCCCTACTAAAAATACAAAAAATTAGCCTCTCTACTAAAAATACAAAAAATTAGCTGGGCATGGTGGCGGGTGCCTGTAGTCCCAGCTACTCTGGAGGCTAAACAGGAGAATGGTGTGAACCCGGGAGGAGGAACTTGCAGGGAGCTGAGATCGTGCCACTGCACTCCAGCCTGAGCGACAGAGCGAGACTCCGTCTCGGGGGGGGAAAAAAAAAAATATATATATATATATATACACACACACACACACACACACACATATAATGTGTTAATATATATTTTGCTGTATTAAATTTATTGACCATCTTGACCTATATTTAGATATGGAGAATGATTTTTTTAAACATTAGAGATATTTGGTCAGATTCTTAAAATTTATGAAGTATATCATAGATACCAGGATGTGCTGTTTAAGTAATGATAATAGATTACACACAGTGAGTAACTGTGTACCCAACTTAGGAAATAGAACATAACCACTATCTCTGACATCGTTTGGACTCCCCTCCCTGATGTGGCCCCTTGTTACGTCTGTAGTGACCACTGCTTTCACATTTAGCACTGCTTGTTGTGTAAAATAATTGCATCATTTGTATGTGAATCCTATAACTAATATTTTCAGTTTTGCTTGTTTTTGCCCTTTGTATAAAATCATACTGGTGATTCTGTGGCCTGCTGTTCTCATTCATCACTGTTTTTGAGATTCACTCGTGTTGCCTGTAGCTATAGTTTATTTTCACTGTACAATTTATCTTTTTATTCTACTTTCGAAGGACATGTGTGCTGTTTCCCTCCTTCCCTCCCTCCTCCTTTTCCTTCCACTGTAAACATCCTTGTGAACATTTTGGTACTTGTCTTCTGGTGTTTATCTACAAGTGGACTTGCCAGGTCACAGTGATACACATCTAGCAGAGGGTTCTTTTTACTCCACGTTCTCTTTAACTGTTGGTGGATTTGGAATGATACCTTGTTGTAGCTTTAGTTTGCATTTCCCAAGTTACCGGTAACATTGAGCATGTTTTTAGTCCCCTCTAAAAATTTTTTACAAAGTAATTTACAACTCTTAATCTGATGAATAGCAAAGTAATGAGAATTTTCCTCCATTCCTAATGATTATTGGAGGCTGGGTGCAGTAGCTCAAGCCTGTAATCCCAGCACTTTGGGAGGCTGAAGTGGGAGGATCTTCTGAGCCCAGGAGTTCTGGACCATCCTGGGCAAGACCCTGGTCCCTAATTTATTGCAAATTGGGACTTGAGCTGTTATTTTGAGTATACTAAAATATCCAGAATCTCCCCCGTCTTTCTTCATTCCCATCTCAGACACTGTGGCCATTTAAAAAACTCTGTGAAGTTATAGTTATATAAAGTTTGATTGCCATGTGAGTCTGTCATGCTTTGCATGTCATCTTTAAACAAGAAAAGTTGGAAATTGTCTCTTTAGATTGGCAGAGCCTTCTTTTAGAAAAGAACAATTTCTTGTTTCAGTTTTTCCCAGAGTGAGAGAAATATACTGTGTGCTATATCATTAGTTGATATAGGAATAATTTCATAATCAATAGTTTAGTGCTCACATAAGCTGAAAAAGCTATTCAAAAGCTAGCAAGTATTTTCCTGGTTTTGTAAAAATTATAAAAGTGAAAATAATAATTCTGAATTGTGGAGAACTTTATTACCTTAATTATTTTCCTTCTCCTCTGCTTTTTTCCTATTGCCTGCCAGTTGATGATTGTTATTTCTTACTAGCATTGCCCTTTAGGATAGGAAGGTGTAAGTGAAGAAGGGCAAAACTTAAATGTGTAGTTAAGTTGCAAATCTGTTGAAAGGTGGACTTCTGAGGATTTTTCCCTTCCTAGTTTGTGGATTTCAACATCTTTTAGAATTCTGATTCTTACTATATTAGGGTTGATTATATGAAGACTTTGATCCTGTCTAAAATGCCATATTTTTGTATTCTAACGTATTCCATATATATTTTTTTCTTCTGTCTTTCCCCATTTGGAAATTCATAGAGACCATTGTGCTTCTGTTTTTTTCTCTGTCTGCTCTGAATTTTGAGTAAAGAATGAAGTAATGTTTCTAGAGTTCCTTAGTCATTACATTTGGGAGTAGACTGAAATTGGACAGGCATATCGTTCACTTTTTTAATATCCTAGATTTGAATTCTTTTTTTAGTTCCTAAGCTTGCAAAAGTTTTTGTACTCTGAGTAGCTCCTTTAAGAGATGCTTATAAAGTGCTAGGTTTTAGAGCTGTTTTAGAGATGATAGCATATAGTTATGTGTCCTTCTTATGTTCCCTATACATTGTTGCCTTCCATTGCACTCTACCCCCCACCTCAGGACATTCTATTGTATATTTAATGTAGTACTAACATTCCAGCCTGTGCCTTTTTCTTCCCATTTTGTTTCATATAGCTAAAAGTTACGGAGTGGTGTACTCCGAGTTGTATATTCTGTGCTTTATCTTACTGTCATCATTTTAGGAGTTCAGGAGAAGATGGGCATAATGAATAAAGGAGTCATTTATGCACTTTGGGATTATGAACCTCAGAATGATGATGAGCTGCCCATGAAAGAAGGAGACTGCATGACAATCATCCACAGGGAGGATGAAGATGAAATCGAATGGTGGTGGGCGCGCCTTAATGATAAGGAGGGATATGTTCCACGCAACTTGCTGGGAGTAAGTTATTCTGACACTTACGGTGTTTTCCTGTGTGCCAGAGAGGGGCCTTGTAAAACTGCTGTATGTTACGGATACAGTACACCCAACTGCCCTTTGTTAATAAGACATGGAATTTAAACATTTGATAGTCTTAGGCTTAAAGCCACATTTTCAGTGATTCTTATTATGATCAATAACATATGTTTGCCAGCCCTGGAGGTCAGGGGTCCTCCCTACATTTATGAACAGACTAAAGATAACTGGATAATATGATTGGAATTGAGCCTGTGACATCTGAAATCAGTTTTTAATCTGTCTCAATCAGGATTTGCAAATCTGGTAGAGAGCTTCCAACAGGGCATTAAGGATAAGATTCTTTGTTTTTCTCTACTATTTGATTTATATTTCATAAAAAGCGAGAAAACAATGTCATGCCAGCACATATGTACCACTTCTATAGTGTAGTACAATGGGACTGCTGTCATCATGTAAAGATTCTCCTGGAGTATTTTCAGGGGAAAGCTGGCATATGGTCAGACAGAGGAGAGAAAGCGAGAATAACAGATTCCAGGGCTTTGCGTTAAGCTCTTCGTAGATTCAGCTGTTCTCTTATAGCAGTTTTGTGTGTACAAGGGGCATGAAGAATGTATGAAATAGTGAGAGAAATGATCAGGGTAATTGAGAGATTGAGATAAAAGTTTAAAGTGCTTGCACAATCTGCTCTTGGTGAGGAGGTAAGGAAAGGGTTGAGGAAAGGAAGAGCCAGTTGTGATACACAGAAGATGGTGTGTAGGTTGTGAGCACTGGCCTCCACATTGCTTCAACCCCACCTGCAGCACCTGCTATCTGGGTATCCAGGCTGCAGAAGGAACGTGGGGAGGGCTGGAGAATCCTGCCTCCTAAGATTGGTGTGAGGATAACTCAGAGGTCTAATAGAGAGCAAATGGTAGATGCTATTCTTGGTCTTTTCATCAAGTGTCAGACAGACATGGCCTCCACTCACATGGAGCCTTTACTCTGGCATCTAGGCTATGAACAGGATTCTGCGAGTGACCCACTGCCTAGGCATTACTTTCAATGGGATTCTTTGAAATGACTTCAGTGTTGGAACCTGACTGCCTGGATTCTGACCAGCATCTCTCCCTGACTCTCCCTTCGCCATTGTTGTTTGTCTAACGTGCAGTGTAAATTACTTATACAATACCTTGACTGTTGCTGTCCTGACAGCAAAATTTATTATGAAAAAAACATTTCATAATAAGTTTTGAATACATGATTAGACAGTGTTCATTTGGGTGATCATAATGTAACTTTAAAGAATAATGAAAGTGAAAAACAAATAAAATTAGGCTATGGAGCCCTTAGAAAAAGCTTTCAGGGGCCAGGCATAGTGGCTCACGCCTGTAATCCCAGCACTTTGGGAGGCTGAGGCAGGAGGATCACTTGAGGTCAGGAGTTTGAGACCAGCCTGGCCAACATGGTAAAACCCTGTCTCTACTAAAAATACTGTAATCCCAGCTACTCGGGAGGTTGAGGCAGGAAAATCGGTTGAGCCTGGGAGGCAGAGGTTGTGGTGAGCCGAGATCCTGCCACTGCACTCCAGCCTGGGTGACGGAGTGGACCCTGTCTTAAAAAAAAAGCTTTCAGATTACCAGAGGAAAGTAGAAATATAAAGGTTGTTCTCTTTCGAGCACCCTCAGTTGCTTCTCCAGAGTCCCTAGCACTAGAGATGTACAGTCTCTTGCCTGCAGCCACTTTCCTTCTCTGATAAACATCAACAGTAAATAAGCCCTTTTGTTATCTGGGAGAGATTTTACCTTCTTAGAACTAGTTGCTTACTTGAGTCTTTTCTTTTTTTTTAATTGGCAAAAATTGTATATATTTATGGTGTATAACAATTTGAAATATGTATACTTGTAGAATGGCTAAATCGAGCTAAATAATACATGCATCATCTCACATGGTCATCTTTTTTTTGGTGAGAACATCTATTTTCTTAGTGATTTTCAAGTATATAATAATTATTAATTACAGTCACCAAGTTGTACAGTAGATCTTTTGAATTATTTAAATTTTCTAACAAAGAGGTCCTGTGGTTAATGACATGGGAAGCGTGGGTCAAAGACTGAGTTCTGTCTCCTGTGTGTGGTGTTTAGAAGATTCTGAAATTAACAGACTGGACTGAAGATTTTCATTTTAGTCCTAAATTTAGATTTTCTTAGTACTTTGAAAATCTTTTCTTGTTAGAAGTATCCTCTACACAACTTTTTTGGTTTGTTTTCCTGATTTTTTTTTTTTTTTAAAGGAAAGTGCATATTTGTTGTTAGGGCTCAGATAAAAGTCTAGAAAATTGTATTAGGTAAATGTCTTTTTTTCAGATAGAAAAATAATATTTTCTGTAACATGGATCCACCAGTTAGTGTTTTAGTTTTGACTGGAAGTCTGACTCTTTTTCTTTTTAAAATTATTTATTTATTATTTTGAAACTTTTTAATTGCGATGTAATTAAAGCCTATGATTCTACTTTCTTCGAGTAAACCTTTTTTTTCCTCTTCTTTTGTCAAGAGGGGCTGCTTTTGTTTGGTGTGTCAGTTGAATTTACCAGTTTGACTTGGTTCTGGCTCAGGCCTAGAGGCCTTGCAGCCTTCACTAGGACTCACCTTTATAGCTCTTGTGGAAACACAAAACCACAGAGTTCTAAAGCAAAAAACTCCACCCAATCTTCCTTCAATTTGTAGACTTTTAATCTGTGGCATTTCATTTCTGACAGTCTGAAGTCCCATGACACAACGTCATGTCCATTGTGAATAAAGGTAAAGGAATTCAGTCTCTTTCTTCCTTCCTAATAGAAGCTGGAGCATAGAGCATACAGCAGTTTACCTTCCTTGTTAGAGCCGATTTACAGCTCAACAAGCTGTGCAGATTGAGTTAATACCCAGAACTGTCATGGGTTTTTATATTGCTGCTTTGTAGAGTTGTCACAGTTGACGGACTCTTGTGATCTTTGAACGTCCTGTGCAGTCTAGCTGATGAGTACGTTGCTAAACGTAAAGCTCTAGGTGCCACACACACCACAAAGAGTGCTTTTCTCACTTTGATTTCCTTCCCGTGACATCTGTCCCGTAACCTCATTATTTCTTGAAATTTTGTTATATTCCCATACATCTGTTATAGTATGTAAATATTTTTTAAAACTCTCTTGCAGCTATACCCAAGAATTAAACCAAGACAAAGGAGCTTGGCCTGAAACTTCACACAGAATTTTAGTCAATGAAGAATTAATCTCTGTTTTTAAGAAGAAGTAATACGATTATTTTTGGCAAAAATTTCACAAGACTTATTTTAATGACAATGTAGCTTGAAAGCGATGAAGAATGTCTCTAGAAGAAAATGAAGGATTGAAGAATTTACCCTTAGAGGACATTTAGCATGATGAAATAAAGCATCTACGTCAGCAGGCCATACCGTGTTGGGGCAAAGGTGTCCCATGTAGCACTCGGAGAAGTATACAGCGACAATCCTGTTTTCTACAAGAATCCTGTCCAGTAAATAGGACCATTTATTGGGCAGTTGGGAAATCAGCTCTCTGTCCTATTTAGTGAGTGTTTTCAGCACCTGCTCCTAAACCAGTCCTCCTGCCACCATCACATCGCCGTCTCTGATTGTACCAGGCACCAGCAGGCCGTTGCGGGGCTCACCTGAAGGCTCGAAGGCCCTGCACACTTGTATATTGTCATTGAGGAACTGTTAGTTGGTCGTCAGTGAACAGTAACTTTATTATATGAGTTCTTGTAGCATCTTAAGAATTATACATATGTTTGAAATATTGAAACTAAACTACAGTACCAGTAATTAGATATAGAATCTTGTTTGTAGGCTGAATTTTAATCTGTATTTATTGTCTTTTGTATCTCAGAAATTAGCAACTTGCTAGACTTAATCGTAATATTTGTCAAGATCCTAGCTGACTTTAAAAACAGTTGTAATAAACTTTTTGATGCTAAGCTGTTTACTGGTTTTTGTTTTTGATGTCATAAATAGACTTTGTTTAATAGTCACAAGCCGTTAGGGTCTCTTACCCAGCTGAAAAAGAACAAACTGCTTAACATAAGTATATGTATTGTAATAAGAGTTTTTTTTTTTTACCAGCCAAGTGATTCAATGTAAGTGGTTTTCAAAATGAAATACTGTAGAGATCATGGTGATAGAAGCCTACTTTACATTTTACCTAGAGCCTCTAATAGACTGTTTTAGTGTCCTCATTGATTTACGGGGGGAAAACTTATATAGGCAAAATCTCCACATCATTTTATTAATATGTTAATAAGTTTGTGAATTGTTTCCAAACCCATTTGCTTAGTGGAACTACTTTAGTAGAAGATACAAATGAAAAACCATGGTCACTCTTCCTTACACATTTTTATGAGTAGCTAAATTCTAGAAAGGAAAGTAAATGAAAGAACATACTGTAACTTTGAGAATACCACTTTTGAGAGTAATGGAGAAGGAGTGACAACAGGAACTAAACATCAGAAGACGTGTGGTAGGCAGAATTCTAAAGGTGCCCCGCACCCCATCCCTGTCTCCTGGTTACTCCTTGTATCACTAGGTGCAGTAAGTCCTTACTTAACATCATCATTAGGTTCTTGGAAACTGTGACTTTATTTATTTTTCTTTTTTTTTTTTGGAGACAGGGTCTCACCATGCTGCCCAGGCTGGTCTCTGATGCCTGGCCTCCAGCGGTCCTCCTACCTTGGCTTCCCAAAGTGTTGGGATTACAGGTGTGAGCCACTGCACCTGGCCAAAACTCAAAGCGAAAAGGTGTATAACAAAACCGTTTCTTTTTCTCATCGGTGTTCTAACAGTACAACATGAAGTGATGTTATTCGAGGACCTGCTGTTTCTTGTTGGTTTGTTTTACATCGTTTTGCTCAAATTTGCAGTTACCGAGAACCTATTCGTGATGCTAGGTTTTCACAACTTACTGTACTTCTTTGAAGGACTTTTAAGATTTAATTAAGTTTACGAATCAGTCGACCTTAAAATAGGGTGTTTAGCCTAGATTGTCCTGGTGGGCCACCGTAATCACAAGATCCCTTCACAGCAGGAGAGGAAGGCAGGAGGGCTGAGGCAGGAGAGGAAGGCAGGAGGGCTGAGGCAGGAGGGTAGGCGGGGCGGGTGGGTGGGCAGTAAGACTTGGAGTGTGAAGACTTGACCTGCCGTTGTCGGCTTTAAAGATGAAGGGGGTCATGGAATTGGGGGTCAGGGAACATGGAAGCTGAGAAAGACCCCACCCCCGGCTGGCCCAGCCAGGAGATGAGGACTTCAGTCCTTATGGCCACATGGAACTGAACTCTGCCAACCTGAGTGGGCCTGGCTGGAAATGAATCCTCCCCAGGTCTCCAGAAGGAATGCATTAGTCCAATGAGACCAGCGTTGGACTTTTCATCTACAGAATTGTGAGATATGGCTATTTTTTTAGGCCACTAAGTTTGTGTTAATATGTTAACTGTAGGAAACAACATGGATTCTAGTCCTGGGCTGTTGTACTTACCCATTAAGTGACCTTGCCAAGGACACTTGACCTCCCTGAGCCTTGTTCCCTCATCTGTGGAGTTTAATGCCATTGCCTTGACATGCTTCCGAGTTGTTGAAGAAAACCTAAGTTCTGTGCATGAAGGTACTTGGCAAACTAAAGAATCACACAGATGTATGAAAAGAGAAGATGTGAAAAGTAGGGAACTGTGATCCCAGTTTTGTATTCCTTAATCCTAAACTGAGAAGCTCATTGTTGTTAAGTCTTTCTGTTCTTTGTTTTATTATTAAAGTAAGTATCCTTATATCAAAGCTCGTTATAGAAATAGTACAGAAAAAGGTTATGAAGGAGGGAGGGAAAAAGACCACTCTAGAGGTACTATTCATACTTGGGCCTATTTCTTTGTAGTCTTACCTATGATTTTTTTTCTCTATAGTTGAGTGCTTATTGTTTAAGCAATTCTGCATTCTCCTGTATTATACTTGATATTGTATCATAAATATTAGCATGAATTTTTTTTTGTTTGAGCCAGAGTCTCACTCTCTCACCTAGGCTGGAGTGTAGTGGTGCGATGTCAGCTCACGGCAACCTCCACCTCCCAGGTTCAAGCGATTCTCACCTCCTGAGTAGCTGGGATTACAGGCCCGTACCACCACATCCGGCTAATTTTTGTATATTTATTAGAGACCGGGTTTTGCCATGTTGGCCAGGCTGGTCTTGAACTCCTGACCTCAAGTAATTCACTTGCCTCAGCCTCCCAAAGTGCTGGGATTGCAGGAGTGAACCACCATGCCTGGCCTATTAACATGAATTTTAATGGCTTCCTAATATTCCATCATATCATTTATCTAATCATTTGTCTAATGTTGAACAATTCTTGTGTATTATAATTGATGCTATAGTCATGTTTTTATGGTCGCACAGTTTTTAGGTCTTTACAAAATAGAAGAGAATAAAGCAGGTGGGGAACAGACTGTGCTGAAGGGGAGAGTATGCAAACCAGCTGTGCATATTCGAACTGCAGTGGAGCCACTGGGGATGTGGGGAGTGTCACAGGAAAGGAGACCGAGTTAGCCAGAGAAGCAGACCTGAAGGAAACCAAAGGAATGTGGGTTCTCAGGAGAATCGTAAATGGTGTTAAAGGCAGCAGAAAGGTCCAGGGAGATAATGGCTGGTAGATGTTTATAGGGTTTGGCATTAGGAGGTAACTGGTGATCATAAAAAGCAGCAGCAAAGAGGTAGGTGACTAGACAGACTGTAGTGGGTGGAAAATGAATTGAGATCCAGTGTGGACCGCTTCTCCGGAAGCAGAAGTTCGGCTCTGGAGGAAGGAGAGGCCACAGCAGGGGAGGTAAGAATATTAAGTATACGAGAGGCCACAGCAGGGGAGGTAAGAATATTAAGTATACTTGAGGATGTGGTTGGCATAAGGGAAGAGCTGTGGAAAGAAAAACGAGAGGGAAAGAGAAAAGAGGAGCTAATTGATAGAGGGCTGGCTGACTGATGGGCCTGAGACTGCAATTCAGAGCAGAGACCCGGGAGGGAAGTAGTGAGGGTTGGGGGGTGGGCGGTGAGTTTGTACAGGCTCAGGAAGTTGAGGTTTACTTTGCTTATCATCTATTTGCTTATCTATTTTTGCCCCCTGTAAAACAGGCATTAACAAACGTTATACCAGGTGGGAAAACTCAGGATACTTGGTAATCTCTATTCCCTTTTCTTTTCAGTCTTTTCTAAATTTGCTCTGATAAGCATTATCTTACTTATTTAATGTTATCTCAGAGACTAGGTCAGCCCCACAGATGAAAGTGCACCAGGAGACGCAGGGCCCCAGAACAGTAGTCTAGGTTTGGAATGGCTTCTGCAGATGGGAGGGGCCTCCTTTCTGCCCTACTGTGTACTAGTCTCTGGTGACCACTCTCTTCCTCAGAATCGAAAGCTGATCCCTCCTGCCCTTCACTCCACCCCCTCCCAGCCTGGACCCTGGGGTCCTGTGTTGGAACCACTTCAGTCCCCACCCTCCATTCCCTTGTCCCCTGATCCTTCAGCCACCCTTCCCTTGCCCACCTCCAATCTTCAGTCCAAACATCTCCCACCTCTATCCTGCCACCTGTGCAGCTGGACAGAGAAATTACCGATGCGAGGAGGTTGGGATTCCTGCACTCTCATGGCCACCAGCCTCCCCTTTACCCTCAAAATCCACTTGGCAAGCAAGAGAACTTCAACGCATTTGAGCTGAGTTTGGGAAATCTATCATCTCACCTTGTTCAAGGAAATATTAGGATGGCATTTGCCTGTGTCAAGTCATCCTGAGGAAATGATTCCTCAAGAACCACCAGCACCAGACCAGTGACTTAATCTGCATGTTTTCTCAGCTCCCTTGCTTGTCCCTACCCCAGGGGGAGATGGCCAAGGTGAAATTGAGGTGGCAGGTTGAGCAGGGAACTTCCTGAGAGGCACATATTTCTCTGTGCTGCCTAACAGCAGATCAATAAGCAGTAGAAATTACAGCTTCCTTTACATTATCATCAGATTATCAGAGTTTCTGAATTGGATTTAAGAAAATTTTATAGTTCCACATTTTAATTATAGGCAAGATGTCTTTTCCTTTGAATACATGAATTTACAGAGGCAGCATACCTTGTTAAAGTAGAAACAAGCTATAATCATGTGTGCTCGTAAACCATCCTGTGGGGCTGACCTCCAGGAAGAAAAACATGGCGTGGTGTGATTGCATGGGGTAACCCTTTATTTTTATTTAACAGTACATTTGGAAGAAGATAAGGCAAAAAGGCAATATTTCTATAATGTTGCTAGCATTTTCCCAAGGTAAAGCCAGGAAACAAACTTGTGTCCTTTCTATAAGAACTTCTAAGCGATGTCCCCTCTAACTCCATGGGCAGACACTAGTGGTGGTGAAGTTCATGAAGTTTTGAGGTGGCAAACAGCTTATTTTGTCCTTTATCATAATTGGTTTGCAAATTGGATGCCTGGTTTGGCATACTGGTTCAGTTGATCAAGCGTGGAATCCCTTTGGTCTTTGTAAGACCTGATGTATAAGGCCGAATAGGGTCAAGAACTTGGGTTTAAGGAGAACGATTTACTATTACCAATCAATATTATATAAAACCTGTCTTTTATTTAACCCAAGCGACAGAGGTGAGTCTTCTCACCTGGACTCTCTAGATGCCTTGACAAGATTACTTCATGATATACTATGTTTCCCAGTTTGCTCACGGGCAATGGTTATCTTGGACTTATTTGGTAGAATCAACAGCTGCATTTTAAACTTGAAGTTGCTTTAAATATTCCCTGCAAGGCCTCATGTCCTCTGAGAGTGACTCAATGTTTTTGCTCAGCTGTTAAATACCTCCCTGCATTTTTTTCCTGATTTAATATTGCTATGAACAGGAAAGTGTGTAAAAGTAAAAAGTGTGTACTATTTACAGATTTAAAGCTTTCTTTGAGCTTGTCAAGGGTTAAGGGACTCATTTGCATTTAGTATAATGATATGCAAATCTTTTACTTTGATGTGTGAAACTGCTGCTATCTCAAATTGACAGTATCATTATTTTCAGCTATGATCATCCGTTTAAGTAAATGTTCCTATAATTTCGAGGTCCAGATACAAAGTGTTTTTCTATGGAAGCTTAGTCCTTGGCTGATATTCCATCATGAGAAGTCTTCAGGCAGATTAGTTACAACTTCAAAGTACTGAGAAACAGAGCCACTGTGAGGAAGGAAAAAAACCAAGTCAGCTCAGTGACCACTTTTAAAATTAAAGGCTTATTTAAGTACCTGTAGATTGTTCCAAAAAACTTGTACTGGAAAAGCTGATCGAGGGCTACGATATCAGTGTACTAACTCATATTTTTCTTACCTGATTTCTAGAGTCTAGCTTTTAACAGGTCAGTAGTCTGTGTGATTTGCCTTAGGTGGTCATGAATCACATTACAGGGTTGACTGCACACATGAAAAGTGAAATTCACACAACAGAAATTAGCATTTTCACATCTCTGCCTCAGAGTATCACATCAGAAGTTAGTTTGGGATGTGGATATCCCTGCAACTAGTGGTGTTCAACACTGGTTCTAAATTGTAGTGATATGGAAACTTTAAATCAGATTGATTCAGCTGCTTTGGGATACAGCCGGGACACCAGGACTTTGGCAAAGCTCCCCACGTGATGGAATCTGCAGTCAAGGTTGAAATCCTTGCAGACTGAAGGGAGAGCTTCTGAACATGGCTCATCCTTAGCAAAGACTACGAGAAGCAAGGATCTCCAGGAACTTGCAAAAGGTGAGACTTAGGAGTGGCAGGAAAAGTCAGTGGGTAAAAAGATGCTTCTCAGAGGAAATGTGGAGGGAGAGGACTGAGCCAGGTGGACCCTGGGGTGGGGGTGGGCGGCTGGAGTAGAATAAGATATCTAGCAAGAATGACAACCTAGGATTTTCAGAACTTAACATGTGGCATGTTTCATGTCACAGTTGTGTTGACTCTACTATTTATTATTTTATTTAAATTTTTTGAAACAGGGCCTCACTCTGTCGCCCAGGATGGAGTGCAGTGGGGCGATCATGGCTCACTGCGGCCTCAACTTCCTAGGCTCAGGTGTTCTTCCCACTTTAGCCTCCTGGATAGCTGCGTCTACAGGCACGCACCACCATGCCTGGCTAAATTTTTATTTTTGAAACAGAGTTTCACTCTTGTTGCCCAGGCTGGAGTGCAGTGGCGCCATCTCAGTTCACTGCCACCTCCACCTCCTAGGTTCAAGCAATTCTCCTGCCTCAGCCTCCTGAGTAGCTGGGATTTACAGGTGCCCGCCACCATGCCCAGCTAATTTTGTATTATTATTATTTTTTTTAGATGGAGTTTTGCTCTGGTTGCCCAGGCTGGAGTGCAATGGTGCAATCCCAGCTCACCGCAACCTCCGCCTCCCAGGTTCAAGCAATCCTCCTGCCACAGCCTCCTGAGTAGCTGGGATGCACCACCATGCCCAGCTAATTTTGTATTTTTAGTACAGATGGGGTTTCTCCATGTTGGCCAGGCTGGTCTTGAACTCCTGACCTCAGGTGATCCAACTGCCATGGCCTCCCAAAGTGCTGGGATTATGGGTGTGAGCCACTGCGCCCAGCCTAATTTTTTATTTTTTTAGAGACGAGGTTGACTCTACATTGCAATCTAGGGATAGAGATATTCCCTAGGATATGTAAAGTTTTAAGCAAGTTAGTGTGATTCGTAACCAGATAAACTATATTTCCACTTTGCTAAAGGTGCTTATATAATGCATAATAGCAGAACAAGACAGTTATTTAGTTGCTGGCTTCTTCCAGAGTTCAAAATCCACGGAAAAGAGCTGCCAGTGCCTTAGACCTGCCCTCCTCACTACTTCACTCCTCTGTTATACAGACAGGACTGACAACTACCATTCTCACCCATTGTCGGCCACTTCACCCGGCCCTCTGTGGCCTTCCCTGAGTATAGAGGAAATGCTGACTGGAGCCAGGTGATAATGGAAGTATACCTCACCTGGCTTCTTTCTTTCAGTGAGAGAACTTCCTGTCACTGGGATGATAAGAGAACATTTTGCGCTTTGCTTTTTGTGAAATTAGCATACCCACTTAATTTAGATTGATGATCATTTCAGAGATGTGCATTGCTAGGGTTCCAGACACATGAGTGCAATAATAATAATAAATGGCAAACGTATTTACTAGTGTTGGTTTTATCTTAAATGGGGAGGGAGTAGAGAAAACTAATTTGCTCACAAAGTATTTTAAGTAGATCCATTCTAAGAATGATGGATCTTCCCAAAACCCAACTTGAATTTCATCCAAAGAATTTCTTTATATAAGCATGTTCTCCCTTGCATACTAATCAAGAGTTCATTTTTCTAAGCATCATCCTGCAGCCACTCCTTAGTTTAACCTTGAGCTACACTCAAGTCAAAGCTCATGGGAAGAGGGAGCCAGGCATGCATTTTGGACTTGAGAATAGGTAGTTGGAAAACAATTGCAAATAAAAGTGCATTGTGGGATCTTACAGCTGTGTACAGGCCTGGCCCCGACAGACCAAGAGCTCTTTAAAGCAAAACTTGAAAAAGCAGGTCACTCAGGTAATAGCCCTTTCCGCCCCATGCCTCCCCCATCCCCTTAGAAGCAAGGTGGGGGTATGAGCTGCTGACTCACAGAGATAAGGTCGAGCTCTATTGTTCCAGTATTCTCGGGATCCAGCTGCTTAAATATCTCTGTGGAGGGAGAAAAAAGGATGTCACGAGTGAGTGAGCTGAAACAGAGATTACATTAGCCTTTTCTCATTTCAGCAACTGACTTCACTGACCGCCATACACGCTTTCTTCCTCACTCTCAAATTAGTAAAGAGGGAAGTTCATTCTCAACTCCTGGAAGACATGTCTCTAGTTTAGATGATTTCACCAAGGTGAAAGGCAGGCCACTTTAATACCAAGATAACTGAAATGAGTCTTTCCCCAAATATCCACTTACTGAATAGCGTTTCCAGCCGAACCAAACACCGAACAAAATTATCAAAATCGATGATGAGCTGGTCATCTGCAAACCGAGCAACGATGACTTGGTGGAGTTGACAGGGCATCTTGAAACCTGAAGTTACATGAACAAACAAACTGATTGCTAAGCATTAGACTGTACCATTTAGCTGCACTCACAGGCTATGGAACCAAGTGGTGATTTAAATGAGGTATAATTGCTTTTGTCCCTTGGCCGCTCTTCTATGAGACTGGTTTGATTTTGCAAAGCCAGTACCGTCTGCTGTTTCTTTTGTTTCTGGACTGTCCACCTTCACCCTGCCTGTGTCTTTAATGACACGTAAGTCTTTTCTTGTTCTCATGGTCATGGTTGCTTCATGTTGTTAACCATGCTGCTGCTTTTTGATTTTTTGTTTAGCTCTGAATGGTCTTGGAGACCAGATTCTTCCTGGATATATGTGAGCAGAAGCTGTTCCTGGTAAACTCATGGTAGTTCTCCCTCTTTCCAGAGTAAAATAATTTCTATTGGTCCTGTGGCCACCTAGCTTCAAGACTGCATGTGCCAGCTTCCTTGCAGCCAACAGAGGCCTTGCGATCACAGTCTGGCTGGTAGGATGTGTGAGCAGAAATGGCCTGTGTGCCCTTAAAGGCGAGGAGCCTTTTGCTGTCAACCTGTTGGCGGCATGTGTTTGTGGTGGCACGCCATCCCAGGTCCCTCGGATGAGGGCAAGCCTCGAAGGACCGGTGGGCATCATGGATGGGGGGAGACTGGGGGAAGAGTGATCACACAGTAGGAGAGTAGGAGACACCATCCTAGCTGTGGACCGCTGGAGCTGGGATTGCCATGCGACAGAAAGACGTACCTCGTTTAAACCACTGTTGTGTGGGGTCTCTGCGGCAGCATTATATTCCAGCAAATAGAATGTACAGCCTCATGCTGTCGCATTTGTTCCCAAAGCCCAGCAGTCTCCCACTCTGCTGGTCTACCACTAGCTTGTGTCCTTTTATTGATATCCAATTCTGCTAGGGTCTTACCCTAAGGGCTGAGCTGAAACATTCCATTTCTGCCTAACCAACCCTGCACCAGAAAGGAGGCACCTGGAGGAGTCTGTTGAGAACTGGCTTTGTCTGCTTGCTGTGCCAGGGGACTCTGAAGGAAACTTGGATTCAAGAAGGCACAGAGGGCAGAGCATCCTACTGCATTTAATTTTACCAATTAGTCTTTAAAAGGGGAATGAAAAGGAGGTGTTTGTATTAAAACAGCACCTACTTTATTTTATAGCTTTACCAAACCTTGTATTATATGGTATAGGATGAGTGTTCACATATTCTACAGCCAGATTAAACTAGGAATGAAAATGCAATTATAAAGGGTTACCTGCTTCTTCTAACGCTTTCCGCATTTCATAGGAATTCATGGTACCAGACCTGTCAACGTCGATTTCCCGGTAAATTTTCTGGAACACATAAATTAGTTGTAAGAACTATGACCCAAAGCAAAGCTGGCGAGTTACCTCCCTAGTATGTGCTGAGTGGAGATGAAGTTTTTCCAGCTCTGTGCCTCTAGTTTGGCCTTGGAAGAATCACCCATGTTTCTGCCTTGAATAACTAACAGTATTTTGCTTCTGTCTGTGAGCTGGTTTGTAAATATGCCCATCAAGTCAGCCAGCCAATGCCCATAGGCCCATGTTCTTGTCTTATATATAATTTTTGTACTTTAGCTGTCAAAAACCCTTTGCAGGAAACCCTTGATGGCGGCCTTTAGATGATCCCAATAATCGGGAGGAAGGGAACAGGCCACTTCACCCGCAAAATCCTGGTTGGTTTTTTGTTTGCATTTCCTCAACCCGGTCTTTACTCACTCTGAGCTTCATTATGGGTAAAATGCCAATCCCCTCGGAAATGTTTCTCCACTCTGTGGAGGAGTTGCTGCATCTTAAAGCATACACACAGAATGTTCCCCAACACAGATCCACCCGCACCTCTGGGATCTTACTTGGTATTTTTGAATCTTCGTCCAGAGAATGTAGAACTCCTTCAGCCCCAGCTTGCCACTCCCGTCTGACTGCCTTCAGTCAAGGAAAGCCCTTGAGTGTGGGTCCATTTGGGCATAGTGTCACCTAGTTTGTCTTCTCAACTGGATCTTTTGAATATCATAGCACACGCACAGGGAGGGTTTGCAGAAGGATCCTTTTCCTGCTTTTCCCACTGGCTAAACCTCCGTTTAAAGGATTGGAGGAAGGGCGAGAACGACTTGCTGGCTCCCTGCCGATTCTGGTTGCTGTTTTGATCTGGAGGTGCTGTGGAGGCCCCAGATACCACTAAAAATGAGCTATTGGATGACATGCAGAGGGCTTTGGATGGCTTCTAGTGGCTAAGCCCTTGCTCTTTTTTTAGAGTATGTGGAGTATATCTAAGAGGCCTTTGGTGAAGGCAGCTAGCAGGTGCACACCGTGAATCCACTAAATAAAACTTCACAGAAGTGGCCAGGCATGGTGGCTTACACCTGTAATCCCAGCACTTTGGGAGGTCGAGGTGGCTGATCACCTGTGGTCAGGAATTTGAGACCAGCCTCGCCAACGTGGTGAAACCCCAACTCTACTAAAAAGAGAAAAATTAGCTGGGTGTGGTGGCATGCACCTGTAGTCCTAGCTACTGGGGAGGCTGAGGGGGAAGAATCACCTGAACCTGAGAGGCGGAGGTTGGAGTGAGCTGAGATCATGCCACTGCACTCCAGCCTGGGTGACAGAGTGAGACCCTGTTTCAAAAAAACCAACCTACCAACCAACTAAACAAGCAAACAAACACACAGAAAAAACTTCACAGAAGCTCAGGCTGCCCCTTACCACCACTTCTCACTAAGCATTGGAAACAAGGGGCAAATGGATGACTAATTTGCCTTGGGGACAGGCGGGTTGTCTGGGAAGGAGCTAGAGCAAAAGGGAAGTAGGATGCTTATGAAAGTAGCTCTTATCTAAATCAAGAAGACGATCTTGATCAGACAAAACAGATTCACATCAGAAATACTGTGGTTAGGGAATATTTTCCTAGAGGAAGTAATGGAAACACATCACTGAGGAAACAAATTCGAGCTGCTTTGTGCAAAGAAGTGATGGGCATATTGTCAGGAACTTCCTGCACCAGCCCCAGGAATGGACTGGTGGGCCTACATTCTTTTTCTTTTTTTTTTCTTTCTTTTTTTTTTTTTGAGACGAGTCTCACTCTGTCGCCCAGGCTGGAGTGCAGTGGCGCGATCTTGGCTCACTGCAACTTCTGCCTCCCAGGTTCAAGTGATTCTCCCGCCTCAGCCTCCCAAGTAGCTGGGATTACAGGCACATGCCACCACGCCTAGCTAATTTTTGTATTTTTAGCAGAGATGGGGTTTCACCAGGTTGGACAGGCTGGTCTCGAACTCCTGACCTCGTGATCTGGCCACCCTGGCCTCCCAAAGTGCTGGGATTACAGGCGTGAGTCATGGCGCCAGGCCGTGGGCCTGCATTCTAAGCCTTTCAGGGTAGGTGTTGGGGGGAGGTGTAGCATTTGCTTTCCCTCATCAGAAGATTCTCGAATTTCCCTAGTAAGGGAGGTCAGTGCTGCTGACTGTCCGACAGCAACTCAGCAAGTTGGGAACAACTGGCCATTTTGAAAGGGGAGAAGGCCATGTGTTTGAATTTTTCTGGAGTGAGATTTTAAACTCCCCTAGTCTCTATTCTCTGGAGCACATTAAAGGATACATCTAGCATGTCAACCATAATTTTGCACGTCTCAATGCTGAAGCCATCTGACTTGATATCTTGGCCTAAAAGACAAAATCAGTGTGACAGGAAAAATCTCTAAGCGGTGATGTCCAGTTGAACTTTCCACAATCATGGAGATATTCTTTATCTGTGCCCATTCCCATACAGAAGCCACTTCCATTATATAAATAGCCACACATGGCCAGTGACTACCAGATTGGGACAGTGCAGACGATGTCCACATTGTCCTGATGTCTCTGTATATTTGCCATGGGCAAACAGGGCTTTAAAAAGTGCTTTTTGAACAAATAAATAACAGAATGATCAATGGCTTGGCCTTAGGTGCCCACTGGATATAAAGTCACCTGTAGTTGTTGGGCAGGGAAAAAGAAAACAGAGAGGAGGTGTGTTAATTATAGGCTATGACCCGTGAGAGAAAGAGGTTTACTTGAACTGTCCATCTGCAGACATTTATGGACTGTGTCCCCAGCTGACTGAGAAACCTGAAGCCCTGGGATCTCTCCACAAGCCATCATGCTGCACTAAGGGAGTCCTATCCACTTGGTGTTGGCAGGTGGCATGAGACCCTAGTCACCAATGTGAATCTGGCTCCCCACAGACTTCACGAAAAGTCCAGCTTTTTTGTCATGTCCTTGAAAGAGGTTAGAGCCTGACCTGCCTCAAAGCTGCCACTCTGGGCACCAACCCCTTCTTAGATGGTCATGAGGCTCTGGCCCAACGGCCACGCATGCAGACTCTGGCGTTGAGCCCTCCAGAAGGCTGGAGTCACCAGGTGGCTAGGGCTAGGGTATTAAGCTCAGAGGCATGTGCGGAGTGAATGCTGCTCCCGGAGCAAGGAGTGGGCTGCATCCAGGCAAGGCCCGCTTCTTCCCCACCTCCCAGCCCCACCCTCCATCTGTGCAGAAACAATGAGGCTTTCGTCTCCTCAGCTCATGAGGATTGCATATCTGAAGAGCTCTGTGACCTCACTTGTGCCTGGTGGTCTCCAGGGTAAACACAGTCTTCTTGCCTTCCCTGAAAATTAGAGGGCGGATAGAGACCGGGGCCCCTCTGGGGAGGCCCTGCACTGGACTGACTGTAGCCTGGCTGGCCCAACCCTCTTGGTTCACACTGGGAGGGAAGACCCAGCTGGCCCTGGACTCTTCTTTGGCTCTGAAAGGCAGATTTATTTTATCTCATGGAGTTAGGCTAGAGGCCATCTTATGAGAGGGAATGATGTCCCCTGAAGTCCATGAGGCTTCTCGAGATGATCCCTAGGGCTGGTATGCAGCAAACGACCATGATTACATTTGTCTCTGATGCAGATTCCTAGCTTCTGATATGTACAAAACTCTGCTTCCTGGATTGCCAATTGCTCTCTTATCAAATGCAGCATGATTATTGTGCTAATTTGAGGGGAAAAAATGTCTCTGTGTTGTGTTTCCCCGCTCCTCCCTGCTGGTGATCCACAGTAGGGGGTTGAATGATCAATCCTCTGACATTTTTTTGCTTAAGAAATAGTTACAAGAGGCCGGGCGCGGTGGCTCACGCCTGTAATCCCAGCACTTTGGGAGGCCGAGGCGGGCGGATCACAAGGTCAGGAGATCGAGACCATCCTGGCTAACACTGTGAAACCCCGTCTCTACTAAAAATGCAAGAAATTAGCCGGGCGAGGCGGCGGGCGCCTGTAGTCCCAGCTACTCGGGAGGTTGAGGCAGGAGAATGGCATGAACCCGGGAGGCGGAGCTTGCAGTGAGCCGAGATCGCGCCACTGCACTCCAGCCTGGGCGACTAAGCGAGACTCTGTCTCAAAAAAAAAAAAAAAAAAAAAAAAAAAAAAGAAATAGTTACAAGATGTGGCCAGGCGTGGTGGCTCACACCTGTAATCCCAGCACTTTGGGAGGCTGAGGCAGGCGGATCACTTGAGGCCAGGAGTTCAAGACCAGCCTGGCCAACATGGAGAAACCCCGCCTCTAGGAAAATACAAAAGTTAGCCGGGTGTGGTGGTGCATGCCTATAATCCCAGCACTGTGGGAGGCCAAGGCTGGTGGATCACTTGAGGTCAGGAGTTCGAGACCAGCCTGGCCAATATGGTGAAACCCCATCTCTACCAAAAATACAAAAGTCAGCTGGCTGTGGTGGCACATGCCTGTGATTCCAGCTACTTCAGAGGCTGAGGCAGGAGAATCACTTGAATTTGGGAGGTAGAGATTGCAGTGAGCTGAGATTGCGCCACTGCACTCCAGCCTGGGTGACAGAGCAAGACTCTGTCTCAATAAATAAACAAATAAATAAATAAATAAAATAAAAAAATTGATCACACAAAGCTAGTAAGTATGTAGTGGAAATGTGGATTTGATCTTTGATCTGTGGATGCTAGAAACACTTGTTCTTTTTTTATCACATCATACAGATCCTTCATCCACTTCTTGGAGGGGATGGAGGGTGGTGGTTTAGTCACAGCAGCCGGACATGGAGGAAGAAAGATTTTCATGTTCCTTCCCATCCACAGGGGAAAGAGCAGGATGAGGTTTTGCAATGAGGAGATACTCACGCTTTGCTAGAACCCTTCTCAGGATGGTCTGCAGCTCAAAGGCAGAGATCTCTGCATCCTGTGGACACACAACCAGAGCATAGTTATTGGCCCCCCATGGGAGCTGGATGAGCACAGCGCAGGACAGCAGTGCATTAGGTAGGCCTGCGGTGGGGTCTATGAATGTGCATTTCTAACAAGCCCCCAGGCCATGTTGGGGCTGCTGTCCCCAGACCACACTTTGAGTAGTACTGCCCCATCCTGGATTTTAGATACAGTTTTTGGTTTTGTTCTTTTTAGAACACCCAGGCTGGACTGCAGTGGTATGATCCTAGCTCATTGAAACTTCAAACTCCTAGGATCAAACGATCCTCCAGCATCAGCCTCCCAAAGTGCTGGAATTACAGGTATGAGCCACTGCGCTTGACCTAGATACGATGTTTTAATGCACAGATGCAGTAGGGAGAGTCCACTCACCATTTCTTTGCTGTAGAGAATATAAATAATAAATACTCCCCTCTACCCATGTTTGTGGTCTTTCTTAACTTAGTTCTCTTACACCATTCCTCTTATCTGGCATGTCTTCTTCATTCTTTAAAACTCAAAGCTCAGACTTCCTGTAAAACTAGTGAAAACCAGCTGCCTCCAAGACCCAGCTGACCCTCCTCTATGCCCATCATGCCAGGGTCCCTCACAGGCTCAGATGTCTCTATTCACTTATACATATTTATGTAACTCATGGATAAACTCCTTTGTTTAAAACCAAGATTGACTGCAGTCATTTTTGCCTTTTGGGGGTGTGTATGTGTGGGATTCAATCAGTGGGGAAAGAAGACGCTCATGGCCCCTTTTCTTGGGAATCTGGGAGGGAGCAGAGGGTGAGAGGCTGGTGGAGGCGTAGAGCAGACGATGCCTGGCTTAGCACTTTGATGGGTCTTGGGGTTAGCAAAGGGAGCCCCAAATGAGCTCAGTGATTGCAAAGTTCCTCCACATAGTGAAGAAACAGGACGTTTTTTGGAGTTGTTGGGAAGAAAGAGGGCTAAATAACTTTGTGATGGGACTAAATGGTGGAGGGATTTTTTTAAGACCTGGGAAGCTGCCAGGTATGGTGGCTCACACCCGTAATCCCAGCACTTTGGGAGCCTGAGGTGGGAGAACTGCTTGAGCTCAGGGGTTTGAGACCAGCCTGGACAACACAGTGAGACCCTGTCTCTCTCAAAAAATTAAAAAATTAGCTGGGCATGGTGGTATGAGTCTGTAATCCCAACCCTTTCACAGGCCAAGGTTGGAGGATTGTTGAGCCCAGGAGTTCCAGAGCAGCCTGAGCAACATGGCAAGACCCTCTCTCTAGAAAAATAAAAATAAAATACAAATTAGCTAGCCATGGTGGTGTGCACCTATAGTCCCAGCTACTTGGGAGACTAAGGTGGCAGGATCTCTTGAGCCCAGGAAGTGGAGGCTGCAGTGAGCTATGATCACGCCACTGCACCAGCCTGGGTGAAAGAGAGAAAGACCCTGTCTCTAAAAAGAAAAGAAAGAAGAAGAAGAAAAGAAAAGAAAGGAAAGGAAAAAGAACAGAGAAGCCTAATTCAAATACTCTGTTGCAGGTTGCCTGCTTTCTTGAGATTTGAAACCCTTCCACCTCCCCAAATCCTTTGTGGAAATCAAGGATAAGGGGCCAAGTTTCATGCCTCAATTGGTGTAGAACAGAGAAAATAAAACAGCCACAAGATGAGCCCAGGAATCCTAAGGAAGGGGGAACACAGAGTCAGGGCTGACCATGTGAACGGAAGCCCCTGGCAGCATGCGGAGGTCTTAGGGAGGACATACGCAAGAAGGCTGAGCTGGAATCCGAGGACCATTTGCAATTTCTCTTTGCTTTTGTTCAGTTTGTTTTCTCTCCCCTTTAAACTAAAGTCTCCTTGGGGACCTTTGCATCAACCAGAGTGCATAATGTTGTTTTTGGGAACATTTACCTCCCCTGCCAACTGGGCAAACAGTCTCCTGAATCCATCATCAATGTCATCCTCGCTGATGTCGAACTGGAAGGTGAGGCAGAGACATGAGAACGCATCAGAGCGAGGCATGACAGCAAGTGCCTGCCTGCCCTTCCGTGGCAGCCACCTCCCACTCCCCTTCTCTATCCCTCTCTGGGACCCGAATTCTACGGTTATTTGGGTTGAGATCAGGTATAGTGTGAAGAATTAATATAAAGTGTTTTTTTTTTCTAATTAAAACATGAGAGGGAATGTAAATTATGTGGGAAGGCGTAATATTCTAATCTCTCACAGAGGTATCTTCTCTAGCATCCAATGAAAATGGCCTTTTAGGGTCTATTCTAGTGGGGACTCGGAAGCATAAAGACTAGCTGGAATGTTCTGGACAGATTTTGACAGTGGCTAGCACAGCCCAATAGGCAAGGGACTGGCCCATGCCCCCAAGCACAAAGGCCAGAGCTGACGCAGGAAGTTGACATTTGGAATCCCAGTGCCTGGCTTTATCCTAAGTTTCAGGCTTTGTTCGTGAAGTCCAAAAACTCTTGGAGTTTTTTTGCTCCTCCGCCCTCTGGATTGTCCGAGAGAGTGGGTGAAATTCAAGGAGTTACAAGTACCTCTTCAAGATTGGCCTCGATTTCATCATCGACAGCTCTGGAAATAGAAAGAAATTATGTGTTACTGGAAGGCAGGTGAAGGCAAAAAGGAAGTGTCGCAGAAATCACTGCTAAAACGGAAGTGCAGTGCTAAATGCAGCAGGGGTTAGGCGGGGTGGGGCGGGGCTGAGGTGGGGGGAGGTCTTCGTATTCCAAGTTTCTGTGATAACACCTCCCCTAAACAGCAACAATTTTTCTGCATTCCAACTTTCTGTGATAACATTTCTCTGCATTCCAAGTTTCTGTGATAACACATCTCCTCAACAGCAAAAATAAAGGCAGAAGTGATCTGAAGGAAGTGTCGACCAAAGCAACGTGGGCAGCTGGAGATTTTTGTTTGCTAGTGTTTGATCTTTATCAAATAGCACAGCCTTCGCGTGTAGTGTGGTGTTGGTCCTAGCCTTAAGGAATAGCTTCTAAGTTCCACTTGAAACATCCTTTGCCGACTTAGACTTTCACACTGAGAATCATGCAGTGCAAATCATCACCTACTTGTTCTGCCTCAGGTTGGAGAGGTGGGCAGTGTGGAGCCCTGTGTGTCATTTCAGCCAAAGCTCAGGTCAGGCAGTGGTTAGTTTATCCTGTGCACTGCCCCTGTGTCCAGGGCCAGGTCCTTCTGCTCCATAATGAGGGTAATTGAGCTCGGGAGGGTCTTCCTTGGCCACTGCGATTTTAACTAGGCGACCAATAGTCCTATCTGCAGGGCCAATGCCTGGCAGAAGGAAAAGGGGACCTCTTGGTGCTGATCGCTGGAATCTGGAGCAGAAGGATTAATATCTTGGGACAAGGAAGTCAGACACCTTTGAGAGGTGGGGTGTCCTGTCGGGGTAGGGAGCTCACCCTGGAGAGAGTTGAGGGGTTGAGACTTCCCTGGGAGAATGACTTGTGGCTGGCAGGGAGAGTAATGGGTTTGACAAAGGACAGTGTTATTCTAATGCCACCAGGTCGTGCTCCTATTTCTTGTCAGTGAGGACTAAGCTGAACACACCAGGCTTCCTCTAAGGATCCTCAGAGCTGAGAGGAAAGGTCCCTTCCCCCATGGTAGGCTTTAGCAAATGAAGAGAGCCTGTCAGTGGCAGGGGGGCTACAGCCATGCTTTAGTGGCATTTATTGGTTTGCAGCTGCCTGGCATTGCTTTGTCTCCCTTTGCCATGGGAAATTATTTCTGCATCATGCATTATCTTGGGGCAAGGGCAGTTCCCTGCCTCTACCTCCCATTGGCTCTTCCTCTCCAGTAACCAGCAGGCCAGGTGGCTGACCCAAGCCCAGTGCCTCAGACACACTCCACGAGATCTTTAGACCTGAGCGCATGACCCCGGGTCTGAGGGGTCATCTCACACCCCGGTCCTTCAACACATCCTTGGCTCCTGTTTTTCCTAGCCTGACCCCCTACCTCCCATCAGTTCTGGAGTCTCCGATGGCCTTTCGATGAATTCCCTTTAGCTTAAATCATCCAAGGTAGATTCTGCCTTTGCCAATCAAGTGCCCAGCTGAATATACATGGTTGAGGCAGAAGTCAAAGTGGCAGAAGCCGTTGTGAATTGAGGCCACCTGGACAGTGGCAGGAAATGGTGATGTCAGCCACAAAGGGTTCCCAAACATCTGGGATCCCAAGAGGAAGGGGAGAGGGAGCTGGTGACTATAACAGGGAGAGTTTCCGGAGGTGGGAACCGTTGAGATGGTTCCCACCTTACATCCTTGGTGGCTCTCCTAGGCCAGGTGGCCTGGAAAAGCAAGGATTACACCAGCACTGCTCAGCTTTCTTCAAATGACGAGACTGGATTCATAGTTTAACACTCAAGTACCAACTTGAGAATTCAGAGACACACTTATGAAATTAGACCCTGCAATTCACTGAACAGCCACTCCTTTCCAACCAAAAATATCCACAGTGGCTTTTTCCATTGTTTACCTTACTGTAACACTAAAACATCCCCAATCCATCAAATCCCCACACTAGTCCTTCGAGGCAGGCAGGTGCTACAGAAAAAGAAACTGACATTCAGAGGACGAAAGAGCTCTCTAGGGGCCGAGGAACAGACCAGCGGGTAGGGACAGGGAGGGGGTGGGGAGAGGAAACAACCAAACCACCTACTGGTAATCAGCTTTCTTTTCAGAAAAGACCCGGATGCAGAAATCCCCATCCTTGTTGGGTTCAAAAGTGGAAGGCACGAGAATGTACTCTCCTGGTGGCAGCTTGAAGCGGTTGAGCACCTCCCGGAGGTTGATGAAGGTGTCTGAGCGCTCCCTGGCGCGATTCGTCAGGAAGAAGTTTTTGCTGAGGTGGATGTTGGTCTGCCCGCTTAACTGAGGAATAAATAGAGAAACATGGCGGTAGATGAGGGAAAGGCTCCAGGAAAATGTCATTTTCATTCATTGAGATAAAAGCAGTTGGGTAGTGTGGTGGCTCCGTCCTGTTGTCCTGGTGTATAAGGAGGCAAGGCCAGGCGTTGGAGACCAGCCTGGGCAACACAGGAAGCCCTCATCTATATAACAACAATGACAACAACAACAAAAATAATAATAATAATAATAATAAAAAGCAGTACAGTGACAATGCCTGGGTCATTTTAGACAAAAAGCAAACTTTTATTGGGTGTGGTGGCTCACGCCTGTAATCCCAGCACTTTGGGAGGCTGTGAGAGGACTGCTTGAGGCCAGGAGTTTGAGACCAGCCTGGGCAATGTAGTAAGACCCCTGTCTCTACAAAAAGTAAAAATATTAGCCAGAGGTGGTGGCATGTGCCTGTAGTCTCAGCTACTCAGGAGGCTGAGGTAGGAGGCTCACGTGAGTCCGAGAGTTCAAGGACGGCAGTGAGCTGTGATCTCACCACTGTACTCTAGCCTGGGTGACAGAATGAGAACTTGTCTTAAAAAAAAAAAAGGGCAAACTTTCTACCAAAACCCACAAATGCCTGCTGAGGAACTTGGAAGCACATGCCCGCAGGGGGTTTCACAACCATTCAGCTCTGCCTGCAGAGATGCCCGGTCTTTCCACACAGTGTTCCCAGCCTGCCTCTAAGAGACTCTCAGGCAGGAACAGCGTCCACATGGCAGGAACCTGACTCAGTTCTACGTGGTGTATGAGCACTAATAAAAGCAAAGACAGGACTAGGGGCAGGGAAAAGACAACCCAGCTTCCAAACCAAGCGTGATCCACTGGACCAAGGCCGGAAGCAGCATCCAAAAGGGCCCGATGTGCGACCGGTTGCACTGCCTTGCTGTGAGAGAAATGTACTACAGGTGGGTCAAAGTGCCCCTTGTGTCTACTTTAATAATCGTGACCTTAGAAGTCAAATGGCTGCCATGCATCCCATCTGCTTCAGTCAGCGGTGATTGTGGGCCCAAATGCTCTTGCAAAATTTCATTCATTCCATGGTAGTGTAGTGAGGTGGATAGTTGACCAGTTTTACGGAAAAATAAACTGAAATGCAACCAGGCGCAGTGGCGCACGCCTGTAATCTCAGCCATTTGGGAGGCCGAAGCAGGCGGATCACCTGAGGTCAGGAGTTCAAGACCAGCCTGGCCAACATGGTGAAACCCCATCTCTACTAAAAATTCAAAAATTAGCCTGGCGTTCTGGTGTGTGCCTGTAGTCCCAGCTACTTGGGAGGCTGAGGTAGGAGAATCACTTAAACCCGGGAGGCGGAGGTTGCCGTGAGCTGAGATCACACCACTGCACTTCATCCTGGGTGAAAGAGAGAGACAAAAACAAAAACAAAAACAAAAAAACCCCAAAAAACAAAACAAAAAACCCCTGAAATGTAGAGAGGAGCCTTAACATGTCCAAGGTCACACAGCCTGGGAATTGGGTCCTGGTCTCCTCTGCGCTCCCGCGTTGTCTTCTAGTACAGTCTGTAGGGTTCACCTTTTCCCTGACTCAGTCTTCTCCTAAGAGTGACACAGGACTCCGTGAAAAGCCTCCTGCAGTCTCAGGAGGATTTTAGATTTTCTGCCCAGAACCAAACCCTGTATGGGCTCTGTCAGGTCACAGGGAGGCAGCGGGTCCCACAAGGACTTTCCAGAAATCTTGCCCAGAGCTTAGACCAGTGGGATCTAGAGCCTGGGCAACTTCGGCAGGGACCCAAGGGTGGCCAGGACTCATCCTTCATGGCCAGCAGCCCCTGCCCAGGTTTCACGACGCTCCCTGAGCTCTGGCAGTCTAAGCCTCTCGCTTTGTTGGTGACCTGAGCACTCCGGGATATGGGCCAGACGTACCTCCTCTGGAACCTGCAAAATAAAGGAGATGCAATTCAGATGCCCGAAAAGCAGTGTAAGAAAATGCATCAGTGTGCTCTTTTCTTTCGCTGCCCTGTTTTCTCTGTAGCATTAGCAATATCAACTAATTCAACTGAGTAACTGTTTTCCAAAGAACTCAAAGCCTCTCCAATACTGAAGAAAATCCTCTTATGACATGGCAATCATGTTGATAAGCCCTCACCTCCATTCCCAACTTACAGAGCATAAATCTGAGGCACAGAGATGTGAAGAGACTTGTCTAAGGTGGCAAAGCCCATATCTGCCTCCCACACAGGGAAAGAGGGCCAGGTGGGCCCTACTGGAGGAGGCAGCAGGCGAGGTGAAATACACTCAGGGCTAGGACCCAGCAGTGCCGGCCTCTGTCAGCCAGGTCCAGTGGTCCGGTCTGCATTTCCTTGAGCAAGTCCCCTCCCCTCTCTGGCCTCAGTTTTCTTATCTCAAAAATAGGACCCAATGATCCCCAAGGTCCTTCCCAACTCTGAAAGCCCATGGCTGCATTTCCAAGCCCATAAGGTGGTGGGAGGGAAGCTGTGTATCACAATTCCATTTGCAATCTCCTTGGAGCGATTCTGTCCTGGATCTGAAGTCCTCAGCTCCTGTTTCAGAGACCGAGGGGTTTGGGCTTATGTGCATTTTTACAACTGATCGTGTTTGCCCAGCTCCCTTTCTCAGGTGGGTGAGCAGATAGAGGTCAGTGTCCCATGGGTGGCAACGTTGGCAGTGGTGAACACACAGCCTCCTCTCCTGACACCTCATCTGGATCCTCCCAGGGGTGTGCTGGGAAACTGGCTCTTGGGAGAGGGTGGAAGCTCTGATTTGTAGTATTTGCCACTTTCCATGGTGTAAACAGGTCCCCGCCAGGGCCATTTTTCAGGCTGCCGAGGTGACCTCCACAGACATGGGTCAGAGAGAAGACATGGGCTTTGGGAGCTGGAAGGAGCCAGCTCCAGCCCATCACACTGAAATGCATCCCCAGTCAGTGCCCTAAAGCCTTCCTTGCATCCCTCTCCTCCCACGGCTACCTGCAGCCCACAAAAGCTCTTTCTTGTTCTGCAGAAGGGAATGGGGAGATCCCAGGGGCCCAGCCCCAGCCCCAGCCCCAGCCTGAAGGGAGAGAGGAGGCTGCAATGTGGCTGCCCTCTGGCTGCAACTCAGAGTGAAAGGAAAACACGCAGACAGCAGGAGTCTGTGTAGGGATCTGGGCTCCTGCCAGCAGAGCCGTGGGGGGAGCATCATGACCGATGTTCCCCTGTGCCCAAGCTCTCCACCATCCAGGCCAATGCCTTTGTAGAGTTCTGAGCAGCTGACTCAGTCCTGCACTCACAGTATTGCCTGATGTAGCCCAGTATATTCTGTTCTTTGGAGATGGGTGGGCTGACCAGAATGCCAGGCCTGGAGGATGTGAGAAGGGATGTAGAGGCCATTTGAGAGTGGAACTCCCTGGAGGCTGGCTGTGGGGGCCCCGTGGAGGGCTTAGAAGGCCCCACAACCCAGACCTGCTGCAGGGGCCTCCCTGCGGGGGATACTCCTGAGCCTGGCCAGGCTGGTAGCTTTGCTTTTCCTTGGCCAAGCTCCCTGTCTGGGATCCCATCCCCAGTTCTGCCTCTGGGGTCAGCTTTCCATGCAGGGGCTGAGATGAGCACAGGGGGAAGGGAAGTCGGGAGCCCCTGCGCTCCGCACCTCGTAGATGCCAAACCCGATGGTGTGCATGTCCTCGCCCATCTTCCTCTGCCGCCGCCGGTGCTTCTGAATGAGCCCCACGAGGAAAGTGCAGCCACTCTCCCCGTCCTCTTCATCCTCATCCTCCTCCTCCAGCTTGATCAGGTACTGAGGGTTCATCCAGAATGTGTCTGCAGCCAGAAGGGGGCAGAGGAGCCCAGCCCTGAGCAGGCATGCATGCAGGTGGGGACAGCTGCGGGGTGGCCCTGGTCTCAGGCTTGGAGGCTTCTAAGAGAGGGATGGAGATAAAGGGAGATGGCAGGAGATGGCGGGAGGCAGTGGAAGATGGTGGGAGATGGTGGGAGATGGCAGAGGATGGCAGAAGATGGTCAGAGACGGCGGGAGATGTTAGGAGAGGCTAAGAGGTGGCAGGAGACACCAGGGTCGGGGTGCGGACTTCAGGCTTTGTCGGGCTGGGGATGGGTGACGGTAGCTGTGGAGAGAGGATGACCTGCACTTGCCTGAATCTAACAGGAACCTAAATTAGAAACTTCCCCTAGCAGTTCTCTCTCTGGCTCCAGGCTGGCTTGTCTTGGGGACTGGGGACTGGGGACTGGAACGCAGGGTGGTTAGAGCCGTGACTTCCCCTCATGGTACTTTCTCTTCACTGGGCTCTGATGGGGTGTCTGGGGTGGGGCTCGGCTGGCCTGGGGGACTCCAGGATCTGCTCACTGCACTCGCCAGTCTCTGCCCCCTCCGTGAGCCCGGAGGCCAAGAACATCCTGTGTCTAATTCCAGACTCTTGTTCTGCGTCCCTTGTCCTCTCAGGCCTGTTCCCTTGCCCTGCTCCTGATGTCTCTGCCCTCCTTACTTCCAAAACCTATTTCTTTAAAAAATCTAAGATTCGTTCATGTTTAAGGGGAATTACGCTAATTGCCTTTCCATACCTAATGGGATAAAACCTTAACTGTGGAATTAAAGGCGCCATCTGTGTAGGGATTGGCAGCTACGGCCCCGCAGGCTTAAGCATGGCTGCCTTTGGGTTACAGCAATAGAGTTGTTGTTATAGAGACTGAGTGGCCCACAAAGCCAAAAATATTTACTGTCTGACCCTTTAGAGGGAGCTTCCCGACTCCTGATCTAGTGGGTGGGAGGGGTCCTTTCTGGGGGGCAGAGGGTCTTCCCAGCGCCACTGGGACTGCCACTTGATGGCTGCATACTTGAGGTGAGGAAGTCAGAGCCGCAGAGCTGTAGGTCAGCTAGTTCCAATCTGACTACTTGCTCTGTGGCCCTGGTATGCTACTTAGAGCCTCAGCTTCCTCATCTGTCACAGAGGATCACTATGTGACCATGACCTGCTGCCACTGTACTTACAGAGTGGCTCCACAGTCAGGGGCCTGGGTTCAAATCCCAACATGCTCTGTGGCCTTCGGCAAGTCACTAGCCTCTCCAAGCCTCGGTTTCCTCGTCTTAGAGATGGAAGTGATAAGAAAGTGCCTGCCTCAGAAGTGTGTTGGGAAGATTAGATAGAATGTTACTCAGGCCAAATATCCCTTATCTGAAATTCTTGGGGCCAGAAGTGTCTCCTATTTCAGATTTTTTTGGATTTTGGAATATTTGTATATACATAACATATCTTGGGGATGGAACTCGAGTCTAAAGACAAAACTCATTTCTGTTTCATATGTAATTTATACACATAGGCTGAAAGGAATTTTATAGCATATTGAAAATAATTTTGTGCATGAAACAAAGTTTCGACTGCGTTTTAACTGCGACCTGTCACCTGAGGTCAAGTGTGGAATTTTCCACCTGTGGCATCATGTTGGGGCTCAAAAAGTTTTGGATTTTGGAGCATTTCAGATTTCACATTTTCAGATGATGGATCCTCACCCTGTGTACAAAGCACTTAGGGTAGTTCCAAGCACCGAAGCTGTGCCCCATAATTGGCAGATGTCATCATGTTCAGATAACTGCTGACGGACTAAGCCATGAAGGCAGAAGAATCAAAGGGCTCAACAAAGGCTGGACCAGAGGAGAAATCTTCACCCCATCTGGGCAGGGCCCAGTCAACATTTGCTGATCGAACTGAATGGGGGGCAAACAAACAGGGCCTGATATGTGGAGGCCTCCCTGGGTACAGGGGCAAGGTTCCCCTGCAGGCTTGGCTGCCTGGGTGTGGGGTGCATAGAGTAGCTCATGGCCGTGAAGTGGGATTGAGCACTGCTTCCGTGAGCATGGTGGAAGGTGGTGGCTGAAGGTCATGATGGGTGCTGGGGAATCCAGGGCCTGGAGAGGACATCACAGAAATAGCGGCTCTTGGGTTTGGCCTGGGTAGGCAGCAAATGAATGCAGGAGGTGAGGGACTGAGCAAGAGAGCAAGGCTCAGGGAGAAGGAAGATATAGAGGGTTCCAGTGAGCAACAGCTGCCTCCTGGGACTGCTAGGCTGGGGGGTATGGCACACAGGGTGGGGAAAGGGGAGCCTTGGCCTTTGGCAGCTCCACATTGCAACAGCCCTTACTCGGGTAGTTCCTGCAGCCTCCCGCAGTGGAGCCCCGCCTCCAGTTCCCATCCATTTTGGTGAGTTTCCACTTCTTGTAGGTATCGCTGGTGAGGGTGTCTGGGGTCAGGTTGCAGATCTCCAGGCGGGAATAGTGCCTGAGGAAGTCACTGAAAGACATCCTGGCAAAAGCAGAGACACAGCTGTCGCAGGTGCAAGAGGACACAGTGGTAAGCCTTGACTTTCCATCATCATCAGACCAGGACCACCCAATGCCAGGCAGAGCAGCTCATTAGAGCTGAGTGGGTGGGCACCAGGTTCAGCTCAGATTCCAGTCCTGGCACTGCAACTTTCTTGCTGGGTGACTTAGAGCAAGTTACTTAAACTTATCTGAAGCTCAGAACTCTCATCTGCAAAAATGGGAGCCGTGCCCATCAAATGTGACAATATATGGGTCCCATTTGATAGAGTGCATGTTGTGCACAGTGCAGGCGGTCCTGCGAGTGGCACAGACACACAGTCATGTGGGTCCCTTGCTGCTCACTAAGGGACCAGTTTCTTGAGGGGCGGGGATCAGTCTCCGGAACCTGGGGGAGAAAGGCCCCATCTTTCCCTTGTTTCCTGGGATCTGAACGTTACCAAAGGAATTCCTCTTAGCCTTTTTGTGAAGCCCCTCAGCTTATAAACCCCATTGTCAAGATGGACCGTTGAAGGGGTTTAAGAATTTCTTTATTCAGGCTCTTACAGTGAACTTAAAATAACAACAAAACCAGGATCCCACACCCCTGTGTCCTCAACATGGTAAACTCACTTTTGGCCGACACACTTTCTTATTAGCAACTTTCTAGTATAGAACATTGGGGAAGACAGATGTTTTCTGTCTTCCCTGAAGCCTCCACTAATCTTACCAGAATTCTCCATCTTCATGCCGTCTGGTCAGCCTTTCTCTCTCCTCTGGGTCTATAGTGTTCCAGCTTGGGCAGCTGGAAAACAAAGTAATGAGAGAGGCATTAGTGTACGATGATTTCTCCCCAAAGGTCCCCAGAGTTGAGGAAGAGGGACATCTGCTCTCACCTCTGAGGGCTCAGGCTCCGGAAAGGGGGAAAGTAGCCCACATCTGGCTAACAGCTGCATTGAAATACTCTGACAGCACTTTAAAGAGTATAGAACACTATACAGATGCAAACCAGGGAGCAACGTGAGAGGGTGAGTTGCGCTGGAAGACAGTGGCAAGGAAGAGTCCAGAAAATGAACACAGTCCATTAGAGGGAGATGGAGTAGCTCAGATCAGCAGCTCTTTTAAGGACAACTGAAGATCTGATGAGGAGCATCTGGCCTTGGCCTCTGCAGCTGGCCTGGGAAGCCTCAGCAGATGTTTGTCCGTCCACGGAGCAGAAGGACCTGGCCCTGTACACAGGGGCAGTGCACAAGATAAACTAACCACTGCCTGAGCTTTGGCTGGAATTACACACAGGCCTCTGTACTGCCCACCTCTCCAACTTGAGGCAGAACAAGTAGGCTGAGGTTGCCACAGCAGATACACAAACAAGTGTTTACCCCAAATAGTTGAGGGTTCAACATGCCTACCAGTAAGCCCTGGAAATCAACAGAGGGATGTTTCTCTGGTCTTTGGTACAGAGATCATTATCCTGGAATAGAAGTGCCTGGGGGAAGGTGGGGTACATTTCTTTCCCTGAAAGCCCCATAGAAGGGTGGATTTGAGCTGGGGAAGGGGTGAACCCGGAGGCAGTGGGAGGAATGAACTTCACAGGAGCAGCTTGGGGCCTGGAAGAAGGCACCCATGCTGCTGGAGGAGTGTCCTGGTTAAAAGACTCTTGGAGGGCTCCTGTCCATGGGTCCCTCTCCACGTGGCCTGGGCTCTCCCGGCTGTATTTCTCAGCATAATGCACATGCCGTCTTCTCTCACCCTCTTCCCAGAGCCTCCCGTCACAATGCACCCCTACCCGGGGTCCCGAGGCCTGTGCCCTCCTCACTTGTCATTCCACCGCCCTGTCCACTCCACTTCTCCCCAGGGATTTCGGATGCGGATCAGTTTCTGTAGGCTTCCGCTACTTTCAACCTGCAGGATTAGATAAAAGGGAGGAGGAAGAGGTTGAGTTCAAGCCAGGGCTATGAAGGCTTGGGCCTCCAACCCCTTCCGCATGAGCCAGGAGGTATGGGGGTGAGGACGGTGGGGAGGATTTGGGGGTTGAGTCCATGTATGAGGGGGGATCACAAAAGCTAGAGGGGGCTTGGCACCCAGATCTCTCGCTGTTACCCAGCTTTGGAAAATAAGAATTAAAGCTCCCGGGATCCAGCTCTTGGGAGATGGGACTGTTGGCGCTTCACCTCTGAACTTCAGCTTAATTGACTAGAACAGGATGCACTTTTGCTAAAGGAGCTCAGAGAAGCTTTACCACTTGTTGAAAGATCGTTGGTGATAACAGGCACATGCAGTGAGTGAATCTGGATTGAGTCCTGGACGGGGTAGGGGTGGGTCACCAGAAAGGACATTTTGGGCAATTGGGAAAATGTTAATGTGGACTTTATAATAGATGACATTACTGAATTAATGTTTATTTTCTTAGGTGTGGCAATAGTAGCGGAATTATGTAAGAGAAGGTCCTTATTCATAGGGGGACAAATGCTGAAGTACTGAGGAGGGAAGTGTCATAACATCTGCCACTTACTTTCATATGACTCAAAAAAAGTGCACACATAGATAAAGCAGACATGGCAAATGTTAGGAATCGGTGAATCTAGGGGACTGGTAATTGAATAGTTATTATGTTAGTCTTTCAACTTTTCTGTAGACGTGAAAATTTTCAAATAAAAAGACGTGTGTGTGAGGGGGTAGTTAAAAAAATCAAGGTTAAAAAAAGAACACTGGACATGCAGAAGATCTGGGGTCTAGACTGGGTTCTGTAATTAACAGTGAACTTGAGCTGCTTGAGCTGCTTGATAATTTCTTTTTTTTGAGGCAGGGTCTTACTTTGTCCCCCAGGCTGGGGTGCAATGGCATAATCATGGCTCACTGCAGCCTCGACCTCCTGGGCTCAAGTGATCCTCCCACCTCAGCCTCCCAAATAGCTGGGACGACAGGTGCATGCCACCATGCCTGGCTTTTTTTTTGTAGAGACAGGTTCTCGCTATGTTGCTCAGGCTCGTCTTGAACTCCGAGGCTCAAGCGATCCTCCCACCTTGGTCTCCCAAAGTGTTGGGATTTCAGGTGTGAGCCACCATGCCAGCCCATAATATTTTCAATAACAATAGTGATCACAACAGCAAGGACAGCTACCTCCTTATATACAGTGTGTGAGGCACCTCTGGGCACTTTACATATATTAACTTGATTGAATCGCCACGACCTTCCAATGGATATTATTATTATTTCCATTTTTTAAATGAGGAGACTAAGGGACAGAGAGTTCCAGTAATTGGCCCAGGCCACACAGCTGGTAAGAGGCGTCAGATTTGAAAATGGGCACAAATGCTTTTATGAGATCAAATGTGAAAGCACCTTATAGCGTATAAGACACTATGCAGATGCATTGTTTTATTATTTTTAGCTGATCAAAATAGTAAGTTCGTAACTGTAAAACGGTAAAATCTAAAACAAGAAAACCAGGACCCCGGCGCCGGCCACTGCGGCCACCAGGGGGCAGCGCGGCGCACCCGGCGCCCGAGCTGCGAAAGGAACGCGCTTCTCCTCCTGCGCGGAACTTCAGGAGTGCGGGGCCCGAGTGCAAACCGGACGACAGTGGGGCCGCGAGCGCCCCTGGGCATCACCACAAACTGTGCCTGTGACCATCGTGTTAGGACAGCAGGATCCCTGCACATCCGCGCCGGCCGTTACCTCCTCGGCTCCGGTGACCGAGTACGCGTGCCCCTTCACCAGCTTCTGATACGTGATGGCCTCCGAGTCCGCGGCGCTGGTGATCTGCAAACACGGCAACCGTCAGACTCGCCGCACCCGCTCTCCCTTCCTCCCGGAATCCCTCGTTCCCTCGTTCCTGTCCTGCTGCTGGGCGGGACGGCGGGACGCACTAGCGCAGGGGCCGAGGCCTGGGGCCGGAGGCTCAGGGCTGCGCTTTCTTGCACTTGGAGAACCTTTCCTACCGCGTTCAAATGCTGAACGCCGAGAATACCAGAGAAAAGGCGGAATGCAGCCCTCTCGCGGAGCGAGCACAGGCATTCCCGTGTGAAGAGCGCATCCACAGATTTCTGCAGGCCGGGAAGGGCGGAAAAGGGCGCACCGCCGAGAGAGGGCCGGTGGGGGTCCTCGATGGCCCAGGGCTGACACCCAGACAGACTTGAGTGGCCCAGGGGCACTGAGCACCCCCTCGCCCCACCACCAGCCCATGCTCCGTGGTCTGGCCCAGCCCAGCTGTAGGGTTTTTACTAGAACGGTTGTTTATTCCGGTCTGAGTCAGAATTTGCTTCTGTTTTAAGAACGCCTCACAGTCTCTCCTTTCCCCCATGTATTCCGATGAAGGTTGAGCTTAGGAAGAAGGGCTGGGGTAGAAAGGGTCTTCTGCCTCAACGTGTTCTGCTGATAAACTTTGAGAATTCCTGCCTAGGGAGTCTGCCCGAGATTTTGGCTCCAAAAGCCAGGGCTTCTTATCTCTGTCACCCGCAGAGACCAGAACCTGGATGGGACAGGGCTCAGAAGCTGGGCACAGCCTTTGCTCCAAGGCTCCTGGGCACAGTGCCTACCTCCCATCCCCTGGTAAGCGTTGCCAGCAAGGCTATTATGAGGAAATCGTTCCTCCTCTTCCTTCTGAAGTCTCCCACAGGCCTATTAGCTCTGCAAGAGTGCAGAGGAAGGCTGCACAGCCCTGCAGATGGAGGGGAAGGTGTCAGGGGCAGCAGGTGTCAGGGGCTCCCAGGGAACCTGTGGTCAGAGGGGTGGGGGTGATTCAGAGCAGGCTGAAAGTGGGAAGTGGGCTGAAGACAGAAGGCTGGAGGCACCATCACCCCATCCATTACACCCCGGACAGCTTGACCTTGCCTAGCAACCCTTGGCTTCCAGGTGATGAGCAATAATGGTAGACATTGAGGCTCAGAAACCGATACCTCCAAGAGATGGCATTTGAAATGCTAAACTGAAGAAGCCTCAAGATCTCTCTGGCCTCCCCTTTCCTTCTGTCTCTCCATCCACTCTCCCCCAAAGCACGGAGGAAGCTATTCTCTGAAGTTCCCTCACCTGCCTAAAGTCTGGATCTGCCAAAGATGAAAACAATGACCTCTGGTCCTTTCCTTGAGTCATTATGAACTGAACTCATATCGCAGGAAGAAAGACAAGTCTGTCAACATGGTTAGACAGACTTGTCACAAACCACTGTCTGCTCTGCAGGCCCAACAGACTTTATCCCAGACCATTTATGTTCTTTAAGCCCATTGAATTCCCCTAAAAATCATTTACGATATCCCTAAAATCATCCACACGTCCCCATCTCCCTTCCCCTAGGAGGAAGGGAATATAACCCTTTGTATCCCAATGCGTGGTAGGGAAATCTGTTGTGATTCTCCCCCGTGCACATTCATACATTTGTATGCCATTTCTTGTATTAGTCTTCCTTTTGCCAGTTGATTTTCAGCAGACCTTCAGAGGGTGGAGGGAGGTTTTCCTTTGGCCCCTACGTGGACGAGGGCTGCATTACGTTGTACACAGGAGCAGTGGGTTCCCTTGGGCACTGTGGGAGCCTCCCTTCAGCAAGAGCAGATGAGGTGAGGCTAGGGAAGACAGCCTGGACTTACGTCAATGGAGCAGCCAAGGAGAGAGCCTTTTTGCAGAGCTTTCTGGATGATCTTGAACAGGTTGGGAGGGGGCTTCTTCAACTCATACCACTCAGCAATGCCTCCAGTGAAGTCTTCGAAGCCCTCAGTGGTGGCACCCCCTGAGAGTGCTTCATAGCATCCGTTGATCCTACAAGAGGGGTTAGATGCTGCCGCTACCCTCGACACTACTGATGCTATAATCTCTCAAATACCCACCCCCTAGTACCCTCTAGGTTGGATGCTCTAGGGACCCCCTGCTCACATTCTCCTTGGCCTTGTCCCCAGCCCGGGGTGCTCAGGAAGGCAAGGTATTGTGTCCACAGTTACCATTTCCCTGGTATTTTGTGTTTTAAAGAAAATCTCAGGCCGGGCGCAGTGGCTCACGCCTGTAATCCCAGCACCCTGGGAGGCCAGGCGGGTGGGATCACTTGAGGTCAGGAGTTCAAGACCAGCCTGGCCAACATGGTGAAACCCTGTTTCTACTAAAAATACAAAAAAATTAGCCTGGCATGGTGGTGCATGCCTGTGGTCCCAGCTACTTGGGAAGCTGAGGCAAGAGAATTGCTGAAACTCAGAAGGTGGAGGTTGCAGTGAGCCAAAATCGTGCCACTGCACTCCAGCCTAGGCAACAGAGCAAGGCTCTGTATTTAAAAAAAAAAAAAAAGATTCTCATTCTCATAGAACCTTCAAGTTGGAAGGACCTTAGTGATTTTTCTGGATGAACCTCCTGTATTGATTCTTTCTACATCCTGACAAGAAAGGGGAGGTCTACTAATGGTTTGTTTGGCATTGATAGCTTAAAAAAGGACAATAATTCAATAATGGAAGCAGTTTCCCTGAGAAACGGGCACTGTGTTGGCAAGGGCTTAGTGCTCCTGACTATGGATGCTGGAGCCCAGTGGCTTCCTGCTCTGAAGTGGGGTCACTTAATGGAAAGAGCCAGGCGGCACAGCCAACATGGGGCCATTCTGGAGAGGGGCTGGCGTGGGGCTTCCTACTGAGAGTGGGCAGCCTGAGCACTGGACAAACTCAACTGTGGCAACCTGGGTGGGAAGCAGCTGTGGGGAGATGGGGAAGCCATTGCTAGTCAGTGACATCATCTATTCTGCGCAAGTTTCCTACCTCTGCAATGAATAGTTTTGCCCGTTGGCAAAAACTCTGCTTTTTTTAGCTGATACAAATGTGTCCTGTCAAGGAAGTAGAGCTCCTTCTCAAGGCCAGCACAATCAGTACCATAACTTGTTCCTGTGCATTTGGTTAAAGATGGTGACAGCTGTCATTTATCAGCGTACAGTGCGGCCAGGCACCCCGCATGCACTATCTCCCTTGCATTTACAGCCCAATTTTGGCTGAAGAAGTCCTTCTATAGAAAAGGACTTCCACTCAAAGTAGTCTTGGAATAGTTCTTATTTTTTGGAATCCAGGGCATTGGGGGCAGGCCACGGGGCCAGCGGAGGCATGACAACTTACTTGGCGTACGCTTTCTCCAGCAGGGCACTCCAGAACTCGCTCCCCTCGGCTGAATGCACAAAGAGCAGCTCCCCGTCCTTGGTGGGCAGCCTGTCGTCCACCACCACCTCCACCCACTCGCCGTATTGCCAGAACTGCAGAACAAGAGAGGTGGGCTGCAGGAGGAGCTGGTGGCAGCACTGGGACTCCGAGCCTTAGCTGCCTCTGCCTTCCCTTTCCCTGATCCCCTGGCATAGGTTTCATGAGCCCGTCCTGGGAGGAGGTGCTCCCTTAACTCTCCTATGCAGGCCAAGTCCTCAGGCTCATGTCCATCCCTTCGAATCCACACCAGCCTCTTTAGCATCCTGCCCTGCATTGTAGGCTTTTTTTTTTTTTTTGAGACCAAGTCCCACTCTGGAGTGCAGTGGTGCGATCTCGGCTCACTGCAACCTCCAACCTCCTGGATGCAAGTGATTCTCTTGCCTCAGCCTCCCAAGTAGCTGGGATTAAGGGCACGTGCCACCACACTTGGGTAATTTTTTTGTGTTTTCAGTAGAGATGGGGTTTCGCCATGTTGCCCCAGCTGGTCTCGAACTCCTGGGCTCAAGCGATCCACTGCCTTGGCCTCCCAAGGTGCTGAGATTACAGGTATGAGCCACCGCACCTGGACTGGACTGGCTTTTTCTTTCTTTCTTTTTTTTTTTTTTTTTGAGACGGAGTCTCACTCTGTTGCCCAGGTTGGAGTGCACTATCTTGGCTCACTGCAACCTCTGCCTCCCAGGTTAAAGTGATTCTCCTGCCTCAGTCTCTCAAGTAGCTGGGATTACAGGCGTGCACCACTATGCCCAACTGATTTTTATATTTGTAGTAGAGACGGGGTTTCATCATGTTGGCCAGGCTGGTCTCGAACTCCTGACCTCAAATGATCCACCCACCTCGGCCTCCCGAAGTGCTGAGATTACAAGCATGAGCCACCGCGCCCAGCCAGCTTTTTCAAATATTATTTCTCATTTACCAGCATAAAAGGAGGAGAACTTTAACGTTTTGTCTCAAACATCAAATAATACATTTTTTTTTAAACTTGGGAATTATTTCCTGAACACCTCATTCTACCTCCCTTTTGCAGGTCCCCAGCAACCCCCCAGGGCCATCCCGGCAGGGTCCCACATCCTGGCCATGGGTAAGCCAGGAAGCTTCCTGCTCTCACCCAATGTCCTTTGTAGAACAGCATTGGTCTTGGGAGTCTGCAAACACCGGGGACTGAAGAACCCAGCCAAGCCAGGAGACTGTTCTAGCCTCCCGGACCTGTTGAGGAACCACTTGAACCAGCCATTAAGTTACCTGGAAGTGAAAGATCCCTGCATAGTTTTCCTGGAAGCTCTGGTTTAGAGGGACGACTCGAGCCAGGATTTCTTCATTCAAGGTGAGGGAGGCAATGGCTGCCAGCAGCCAGCAGTCACCTGTGAACACAACACAAGGAGCTCTTATCAGAGGGTCTCAGAACCAGGAGGATGTTAAAAATCTTGTCTCCACCTTCAGGCGCTTAAAGCCTAAGACAACCTGTGAATAGACAGAGTGAAGTTTCAGGCGGTCCCCCATCTGAGGGTTGGGTCAGAGGGCTTGGGTGTTATTAGTTTGGTGTAAAAGTAATTGTGATTTTTGCACCAACCTAGTATTTTGAGGGAAATGCAAAGGGAGAAATGTTTTTGCTGTGTTGTGGTTGGGCAGAGATGGGAAATTTCATTCCCTGAAATACCCAGAACTCTGGTGGCTGAACTGTGCCCTCAGAGCCCAACCCTGCACCTGATTCGCTGCAGATGCTCCGCAGTGAGACAATGAAACCAGCGCAGTTGCAGAGGCTTCTGGGCACACAGGCTTTGAATGGGAGTTTGGGCTGGGCGTGGTGGCGTGCACCTGGAGTCCCAGCTATAATATTAATACTTGGGAGGCTGTGGCAGGAGGATCCCTTGAGCCCAGGATTTCAAGGCTGCAGTGAGTCATGATTGCACCACTGTACTCCAGCCTGGGTAAGAGAGGGAGACCCTCATCTCTAAATAAATAAACAAATAAATATATAAAGGGGAGTTTGAATGAGAGAAAGAAAACGTAGTGCTAGATGGGAAGGGGACAAACATTGCATGCCTCCTAGGAGGAGGATCTGAGCCAGGAAAAGAGGCTCCGGCAGGGAGTACAATCACAGGAAGTAAGTAGGGAGCAGGGCAGATGGAAAAGCCCTGAGTCAGAGGCAGAAGGCTGGGCTGTCCCCAAGGGTTTCTGTGCGGAGGGGCAGAGGTCACTTCAAGGGGTAGACAAGGATGGGCACAACGAGGTGGGCAGCTGGCCAGGCAGCCTGGTCCCTCTCTGAGCCTCAGAACCCTCCTCCATGACGTGGATAAGTGTGAGGCATAATGAGAGCAGGTGCGTAAGCACTCGGCGCCCAAGCACTCGGCGCCCATTTGGTGCCAGTGCTAGGTTCTCAGCACAGCAGGCACCACAATCATTTCACGCAGTTAGAAGCAAGCTGATGCCAGCAACAGCACCCAGATGGTTTCAGGGAGGGGTCATCTTCACCACAAAACATAAAGGGGAGGGGGCCTGGGAAGAGGATGAGGAAGTTTACTCCATTCTTAAGGAATGTGCAGTTTCCTACAATTTCCCATGACGATAATGGGAAGTAGCCTTAAAGGAGTTTAATTCACTGTTGGATTTATTTTCGCCAATTGACAGGTTTATTAAAAATGTAATTGAAGACTAGGTACAGTGGCTCACACCTGTAATCCCAACACTTTGGGAGACCAAGGTCAGTGAATTGTTTGAGCACTGGAGTTCAAGATTGGTCTCGGCAACATGGTAAAACTTCATCTTGACAAAAAATACAAAAATTTGCCAGGTGTGGTGGTGGACGCCTGTGGTCCCAGCTCAGGAGGTGGAGGCTGCAGTAAGATGTGATCATGCCACTGCACTCATCCTGGGTGACAGAAGAGCAAGACCCTGTCTCAAAAAAAAAAAAAAAAAAATATATATATATATATATATAATGTTATATATGTAATATGTTATTGTTATTGATGTATATCAGTAACATATATATGTATGTTATTGAAGTTCACTGAGTTCTTTGGTTTTGTTTTGTTTTTTGAGACAGACTCTCACTCTTGTCACCCAGGCTGGAGTGCAGTGGTGTCATCTTGGCTCACTGCAACCTCCACCTCCTGGGTTCAAGTGATTCTCCTGCCTAAGCCTCCCAAGTAGCTGGGATTACAGGCACCTGCCACCATGCCTGGCTAATTTTTTGTATTTTTAGTAGAGACGGGGTTTCTCCATGTTGGCCAGGCTGATCTTGAACTCCTGACCTCAGGTGATCGCCTGCCTTGGCCTCCTGAAGTGCTGGGATTACAGGCGTAAGCCACCAGGCCCAGCTGAAGCTCACTGAATTCTTTGAATTCTAGTGGATGACTTAGCATGCTGAGAGTTCCTGACCTAGCTTGTCCTGTTAGCACATAGACACGGCTGCTTACAGCTCTTTGAGGCCTACATACGCTAATGACAGATCTATGGTAAATGGAGACACATCCCCTCAGTCAGTCAGTTGGTAGCCTTGTGGCTCACGTCTGCAATCCCAGCTACTCGGGAGGCTGAGGCAGGAGAATTGCTTAAACCCAGGAGGTGGAGGCTGCAGTGAGCCAAGATTGTGCCCCTGTACTCCAGCCTGGGCAACAGAGTAAGACTCTGCGCCGCCCCCCAAAAAAAGAAAAGAAAAGAGGAAAGGAAAGGAAAGGAAAGGAAAGGGAAGGGAAGGGGAGGGGAGGGGAGGGGAGGGGAGGGGAGGGGAGGGGAGGGGAGGGGAGGGGAGGGGAGGGGAGGGGAGGGAAGGGAAAAGAAAAAGATAAAAGAGGCCAGGTGTGGTGGCTCATGCCTCTAATCCCAGCACTTTGGGAGGCCAATGCGGGCAGATAGCCTGAGGTCAGGAGTTCCAGACCAGCCTGGCCAACATGGTGAAACTCCATCTCTACTAAAAATACAAAAATTAGTCGGGCATAGTGGTATGCACCCATAATCCCAGTTATTCAGGAGGCTGAGGCAGGGGAATCACTTGAACCCAGGAAGCGGAGGCTGCAGTGAACTGAGATCGCACCATTGCATTCCAGTCTGGGCAACAAGAGCGAGACTCTGTCTCAAAAAAAAAAAAAAAAAAAAAAAAATACACACACACACACACACACACACACACACACACACACACACACACACACACACTTTACAGCCAAAGATTCAAAAAGTTTTTCGTAAGTTTTCCAAATTCTGGAGTTGAAGGAGACTTAGAGGCCACTAAAGAATGTCTTGATTTCTAAAAAGGAGGGAAGCATTTGAAATCCCACTTTTTTTTACTTCTGATTCCTTCACTCTTTCCCTCACCCCAATCAGCAAAATATTTTGAACCAAGTTGGGAAGCTCGCTTACCCAACTGACTTCTTTCCTCTCTCGTGTAAGCATCTCAGTGACAAGATCTACACAATGATTACACAAAGGCTCAGATGTGCCAGGCCCCGAGCTAAAAGCCTTGTGCGCATTATCATGTTATCCAATTTCGTTGTCACAGAACAGTTCGAGGTAGGTACTATTTTCATCCTATTTCATAGTTGAGGAAACTGAGGTTTAAGGAGGTGGAGTGGATCACCCAAAGGTCCTAGCTAATTAGTGGCTGTCAGGTCTATCGGCAAAGCACAGGCTTTTGATGTATAACCAAAACAGTCTCCTCTGCAAAGAGGCTGGTGTCAATTGCGAATTCACCTAATTGAATTCGAAATGGACATTGTCTTGGGGACTTTTGCCCTTGAGAGGTGTAAAACATAAAGTTTCCTCTTCAAAGACCTTCCTCCCCATTTAATTAGGAATAAATAGTAACTTCTCTTAGAAGCAAACTTTATTCAAAGACCTGTGCTAACATTCTTAAATATCTGCTAGCCATGATAAAGAAATCAGTGTACTTTATGTTCTTAGCTCCCACAATTTAGCCTTTTCCCTGGCATGCTTATTATACTGGCCCAAGCAAGCATTAGGTCATAGCCTGTTCCTCTTCCTTATTTAAAGGTGTTTTTACCTTTCTCAGCATTCCACAAGCTACTTCCTCCTTCCTATGTTCTCCTCTGCCTTTGCCTCTTTTAAAAAGTTCTAAGTTGCTAGCCAATCGGGACAAATACAGAATGTGAGGTCCCGTTCCAGCCAATGGAAACCGGACACAGCAGTACGGTGGACGTGTCAGGTTATAAATGACCCTGTCTCCTTTGTTCGGTGTACTCTCCTGGCAAAACTCCTGGCGAGTGTACCCTTTCTGCAGAAAGTATAAAAATGGCCTTGCTGGGTAAAGTAAATTTATGTTCAAGTGCTATTTCTTTATGGCACCAGGGAACAAGCATTTCAAACAGAGGTGACTCAATGGTGTTTCATTCAGCGTCCAGGCTGCACGGTGTTCTCTCACTCCACCGGGATGGCCCATGTCCACAAGTGGGTTCCTTCCTACAAGAAACCTGTTCTACAACCTCAGCAGTTGTGGACTTAGTCCCATCTTTCCCAGCTGAGGGTCCAGATCCTTGGCTGTCCCCATCAAGGTCAGAATCTACCTTCCGCAAAATAATTTATGAAAACCCTTCTCTTTCGGATCATCCTGCAGTGATTTGTTCCTGGTCAGGTGCCCTTGCTGAAGTCCATGGTGTCTCCTCCTGGCAAAGCCTGTTTAGAGCCGTTATATCCTGGTCCGGATAAAATAAGCCAGCTAGTTCGAGAAGGGTGGGACCACGAGTTTAACTCAGATGCTACAAATTGCTTTTGGCTTAAACTGTTTTTAGCTCCAGGAAAGCCCCGGAGGGTGCCGTCCAGTGATGGAGGCCTCTCCTGGAATGTTGCCATATGGATGGGACTAGAAAAAGAAAGATCTATAGGTTTTAACATTATGTATCTGCAAATAGTATTTTCCTTGTGCTCATTTTTTTTTTTTTTGGAGGGGGACTCTGCTCTCCAGTCACACAAAAATTTTGGCAGAGGGGAGGGTGAGATGGCTGCTTACACCTTGGTGTACCTCAGAGGACTGTCTGAAGAGTGCACTTGGCACAAGCAAAATTCCTGCCTTCCTCTCCTGGGGGAACGTTCAGTTGTTACAAGCTCTTAGCCTTCCTGTTGAGGTACAAAATCTGTTTGTGGGCCAGGTGTGGTGGCTCACGCCTGTAATCCCATCACTTTGGGAGGCCGAGGTGGGCAGATCACATGAGGTCAGGAGTTTGAGAGTAGCCTGGTCAACATGGTGAAACCTCATCTTTACTAAAAATACAAAATTAGCCAGGCGTGGTGGCATGCTCCTGTAGTCCCAGCTACTCGAGAGGCTGAGGCATGAGAATCGCTGGAACCTGGGAGGTGGAGGTTGCAGTGACCCCAAATTGCGCCACTGCATTCCAGCCTGGGGGACAGAGTGAGACTCTGTCTTAAGAAAAAAAAAATCTATTTATGCTTGGGTCCTGTTGATAACCTTTTGATCCTTAATTACTCCATTTATTTCAGAGCAGAAACTGTTGTCTTGGGAACTTGAGTGCCTGAATCGTGGTGAGCTGGAGCTGAGTGCCTGATACATTCCAGCTGCCTCTTAATGTCCAGTCTACACCCTCCATCCTGCTGCTTGGGAGCTGACCTCTATGGGGATCTCACCGGGGGCCCAGGACCTATGGCTGCTGGGGGCCAGAAGAAGGGAGTAGTGCAGTTAGGGTGTTTCTTCCCTGGCTCCTTCTCTGAGAGCGTGGTTTGGCTCCATGTGGCTGTGTCCTGTGACTGCGGGGGCACTGCTCCCTTCAGGTTGCACCTGTATGTGAACCACTTCCAGTGCTAGAATCCTGACAATTGCCCCCAACTCACAGATCCAGACCCTGTTCTGGGATGGACTCAGCCACGCTTCCTCCTCGGATCACAGAAGACTCCAGACACAAGCTGTCTGTCTCCAACTGTGTGCAGGGCTCCTCCGACTAGGGGGCTGCTCCTGTCAGCTGTTCACCTTCTTCACTGACTCCAGGTGTGCACGTGAGCCTGCCTGGAGGCGCTTGGACAATCATTTACCCCATTTAAAAAAACCGGCCTACGTTCTTGACTGCAAAAACTCATTATCATAAAAATGCCATGTCCTCTTAAGTTAGCCTATAAACTTAATGTAATGCTAATAAAAATAGCAATAAGGCTAGGTACTGTGGCTCATGCCTCTAATTCTAGCACTTGGGAGGCCAGGGCCAGAGCATTTCTTGAGCCCTCAGGATTTCAAGACCAACCTGAAATCTCACTATATTGTGAGACCCTGTCTCTATAAAAATTATTAAAAAAAAATTAGCCAGCTGTGGTGTCATGCTCCTATAGTCCCAGCTACGTGGGAGGCTGAGGCAGGAGAATCACTTTGAACCTGGAGGTCAAGGTTGCAGTGAGCTATGATTGTACCACTGTACTCCAGCCTGGGTGACAGAGTAAGACCCCATCTCAAAAAAAAAAAAAAAAAAGAAATAATTTTAAAAAAGTAATAAGATTAAAATTTTTTTTGAACTTAGCTGATTCTGATAAGTTTATTTAAAAATTAAATATGGAGCATAGCTAGAAAAAAATCTAAAAGAGAAGGAAGTCTACCTCTATTAGATGTTTAAACACATCTAAAGCTACAGCAATTAAAACAGTATAGAACTTGTGCATGAGGATATAGATAAATATAAATGGCACAGAAAAAATCTAGAATCAAACCTTCTCCGTGCTCCTGTGGGGGGGGCACAGTGAGATTCTTTTATAGCTGTTGGGTGTCAACACTAAGTATAGGGCCCATCTGTAGCCCCTAAGGTGCTTTTGACAGCATGTATGCCTTTTATTTTTTCCCCTCTCCAGGTTTTGACATTCCCTTTTTGCTGGATTGTTTTTCTTTTAGAACTGACTGTTTTTCTTTACAGTACATGGTGTTATTGTATTCTCTCTCTCTCTCTCTTTTGGTCAGGCCTTAGATTCTCTGTGGAATGAGGTGAGGCATATGTAAATACTAAGCAATTCTGCCTAAGTCACTGTAAAGCTAAAGCGCCTACTCCCATCGCTCATCTGCCTTTCTCATCCCGGGAGCCTGACACCTGCCTCAGTCTGTCCAGCACCCTGGACATGACCAAGGACAAGTGTCAGAGCTGGGTCCCCAGGGGATTCTGCTCATCCATGGGACAGATGGTGTCTCTGTAGAGAAGGAAGGTGGCTACCAATGACATCTCCCGCCAGCAGGGCCCTGGCTATTGCTGGCCACATTTATTACTAAAGGCAGCAGATGAGGCCCTGCCCAGAGGTTCCTAAGCTGCCCCGTTAAGGTCCTGACCATGGGCTTGACAGTCCAGCCATCCCTATATCCAGGCTGCCCCCACACCCAGCCATGCCCCCACACCCAGCCATGCCCCCACACCCAGCCATGCTTCTGTCCTGGAAGACACTCAACTGGCACAGACCTGAGAGGCTGGGGACAGAAGATGGAAGGGATTTCTGCCTTGCTTCATCTCCAGAAAAAGCCCTCCTGGGTGCCCCATGAGCCTCATGCTTAGCCAAGCAGGGGCTGCCTACACGATGGGATTTCAGGGGGCTCCTGTCCCCTTCCTCCACAAATCTCCCCTATATCTGGTCTTAATTTCTTTATCCTTATTTTTAGTTTTTATTTTTTTGAGACAGGTTCTCAGTCTGTCACCCAGGCTAGAGTGCAGTGGTGCAATCATAGCTCACTGCAGCCTTGACCTCCCGGGCTCAAGTGATCCTCCCACCTCACCTTGTAGCTGGGATTACAAGCACATACCATCATGCCCAGCTAATTAAAAACCTTTTTTTTTGTAAAGGTGTCTTGCTCTGTTGCCCAGGCTAGTCTCAAACTTCTGGTCTCAAGTGATCCTCCTGCCTCAGCCTCTCCTAGAATCACTTGAACCCAGGAGGTAGGGGTTGCAGTGAGCTGAGATTACGTCACTTCACTCCAGCCTGGGCAACAGAGTGAGACTCCGTCTCAAAAGGAAAAAAAAAAAAAAAAGAAAGAAAAGAAAGGTCCCAAGTAGGTGGCAGGCTGGCAGGGGCAGGGGCACCTTTGCTGGCTGTCCCCGTTGCTGCTGGGCACAGGCCAAATGGCTCCACAGAGCACCCACAGCCACGTGGAGCCCTCAGGTGGTTCTCAAACCAGAAAGGAGTATAATGGAAAGACATCCCAGATAGATCTAAGAGGCCAGACCAGAGGTGGGTGGGAGAGGGGCACTGGATTGTGGTTAGAAGACCTGAATTTTATTTCATTTCATTTCATTTCATTTCATTTCATTTTTTGAGATGGAGTCTCACTCTGTCGCCCAGGTTGGAGTGTGATGGCACCATCTTGGCTCACTGCAACCTCTGCCTCCCAGGTTCAAGCAATTCTCCTGCCTCAGCCTCCCGAGTATCTGAGATTACAGGCGTCCACCACCATGCCCAGTTAATTTTTGTATTTTTGGTAGAGACAAGATTTCACCATGTTGACCAGGCTGGTCTTGAACTCCTAACCTCAGGTGATCCACCCACCTTGGCCTCCCAAAGAGCTGGGATTACATGCATGAGCCACCACGCCTGGCCAGAGGACCTGGATTTTGGTCCTGATCTGGCCACTTAAGGTTGCGTGAGCACTTCTTAATTTCTCTGAGCCTATGTGTTCTCAGCTGTGGAAGGAGGATAGTGATGAGGCGTATCCTTGGCAGGTTGTTAGGATCATGTGAGAGAAGGGAAACCGGGGGTCCATGGATGGGCTTTATTGACCTGGAACCCCAAATGTTTTGTGCAAATTTGGCATACATGCAAACACATGCTATTTTCTAGAGAGACCAGTCTGTTTCTCTCCCACTCCCACTCCAAATGGTTGGGAAACACTAGAGCCAGAACATGGAGTTCAAATCCCGACTGTGACCTGGGGAGACTACTCCCTCTGTGCTTCAGTTTCCTCATATATAACATAGTTTAATAATAATAGACTGTCTCATGGTGCTGAGAATTAAATGGAAAAAAAATATGCAAAGCATTGAGAACAGTGTCTCCAAGTGTTTGCTCTTTTCATTTGCTGATTTTATAGGAGTGGAAACTGAAACCCAAGGGAAGTGGAGTCTCGATTGGTACATGGTGTGCCAGACCTTGGCCACATTTGGCAGTATTGTCCTGGAAAGGGTGCCAAGGTTGCCAAGGGTGCCGACTGGTGAGGGGCAAGGAGAGAGGGTTGTGGCCGAGGGGCAGTGAGGAGGGAGGGGAGCTGCAGGGGTGAGTGGAGTGCATATGGGGTCCTTCTCACCGTCTTGAGCCTTCCAAAATTCATCTTTGGAAGCAAGGGGTGTCCGAATAAGGAAGAAATAAAGGTAAATAATGAGCACTGGGCGAGGTGTCCTGATGTGTGCCTGTGGTCCCAGCTACTTGGGAAGCTGAGGTGGGAGGATGGGTTGAGCCCAGGAGGTGGAGTCTGCAGCAAGCTGTGACAGCACCACTGCACTCCAGTATAGGTGACAAAGCAATCTCTTTTTAAAAAAACAAAGTACATTTTTTGAAAGAGGGGTGAGCACTGGGAAGGGTATAGATACTGAAGCATTTGCTGGAGACGAGTGTGGCCCCTCCAGAGAGGAGTGCCTACCCAGGCCTGAGCGGGTCTCCAGCCGGGGCGGTGGGGCCTCCCCTGCACTTCCCTGTAGTGCTGGATCCCGGGGCTGAGAACCGCAGCTCCTGGGAGAGGCTGGCCTTGCGGTCCCTTCCCTGCTTTTTCCTCACACAACAGAAGGAAAGAAGGTCTCTTACCAGCCTCCCCACTCCCGAGTCTGCAGTTGGGACCGTTCCTCTCCCTGCACCCAGGGCTGTCAGTTCTCTCAGGGAACGTTCACCACGTTTGTGCCTATGGAGGATGGGCATTTCTGTATTCATTTGCTCATTTGTTTGACGACTTTTTAGTGTCATTCCCTCTGGCCCATTCTGGGGCACCCACTGAGCTCAGTTAAGCTACTTTTGCTTATGGGTCTCTGGGAAATCCTCTCCGAATTCAAGCTTCCTCCACCCGTTCTAATTTGTTTGGGAAAGGAAGTTTGATTTGGGTTTTTAAATCATAAGCACAGCGGCCTTCCCCTTCCAAGACTCACGCGACCTGGATACGGGCTTCACTGCCCCCAGTGGGGCTACCGTTCTTGGGGGCCCATGGTGAGCACACCAGGTACCCAGCCCTTCCCTCCACTCCAGCTCACCCAGACCCTCCTCTGAGGACAAGGCACTCTCAGACAGACCTTATGAATGACTCCTTTAAACTACAGGGCCTTCTACTGAAAAGACAAATTCATTCAGGGCCATGTCAGTAAATTTCCAGAGCTGTGCTCCCTGGCCTGGGTGTCCGCATCCTGAAGGTCGGCTATGTGACAGGCCCAGCCCATCCTGGGGGGTGGGATGCAGCTGGGTTACTAATATTTGCGGCTCCTGGAGGTTTTCCAAGAGGAAAGCATAATATTTGCTGTGCATTTTCTCCTTCTTTTCTTTCCGCTACTGCTGTCTTTCCCTCACAAACAGAAGTGAGGCAGAGTTGGGAAGCCAGGGGAGGGGGAGCGCAGGAGAGGCTGGGCTGAGGCACCCCTGAGCCACACTGGAGTGCAGCGGCTGCTGACAGTCCTGCAGGACGGGAAGTGCGTGGGCAGGTTGGTGCTGGCTGTCACAGTCACACCCAGTGCCTGCACTGGGAAGAATGTGTGTTTGGTGAAGTAAAACATGCTGAATACCAGCGCAGCCCCCAGGAAATAACTGGGTTTGCTTACTGTTTTCTTTAGTCTCTTTATTTGTAGGCACAACTGCTCAAAGAAACAAGCTGGCCCCTGATGGTGCCAGAGTTTCTTGACCTCTGCCCAGATACCAGAGGGAGATAAGACCCCTAAAACTGGCAGAAACTGGAGCAGGCAACCCCTTGTTACATTTAGAACTTTATCATGTCATTATAATGCTAACGTCACCACCTGTAGAAGAAAATCACCACTATTTCTGAACATGTGTCAGAGGCGTGTGAACCAGAGCAACTCCATCTTGAATAAGGGCTGAGTAAAATGAGGCTGAGACCTACTGGGCTGCATTCCCAAAGGGTTAGGCATTCTAAGTCACAGGATGAGACAGGAAGTCGGCACAAGATACAGGTCATAAAGACCTTGCTGATAAAACAGTTGCGGTAAAAAAGCCGGTCAAAACCCACCAAAACCAAGATAGTGACGAGAGTGGCCTCTGGTTGTCCTCACTGCTCCACTCCAACCAGAGCCATGACAGTTTACAGATGCCATGACAACATCAGGAAGTTACCCTAAGTGATCTAAAAAGGCGAGGCACGAATAATCCACCCCTTGTTTAGCATATCATCAAGAAATAATCATAAAAATGGGCAACCAGCAGCCCTCAGGGCTGCTCTATGAAGTAGACATTCTTTTATTCCTTTATTTTCAAAATAAACTTGCTTTAACTTTACTCTACAGACTCACCGTGAATTCTTTCTTGAGAGAGATCCAAGAACGCTTTCTGAGGTTCTAGATGAGAACCCCTTTCTGGTAACACATCATGCATTGTATGGAGAGGCATGTTTATGGCCTGCGCCTGAGCGTCTAGAGGTCCCCACCCTCCCACCCTCACCCTGCACCTGCTTACACACCTCCCTGCCCCACACCTATCTCCTTACAACTCCCCAGTTTCCACGGCTCGAGGTGAAGGTGTCTTTAGAGCAAGAGTCCCCTCCTTCTCTTTCTCCTGGTCAGGAATAAAACCCTCTTGGCTTTTTTTTCCAACTGAGTGTTCCTTCTTTGCAACTGATACCAAGCAGGGACAGAACTCAGTTAACCGGTGACACACTCACACACACGCTTCACACACCGGCTGAGGGAGCTCATCTTGGAGGAAGAGCAGGCAGAACACAGAGCTGCCAAAGGGCAGCCCAGACTCCCGGATGCCCTCCGCTGCCTCCACATCCCTCACTCCATGCTTCTTGCCTGGGGCCCAGCTTGCCCGTGCCTCTGTGCACCTCCGACCTCGTGTAAGTCAACTCTGGAGGATATGTCTCTTTCCCCTCCAATCTAGTCTCAGGCTCCTTGTTGGTGCATTCCTGGCTCCGTGCCAGGCCTGTACTTGGTCTAGAGGAGACTGGTGCTGGCTCTCAGGCGGTGAGCTCACAGCCGGCAGGAGACAGTGTGGAAACAGAGGTTGCAGATGATAGTGGTGAGCATGAGGCTTTGAGTCTGAACAGGGCAGACTGGGACTGTAGGAGGGCTGGGGTGGGTGAGGATGACTTAGAGCAGGGAGCTGGGTGAGGAAGAGCAAGGGAACTTTCAGGGAGAGGGAAGGTCAAGTGCAGAGTCCAGAACAGGCAGGCAGCAGGATGGGCATTGTGGGGCTGGGTGCTGGGAAGTGGAGAGGGCTGGGGCTAGGCGGATTGGGTTGGACGTCTGGGCCAGGTTAGGAATCTGAACTGGCTCCTGAGGGAATTTAAGCCAAAGTTCCTTCTCCCCCTTTCCCCTTCTGCACCAGACCCTCCAAGCATAATAAAATATTTGCCTTTTTCAGAATGAATCACTCCCTGCTTCCTCTTTGTGGGAAACCTTCCTTCCAACTCTCCCTCCTTAATCATCCTTTGGGGTATCTCTCTTAACCCCTTACTGTTCCCCTCCAAGATCCTCACACTGCATCCCAGCTGACTCCTAACATGATCTGAACTTGGAATTAATCCATCCGTTTAATCATTTGCCTCCACTACTTCCATAGCTCCCTGAGGACAGGTTCTCTGGTAGCAATGCCCAAAGTGGATTAGATACAAGTATACATGCTCCTTAACTTACAGTGGGGTTAGATCTGAACAAATCCATCAGCAGTTGAAAATATTGTAAGTCAAAAATGCACTTAATACACCTTAGCCTACTGTAAACTAAAACTCAAAGTCTAAGCCCCTTAACTGACTGAATGGATGCCCCCTTAGCCAAGGGGATTGCAAGGTAACCTGAAAAACAAGTTCAGGCCACAATGGGAAGGGAGGTCGTCATGCCTCATTATATCCTCCTCCTTTAGGAATTCAGGCACTGCTGACCAGCATTAACTGAAAACTCACAAAACAGACTCCTCCTAGCAGTAAGATACCAAATTCCAACCAGACTCTAGTAGAGCATCACATGACAGATAGCAGGCCCTGAAATAAATCAAAGTATTTTAGCCCAAAATATATTTTTCTGACATATTTTGAAATGTCTCTGCAAAACTGTCTCTTGTGGGGAAAATCTACATTCTATAGCAGGGGTGTCCAATCTTTTGGCTTCCCTGGGCCACATTGGAAGAAGAATTGCCTTGGACCACACATAAAATACACTAACACTAACCATAGACGATGAGCTAAAAAAAAAAAAAAAAAAAAAAAAAAAAACTCTTAATATTTTGAGAAAGTTTACAAATTTGTGTTGGGCCACATTCAAAGCCGTCCTGGGCAGCGTGAGGGTTGGACAAGCTTAATGTAGAGAATCACCTTCCCTCCAGGTCTTTTAGCTGAGCATCTAGTAGCACCTTTTAAAGGTCTGAATAGAAAACATTTGCCATCTGTTGCCTTTGACAGTGGCCATCTACGAGACTTCATCTATATAATCAAAACCGTGGTCTCTACAACCTCTTATCTCAACCCAGACACACTTTTCCACTGATTTCAGGTCTTTTTTTTTTTTTTTTTTGAGAGAGAGTTTTGCTCTTGCCGCCCAGGCTGGAGTGCAGTGGTGCAATCCTGGCTCACTGCAACCTTCACCTCCTGTGTTCAAGTGATTCTCCTGCCCCAGCCTCTGAGTAGCTGGGACTACAGGATACACCACCATGCCCAGTTAATTTTTGCATTTTTAGTAGAGGCGAGGTTTCACCATGTTGGCCAGGCCAGGCCAGGCTTGAACTCCTGACCTCAAGTGATCCACCTGCCTTAGCCTCCCAAAGTGCTGGAATTATAGGTGTGAGCCACTGCACCCGGCCTTGATTCCAGGTCTTTCGATAATAACTTAATGCTTTTAACTAACTGCCAATCAGAAAATCTTTGAATCCACCTGTGACCTGGAGCCCCTCCAGCTCCTGTGCCTTCCCCATCCACTTCAAGTCGTCCTGCCTTTCTGGATTGATGTCTGCCTGTAACTTCTGTCCTCCTAAAATGTAGAAAACCAAGCTGTAAACCAACCACCTTGGGCACAGGTTTTCAGGACCTCCTTGGGCTTTGGTCACTTTTATTTGGCTCAGAATAAACCTCTTTAAATCTTTCACAGAATTTGACTATTTTATCGACACTACCTAACACCATAGCTTAGCCTAGCCTGCCTTAATTGTGCTCAGAACACTTACAGTAGCCTACAGTTGGGCAAAATTATCTAAGGAGGCAAAGTCTGTTTTAAAATAAAATGTTGAGCATCTCAATGTAATTTATCGAACACTGTACTGAAAGTGAAAAACAGAATGGTTGCACGGGTACTTCAAGTGCAGTTTCTACTGAATGTGTATTGCTTTCATGCCATCGTAAAGCTGAAAAATTGCATGTCAAGCCATTACAATTCTGGGACCACCTGTAGGCATCCTGAGCAGACTCCAGGTGAGAACTGAGGCCTGCCTTGGAGTCACGGGGGAAGAGAAGAAAATGGAGGCTTGGTGATGAGTTAAGGACCTAGAATGGAGGGACTGGTTGGACACAGAGAGGGAAGAACCTTGTATAGAGAAGGGATTGTGTTTTGCTTTTGTCTTTTTTTGCTGAAGTCTCAGCCCACTGTTCTTCCTATAACAGATGCCCAGTAAAGCTGGCTGATTGCAAGCAGAAAGGCAGTTGCTGGCTTGTGCAAGTCAGGGCTCCTGGGTCCCATGGGCATCTCAGAAACGCTTGGGGGTGAGTGGCGTCCTGAAGCTGGCACATCAGCCCAGCTTGTTAAATCCTTCACTACTGTGTACCTTGGGAAGTCCCAGAAAACACATCCTCCCCACCCTGCAAACCATGAAGAGCGAATGTCCAAGCAGCTTGGGTTATTATTGGTAAAGTACAAGAAGGCCATTATTCAAAGGGGAGGAATTGTGGTGTTTTCCACAAATGGCGGCAACAATGTTTCTGGTTCCACATGTTCTTCCAGAACCCTGCCACTCTCCATCTAGAAGTGGGCTCTATGTCCCTTCCCTTTGATCCTGGGTGAGCCTTCATTGATCTCAATGAATAGGAATGGCAGAAGTGATGCTATGTGACTTCCAAGCCTAGGTTGTAAAGATGAGACAGCTCCTAGGGCTTTCTCTTGGGACATGAGCTGCTGTAAGATGTTCAGCTACCTTCAAATCCCTGTGATGGGGAGACCACAAAAGAGACAGAGATCCCTGAAGCCCCAGCTGATCCACCCTTCAGCCCTAGCACCAGACATGTGGGTGAGGGGGCCTTCAGATGACTGTGACCATCCCCATCTGATTGCAACCACTTGAGAGACCGGGAGAGCGTTGCCCAGCTCAGCCCCGTCATCCTTCAGAACCATAAGAGAGAACAAAATGCCTTGTGTTTCAAGCCATTTGTTTTGGGGTGGATTGTTACACACCAGATACAGGTGTGACAATACAGGGAGCTTGTGCTTGGGAGTCTGAACTGTAATGCATACCAGGGAGCCAGGGATAGTAAGATACACCTGCTAACAGAGTCTCCCACCGGGGGATGCCAGCAAGAGAATGGAGCCAACACTGAGAAATGCCAGTGTCAGGCCACCCAGCTGCTCTGCAGTTCCCCAGGTACCCTGGACCTGAGATGTTCCCATTGTCTCACTGCTGATGTGTAGTTTGGAAAGACACCTGAGCTGGGAAGCTGAGCAGACAGAATGGCCTGCCAGGGGAACCATTCTCCAAGAAGCAGGGAGGGCCCTTCTCCTCCTTTGCTGTGTTCCTCCCAGTGCTAGTGGGAAGCTTGGATCTCCCCTCCCACAAGCTCAAATATCCCAGCAATGCTGCCCTGACCCCGTACATGCAATGTTTTCTCCTTGCCTACAGTATTTACTCATAATTGTGGCTGGATTAGATTGAAGCAATGCTGGAAAGTATATTTAGTTTGTCTTCAGCAACTCACCTACTGATTACCACTGCTATTTCTACCTCCCATCCGGCCACTCCCTTGTGCCAGGCTCCCCAAATGGCATTCTGTGTGCCCAGTGACCCCCCCACAGTACCTCCCCCTTCACTCCTGCTCTGCCAGTGGTTCTCAGGTGGGGGCATTCCATGCACCTGCAACTCTGCCAAGCCCCCAGGGGACATTTGGCAAGATCTGCAGACATTTTTGAGTGCCACACTGGGGTGTGTGGGTAGAGGCCAAGGATGCAGCTAAACATCCTATAATTCACAGGACAGCCCCCTACAATGAACAATTATCCAGTCGGTTGTGCCAAGGTTGAGAAACCCTGATGGATCTCAAATCTTACTTGTTTTTTGTGGTATTTCTTTAGAACTTTTGTTCCTTTGCTTTGCACGCTGACAGCTAGATACATGATAAACAGATCAAGATACCGAAGACTGCGCCTGGCTAAATTTCACCCTTCCTGAGACAACAGCATTTTAACAATCTCCAGCAGACCTGACACTCTGTCCCAAAGAGACACATCTCTCAAGGTCCTAGGCAGCCCAAGAAGGTGGAGAGCCACATTTTCAGGCAGCCGTGAGTCTTCGCTTTGGAAGGGAGGAGAAGGAACCTCTGAAAAGCCAATTCAGGGCCACCCCTCTGAAACTGGCAGGGAGGGGCTGCCAGAGGAAATGCACACCCTGCCAGCATGCTAGGCCTGCAAGAGGGTGGCTGATGAGTCACCGTGGGCCATCCCTTTGTTACTCATTTCACAGTCTGGCAGCAGCCCAGAAAAGGATACCCCCAAAGTAGAGTTCCCCATGCATGTACAATCACCCTGCATTTGTATCAGGGGCTGGGAGGGGAGGGGGCAGATCCTCCATTTTACTCATGCCCCACCTTCATTAACAGGAAGTCTTCAGCCTCCTTCCCTAAACTGCACACACATCAGAACTGTGAGCCACAGCCAGTGATCCAAACCACGTGTCCCAGGCCTTTCCTTTCCCTTCTCCCTGCCCCACCTGCCGGAAGGGAGGCCCTAAAAGGGAGGATGGGAGGGAGGCGAGGGTGCTGGGACTTGACATTCACTCTCCCCCTCTCAAGTCTCTTGCCTGTCTCAGCCGTGCCCTGGACCAGGAGGATGTGACCTGTGGCATGTTTCATGGTTTTTGTGTCCCTGTTCGCTGCAGCCCTGACCCTCCTGGGCCATCGCCCCCAGAGTCACTAGCCGATATCAGAGTTTTTATCTCCAGTACCCCAGCAGAGGTGGCTGTTCCTTCCTGATGGCTGCCTTCCCCCCAGGCGCAGGCAAACCCACCCTCTTCCTCCCCATTCCTGCTGTCATCACAGACCCCACAGAAGAAGGGAGGAGGAGGTGGAACCTTGCCCTCAGCCGCCAATTCCTGTCTTAAATTCCTGCTCTTCAGGAACTCTCCTTCCTTAGCTCCTGGAGGAACCACAAAGACAGTATCTATTTTCCTGACTTCCTGGGGGGATTCACAGTGCCGAACTACTAAAGTCTCGCTTGGGCTGGGGTACCAAAATACAGGAGAAACATCATCCTGAGAACGGGCCCAACAAGAATGAACATGGGAAACGTTCTCACTCTGATCCTGATCCCCAGAGAGACGGAGGAACCCCACGAGGCCCTGGGTTCCAGTGGCACTTTTCTGTCACACAGTCTTAAAGTTCCCTGCCTTGTAGGAAAAGAAAAAGAAAGGACGCAAACATCGTCATTGTTCCCATTTTGCAGATGGGTGAGTGGAAACTTATGGCTAAAGATCACAAGGTACTGGCAGCACGTGTATGTGCTGGGAGAGGAGAGAGTCCACATTCCTTGGCACTGAAGGGCCTCTGGCCCTCTGTGGAAACATCAGGAGGCTGTGACCATTGTGTGACCCAGGAAAATTACAGCAGGAGACTCCTCTGAGTCTCTTTCCGGAGCTTCCCCCGGGACACCACCTCCTCTGTCACACCCCTCTCCAAAACTTAGGTGGCTGCCAATGTCACGTGCTAAAGCCGGGACCCAGTCCGGTATTCAAGACATGGCACAGTGTGTCTCCACCTCAGCGACCTGACCTCATTTGACAGTACTCCCCTCTAGCTGTACTCTCCCCAAAGAGAACGTGCAATCTGCATGGATTAAACCTTTACTACACACCAGCCTCTGGAGCTCTGAGCTTTATGTCTATTATTTCATTTCATCTTTACAGTCCCCTGAGGTAGACACAATTTTTTTTTTTTTTGAGATGAAGTCTCACTCTGTTGCCCAGGCTGGATTGCAGTGGTGTGATCACGGCTCCCTGCAACCTGCGTTTCCTGGGTTCAAGTGATTCTCTTGCTCAGGCTTCTGAGTAGCTGGGATTACAGGTGTGTGCCACCATGCCTGGCTAATTTTTGTATTTTTAGTAGAGACAGGGTTTCACCACATTGGCCAGGCTGCTCTTGAACTCCTGATGTCAAGTGATCCACCTGCCTCGGCCTCCCAAAGTGCTGGGATTAGAGACATGAGCCACCACACCCAGCCAGTAGACACTATTATTTTATTTTTATTTATTTAGTTTTTTTTGAGATGGAGTCTCACTCCGTTGCCCAGGCTGGAGTGCAGTGGTGCGATCTTGGATCACTGCAACCTCCATCTCTCAGGTTCAAGAGATTCTCCTGCCTCAGCCTCCCAAGTAGCTGGGACTACAGGCGTCTGCCACCATGCCTGGCTAATTTTTTGTATGTTGTGTTGTATTTTTGTAGAGACAGGGTTTCACCATGTTATCCAGGATGGTCTCGATAGTAGACACTATTATTCTATTATTGTCTTCATTTCACGGATGAGGAAACTGAGGTGTGAAGAGGATAGTCATCTCCTCACGATGACAGAGCCAGTACATGGCAGAATAAGAGGCCAACCCCTAACTGTTGGACACCAAGTCCTCATTCTCTACCCTGATATTTACAGATGTTTATTGATGTATGTTTATCTGTTTGTTTTGAGACAAGGTCTCAATCCATCACCCAGGCTAGAATGTCATGGTGCAATCATGACTCACTGCAGCCTTGACCTCCTTGGCTCAAAGTGATCCTCCCACTTCAGCCTCCCAAGTAGCTGGAACTACAGGTGCACACCACCATGCCCAGCTAATTAAAAAAAAATTTTTTTTTTGCGGAAATGGGTTCTCATTATGTTGCTTGGCTGGTCTTGAACTCCTGGGCTCAAGGGATCCTCCCGCCTCAGCCTCCCAAAGTGTTGGGATTACAGGCATGAGCCACCGTGCCCTGCTTGTTTACTGATGTCTGTGCATGCTTGGCTCCGATGTGAATACTATCCCACTATGGAGAGTAAAGGCTGAGAGGCTGGATTCCAGAGCTCAACAGTCTGCTGCCGTGCAGTGCAGCAGCCACAAGGAACATGTGGCTATTTACATTTAAATTAAATAAAATTACAAATTCAGTTCCTCAGCTGCATGAGTCATATTTCAAGTGCTCCACAGCCACACAGGGCTAGCGCTGCCATTTGGGGCAGTGCAGATATACACTGTTTCCATCATCACTAGAAGCTCTATGGGACAGGGGTGGTGGAGAGGTGGCCTCACTGCACACCTGCTGGCCAGGCCACCTCCTCCTGCGACTCAGTCATCCAGACAGTGTTGCTAGCCAGGACCCCACCAGACCTCATGGAACACACGGTCCTTCATTTCTCAAATCCCCAGATGACAGTGTCCCTTGGCTGGTCCTCTTGGGGGCTGGTGCTGAGCAAGGTGGAGATATAATTCCTCACAAACACCAGTCCAGCTAAAGCCAGGTGTGTGAGGATGCAGGGGGCTGTCGAGGAAGGTAACATTCTAAAGTCACAGAATGTCAGAAGTAGTGGGGCATCAGGAAAATCTGTTCCAACCTTCTAATCTCAGAGATAAGATAAGACAATTATGGTCATACAGGGGTGTGGCCTGGCTCCTGGCCACAGGAAGCTGGTGGAAAAGCTAAAGGGGCACCCAAACAGGCAGAGTCACCCCTGAATCCAGAGCCCATGGGTAGCAGGCTGGAGCCCTGGAATCCCGCTCTGCATGCCCTGTGGCTTTGCAGGAAGGCATATGGGAAATGGGGGATTCTTGAAGGGGGTCCCACTGCTCCTATTCCTGGAGAGGGGGCAGGGAGAGCTACGGAGAGATTTGTTCTTCAGGCATCTGATGTAGCTGGAGACTGCGGGTACCATGGCCAAAGCTGGCGCAGCCAGGGTGGGACAGGGGCCTCCAAGCAACACAGAAGGGTTAGCGGTTCACCCGGACTTGTTTATGAGCTGTCTTAGATGCACTAAGGCAAGAGATGTCTCATCTCGTCTCTAAGATCTTAAGATCTTAAATGCGGAGGGAAGGCAGCTGGGAGTGTGGACGGCAGGCACAAGGGGGAAAAGTGCAAGAGCATTTACAACCAGAAGAGAAGCTGAGGGGACACGATGGCCCATGGACAATGTCAGTGCCCTGGGAGGCTGGTAAGGGGGGTGCTGGGACTGGTGGTGAAGAGATCACTCTTAAGAAAAAGAATGGATTTACTTTCTCCATCAAACCAGCTACCATCTATTTGCTAGTCTTTAAAAATTTTAACTACATGGGTACTTATTTATTTATTTTTTTGAGATAAGTTTTCCCTCTGTCGCCCATGCTGGAGTGCAGTGGCTCCAGAACCGGGCTGGAGTGCACAGCTCACAGCAGCTTCCACCTCCTGGGCTCAAGTGATCTTCTGCTTCAGCCTCCCGAGTAGCTGGGACTACAGGCATGTGCCACCAAGCCCCGGTAATTTTTTTGTAGAGACAGAGTTTTGCTATGTTGCCCAAGCTGGTCCCAAACTCTTGGGCTCAAGTGATCCTCTTGTCTCAGCCTCCCAAAGTGCTGGGATTACAGGTGTGAGCCACTACATACTTATTAAAAAGGCACCACAAATTCCAGTAGATAGGCATCCTAAAAAATCTCTGACCAATATTCCCCAAAACTGTCAAGGTCATCAAAATCAAGGAAAGACTGAGAGACTGTCACAGCCCAGAGGAGCCGAAGGAGACTTGACAACTAAATGAAATGTGGGGTCCTGGATGGGATCCCAGAATAGAGAAAGAATCTTAGGGAAAAACTAAGAGAGTCTGCATAAAGCATGGACTTTAACAATACTGCATCAATGCTGATTCATTATAACACATGTACCACACTGATGTAACACGTTAATAGGGGAAACTGGGTATGAGGTATCTGGAACTTTCTGTACTGTCATCTCAGCTTTTCTATAAACCTAACACTGTTCTTTAAAAAAAGTCTATTAACATTTTTAAAGGTACTTATTATAAAAACGCATTTTTAAATTTATAATTTAAAAATTACTTGCCAGGTGTGGTGACTCACACCTGTAATCCCAGCACTTGGGAGGACAAGGCAGGAGGATTGCTTGAGTCCAGGAATTTGAAACGGCCTGGGCAACATAGTGAGACCCCATCTCCACACAGACACACACAAAAATTAGCCGGGTGAGGTGGTGCATGCCTGTAGTCCTGGCTACTCGGGAGGCTGAAGTGGGAGGATTGCTTGAGCCCAGGAGGTCGAGGCTGCAGTGAGCTATGGTTCTGTTACTGCACTCTAGTGCAGGCAACAGAGCAAGACAAAGAAAGAAAAATTATTTAAAACACTGAAATATTCAATTTTTAAAATTGAGGAATGCACATCTGACCTCTTTATATTCATTGTCTCCCCATATGTTTCTTCTCCTGAGTTTCAGTCTGTGTGTTACCCTAACACAGGCCACAAGTTTGTCTCTCCTCGTTTTGGCATTTCCACCCTTAGATTATGAAATTTTCAAGGATGAGGATCTGGTTTCCAACCCACCTTATTTTCTTCTCCTCCTCTTCTCATCCTCCACCATTCTCTTTTTCTTCGGCAATTTGGCGAAAGGAGTTTTCACATAACTGGAATCAGTAATGATAATCCCAGTCCCTTGAATTTGTCTGGGATTCTACAGTGTGCCAAGTGTATTTGCCTGTATAAATCTCACTTTCCTCCACAGCCCTGGGAAAGGAGCCTTATTATTATTCCCATTTCACAGAAGAGAAAACTGAGGCTCAGAGAGGCTGGGTCCAAATAAATGGCTAATGAGTGGTAGAGGGAACAGGACTGGAAACTTCCCCATCTGGCTTGCCTTTCCCATTGGTCTTGCTCCTTTCCCACTCGCTGCTGAACTAGGCTGTGGTGTGGGGCACCCTGTGAGTGTTCTGGGGGTCCATGTGACATCTTGAGGAGGAGGCAGGTTGACCCACCCCTGAAGGGTCCAGGGAACATTTGCTGGGTTACAATGAAAAGGGGGTGTGCTGTTTCAACAGCCTTGGCAGCCTTGGGCTCTCCCCCAGGAAGCCAAAGGCCTGCAAGGTGACCTACGCCTACCTGGCTGGGGTAGCTGCCTTCATCTGTGAGCAGTGAGGCTGTGGGGAAAGCTCAGTGGTGACCCAGTGCAAAGCAAAGCAACAGAGGTAGGAGCAGCTCAGCCTTGGACCAAGTTTTCTGGGTCCTTGGGAGCCATTTCAAGTGGCAAGCACCTGTAAGAATGTGGTTACTACCCCACAATTTCAGAGCCATATTTAGCTGCAGGGTCAGCCAGTGGAGGCTCCATCCGGGTCTCCAGCCCTTCCTCCAGCAGGGCAGATTTTTCTCTGCTGAATCAATTCTTACACAACTACGTTCTGCAATGGAGATGGCTCTTGGTGAGAGCAGCTCTGTAAACATGGTTTAAATGACTTTGGTGAAGCTTGGAATCTGAGCCTTCTGGGAAGGAGGGTGGGTATTTCTAGATTAACCATTGCTGGGCAGCACAGTAAACAGGGCAGGGCGTTGCAAAGTGCACAAGTCTAAGAATGTCACCTGCCCAAGTTCCCTGGGGGAACTGAGTAAGGCTCAGGGTAGAAAGCGCAGGTAGAGAAGATGAATTTTGCTGAGAATGGTTCCTCAGCACAGCACTATGGCAAATTGGAGGGAGCATGGGTTAGGAAGAGTGTAGGATTTAAAATCAGACCAGGGTTCAATCCTTTGGCAATTATTAGCTGTGTGGCTTTACATTTACCCTCCCCTCTCTGTGGCTCAGTTTTTTTTTTATCTGTACAGTGAGATGAAAATATTTACTTTAGATATGGAATGAGTACATGACATGCTGTAGTGAAAAAATGCCCCATGAATTGCATATTGTTATGTAGGTGATGGGTGCTGTTATTACTCCTTATGTGTGTAATAAAGAATGATCTTGGCCGGGCACAGTGGCTCACACCTGTAATCCCAGCACTTTGGGAGGCCGAGGTGGGTGGATCACTTGAACTCAGAAGTTCAAGACCAGCCTGCACAACATGGCAAGACCAGGTCTCTACAAAAAATACAAAAATTAGCCAGGTGTGGTGGTGTGTGCCTGTAGTCCCAGGTACTCAGAAGGCTGAGGTAGGAGGATCACTTGAGCCCAGGGGCCAAGGCTGCAGTGAGCCAAGATCCTGCCACTGCACTCCAACCCTGGGGAACAGGGTAAGACCCTGCCAAAAAAAAAAAAAAAAAAAAAAAAAAAAAAAAAGAGAGAGAGAGAAAGAGAAAGAAAGAGAGAAAAAAAGGATGATCGTGTGGTGCTCTAACCCTCTAGCACAAGGAATGAGGAATAGCTGGTCAGAAACCAGGGAATGGCTTTAGAATAGCTGAATACAACATCTTACAGGGTGTCTGAGGTCACTTCATTCACTCTCCTTCCTTCTCCGCTTTTGGAAGTGATGGAAGTTCCAGGTAATTACTTGCCCAGTCTTCCGACTACCAACAGAGCTGATTCTAGGCTCATATCTCTGGCCATGTTGCAGAGTGTCACTGTCATGGCCTCTGTTCCTGGTGCTTGTGAGGTTGTTGGCATTTGGTGAAGATCAAGGCCCCATCAGCACCGTCTGCCCACATGCCAGAATCAGGGCGAGAATACGGTATACCACATTTCACAGACTGATCTAACTAGAGTCCTCCAAAATGAAAGGCCAAAAGAACAAAATGACCAATACTGCATTACACACACACACACACACACACGCACACACACACCCGAGAAATTACAGACTAGGTACTAAGACATTTTTAAAAGGTTTACATTTTCATCTGGTTTATAATTCCTTTGGGAGGGGAATTTCTCCCAGGAATGTTAAACTTTGCTGTCTCCTCTCCAAATGGCCCAGTGGTATTTACACAGGACTTAAATCATGTATTTGTTGCTTGAACTTTGGCCCTTAAGGTGTTGTTAAACTTTGAAGCAGTTGTTAGGCAGTTGCTGTGTTTCTTTCTGGATTCTCTCTCTCTCTCTTTTTTTCTTTTTTTTTGAGATGGAGTCTCACTCTATCGCCCAGGCTGGAGTGCAGTGGTGCGATCTCCACTCACTGCAACCTCTGCCTCCTGGGTTCAAGCAATTCTCCTGCCTCAGTCTCCTGAGTAGCTGGGATTACAGGCACCCAGCACCACGTCCAGCTAATTTTTTTTTTTGTATTTTTAGTAGACACAGGGTTTCACCATGTTGGCCAGGCTGGTCTCCAACTCCTGACTCAGGTGATCCACCTGCCTCAGTCTCCCTGAGTGTTGGGATTACAGACATGAGCCACTGTGCCCGGCTGTTTCTGGATTCTGTAAAGCCCCCAGGGTTGGTCAAAGTTTCCATCAATTCCATTTTCTCTAATGAATACATTTTCCTGGAGGATCAACCTTGGGTTCCCAAGGACCTCTATCTTCTGTCTTTTGTGGGGCGAGAAGAAAAGAAATGAAAAGAGTATTTTCTGCAGGTAAGAATGTGCTCTGGCATCTCAGGAATCTGTAGAGCCTGAGCTCAGACAAGCTTTCCCACTCAGGTCACGTTCTCCCTCACAGTCTGTCTGTCCTAATGATTCACACAGATGCCCTGACATCCCTCAGGGCTAGAAAATTTTCCAGGTCCCCTCTTAGGGAGTATAGCTCAGGATTTAAACATACCCTGGGGTCAGGGGTACCAGCCCCCACTTCAGTTGTAGGAGGACCTCTGCATCCTCATCTATGAAATGAGAATAATCACGGTGATTTAGAGATAAATATTAGCTGTTATCAGCTGGTATTAGGGGTATAGGAATAACAAAACCTCTGCTAGGTGGGTGAGGACAGGAGGTACAACTCTAGTTGATTGATTTTGTTACTGATGAACTTGCCTGGGGAGCCAGCCAGCGGACGCTGATGGCAGAAAATAGATTTTTGGTTTATCAGAGCAAAATAATCTCCTCCAGTAATTATAGGCCCGCATTTATTATGAGTAAAAGAACATTGAGGGTGGATTCTATGAGAATCTTAGATAACAGCCCCAGGCCCCATTGCTGGGACTTCCTAGGAGCTTTGGGAGTTTTCATACTAAAGGTAGAGAACCCTGTGGGTTCAAACCCTCAACAAGGACTATCTCCAGAAACAAATCTGAACTTGGCTCCAGAAAGCAAGGTTTCGGACAATTCAGCTACTTTGGTTAATTTTTACTTAAATGATCATTACAGCTGTGATACCACGGTGAGCTGGTCTTGCAAACACCGAAATGCCCTGGTACTTTAACTTCCTTCAGCAGTGAGCATTAGAGTTTCCTCTTCCCTCACACTGAGTCACCTTCCCTGGTCCCTGAACCTCGGAGAACTGATGTCTCAGTGCTGTCATTGGCCTGGGCGAGTCCTCTCACCTGGTCCTCTGCCCAGAGCCTATTTCATGAACCACTGGTAATACTGGCTCCAGGAGGTGCATACCAAGGGGTGGCTGACATCCAGAAGCCCCCTGGTCCTCCCAGTGGCAGCATCTCTGTAACCTCAGCAACTAGCCCTGTGCAGGGGACACAGGAGGCCTCATTTGTGTGCCCCAGCATGGGGCTGAAGGTAGAAATATTGCCCCCTGGGGCCAAGAAATTCCATGGAGCTTCTGCAAATAGAAATTGCCAAGCTGCTCGGGAAGGGAGAGAAGCCACAGATTGTCCCTCATCTCTTCCACCCACAGCCTTACAGACAGGACCCCCCAGCTTGCTCTGAATCCATCACTTACCCAGGGCTCCTTGGCAGATGTCTGTGCGGGTGGCTCCTCCAATGATAAATTGGGGGTCAGCGCAGATCTCCTGGGAACAAGACCCACAAAGTGCTGTTAGCCCCCCAGGCAGGTGTTTCTGCAGCTAGGATGCCTCCATTCTCAGTGGATCTTCTAACCCCTTCTCCCCTCTGGGGAAAGTGTGTCATCACAGTCAGAGCTCTGTGTCATGAGGTCCTTCTGACCCCTGCTTCCTGGGCCCTGATGGGTGGATGGGCGGTCCTGTCTGAGAAGGGCAGGCATTTGGACCCTACACACTTTGGAATGCCTAGAGCTGTTTCCCAGGGGCCACAGCAGCAAGTCCAGCCTCTTCTGCCAGACGTTGAGAACGTCACACTCCAGAGCCACCCTAGCCACTGGGCTAGCACCCTCTCTCCTCTGTAACTGCATGCAAGTTGTTTTGCTTGCATGAAATTCCTTCCTTTCCCAGTCTCTTCCCTCCTTTTCCATATTGCATCATACATTGAGGCTCACTGTCACCTCCTCTGTGAAGTCCTCCTTCCTAGTCCTTCCTAGTCCAATCTTCACTCATCCCTTCAAGTCTGAGTCCCAGAGTCTCTGGACTCTGCAATTTACTACTTAGGTACCACTCTGTCTTCCTAACACATGCCCTTTTGAGGGCAGGGGGGATCTAACCCTTTTGAATTATTCCATGGGGTCATGAAACTTAGAGCATCTATATATTCTGTACCTGCTTACATCAGAGACTGCGCTCAAAGCTTTATTGCATGGAATGGATATTATCCCCCTTTTACAGACGAGGAAACAGCTCAAAAGGGTGAAGTGACGTGTCCAAAGTTAACACAGTTCACAGATAATAGACAGCACTGGCATTGGAACTTACTGATCAAATGCGCCAACTCTTTCTGCTCCTGCCCTGCCTCTAATTGATTTAGTACCAAGTGTCCAAGGGTGTTAAAATCTCCGGGGCCGTTGTCATGAGCAGATTGATGGAAGCCAATCTTGAACACTTCTTAGCCCTTTCAGTAGCCCTCCAAGTGTGTTTCGATTCTGAACAGCCCCACCCAAAAGCCACAGAGGAAGTTGGGGCACAAACTTGGGCCTCTCTGGGCTCAGGCAACCTTGCCTTGAATGAGTTGCTCCTGCGTCTCATGTCCACTTGGGCTGCACACGCCTGCCTCCACCCAACGGCGCTCGGCATGCCCACTCTGTCAAGCAGAAGTTTGCCTATGTGAGACTTGGATCTAGCCCCTGATCATCCTGGCTCAGATTGTGGGAGCTCTTCCGGAAGCACCGTCTGCCGCAGAGGACATTCCCTTCATGCCTCTGCCTTGTTGCTCTCTGCTCCTATTGGTTTTGGGGATGGCAGAGAGAATCAGAATGCTCTTTTGCTGAGGCAAAAGAAGCCAGCTTGGCCCAAGGCCTGTCAGCGAGCTCTTATCCAGCTGATGGAATAGATTGGGCTTGGTGCTGGGAGCCTGTTTATTATAAAGAATCACAGTGATAATCCTGAGTGTGCCAGGCACTTACCCCAGCAGGGTTTTTCCATTATACTTCAGAAACTTTCGAATGCCGTTAGCAGACTCTAGAGAAGTCAGAGTTCAGAGTGGTGCTGAGCGATGCTTCAGAAAACTGAAACTTGCGCACAGCATGTAGTGCATCGAATCAAATATGGGACTTACCAGTCAGTGAAAAGGGGTTGAGGGTTTGGGCTTTGCTGCATTATTCTGATAACCTGGGTTTAAATCCGGGCTCTGCCACTTATTGTATAGGTCCTAGGACCCTGGAAAGTCACCTAATCTTTTGAAGCCTCAGTTTTTTCACCTGCAAAATGGGAACAATGAAAATACCCAACTCAGAGGATTGTTCTGAGTGTTAAATGAGATAATGATGTAAACATGCCCTGGCAAGCACTCCATAAATGTGATCTATTATTACTACTGTTGAAGAAGTTGATGATAACAGTCACTGAACTTGGAGACAGGACATATGGGTTTGAGGCTGAGTTTGGCCAGCTGAAGATAAGCAAGTGAGAAACCTCTCAGAGGTTTGATTTTCTTGGGGGAAACATAGGGGCTCACAATATCTGCCCTTGCTCCTAATGGACTGGTTGCTGGGAGGATCTGATGTGCCACCCGGATCACGCCTGCTTTCTCCTCACTGTGCCCCTGCATGGTCCTTGGACCCCACTGGACTTACTGCTTTAATCCCCCTTCCAGGTGCTGGAGCCACTCTTGCCAGTGTTGTGAAATCCTCTCTCCGAGGAAGAGCAGCTCCTCCTGCTGCAAGGCTAACCTGCTCCCCTCTCCTGCCCACAACCCGTATTCTCACTTCCTCAGGGACCCTGTTTCACTGCCCCTCCCTGCCTTTATCTTTAATCCCTTCCTCCTCGTGATTCAACATGTGACACATTCAAGTTGTTCTCATATGAAAAAAAAAAAACCGGCTCTCAAAATCCAGGTCCTGCTCTACCTATCAGTTCTCCTCTCTTCCCAGGGGCCCTTCTTAAATGAGTTGATCACGTTCTTCATTTCCAGTTCCTTTACTCTGGAGTCTATAACAATCTGGCTTCTACCCTCACCTTTCCATTGAAATTGCTCTGCTAAACTCACCAATGACCTGCTAGTGTTCAAATCCAGTGGAAACAATTGTGCTCTCCTTGCCAGACCTCAGCAGCATTTGAGAAGGTAGGATAGAGGCAGACAACGCAGCCATAAAGGGTGGGCTCAACATGCACAGACTACACACAGTCCTGGATCTATGGCCTATATCCACTTGACTCTGAGCAAGGATTTAACCTTCCCAAGCCTCAATTTCTTCAACTGGCAAATGGGGATCGTAATAGTCACACTCTTCCTTGGTAGTGCAGTGCACAGCCCGCCTGCCCTAAGCAGTGGCCCTAGATCATCTCTAGACCTCTATATCCTCATCTGGAAGTCCCACAGGCATTTCCAACTGTTGGGGGACCTGTCTCTGTCACCTCACTAGCCTCAGAAGTAAGTCTTCAGAAGCAGAAACCATATGCATTGTGCCTAGCATATAGGAGGTATTCGAGAAATGCTTATTGAATGAACGAAAGAATAAGTGAATGAGTGTGAACTCACTGTGTAAACTGTAAAGTGCCATGCAAATGTAAAGTGAACACATTCTCTTGGTTTGCGTTTCATTTTTTTTTTTTTTTTTACTTTTTTTATAGAGACAAGTCTTACTGTGTTGCCCGGGCTGGTCTTGAACTCCTGGCTCAAGTGATCCTCCCACCTTGGCCTCCCATAGTGCTGGGATTACAGGCGTGAGGCACCACGTCAGGTCAGTTTACCACTTTCGCAACCATAATTTCATCTGAGGCTCATTACAATCCTGCATCCATTCATTCTACAGTCACTTCTTTTGTGTTCACTAGTGTATCTCCTGAGCTCTCAGGACAGTGCCTGGCATGTAATAGGTGCTCCATCAATGTTGTTGAATGAATGAGTGAATGAATGAATGGATGAATACTGTGAAAGGCATGGCTATGTGCTAGGCACTGGGGATATACTGGTAAATAATATACACATGATTCCTGCAGTTCAGTAGGAAGAACAAATACATGTGATTATATTTCTAAACTGTGACAATGCTATGAAGGAAATGAGTGGGGTGAGAGTTAGAGAATAACAAGGTGGGGAGGTGGCTGCTAAGAAGGGTCAGAAAATACCTGTTTGAGGAGGGAACATGTGACTAAGTTGGAAAGAATGAGAGTGAGCCACACTCCAGGTAAGAGCGTGCCTTGCTGGTGAGAAGGCCTCGTGCAGGCAAGAACTGGCTCTTTGAGAGACTGAAAGGAGGCCAGGATGGCAGGGTCTGGAGGGCCACGAAAGAGAGAAAATATCTAGGCAGGGTGTGTTATTTTAGATGAAGACACGGAGGCACAGAGAGTTTAAACCGCTTCCTCAAGGTCACCCAGCAGGTTAGCAAGAAGGTGAATCCAAGTGCTCTGAGTCTGGGCTAGGGTGCTTCCTGCAGCCCTCGCTACCTATGAGCTGGATTTAGGGAAACAGAAGGTGACCTGGGAGGCTGCCGGGTGTGGAAGCAGAGCTGGAAGGCTTGTTCTCATAACAGGAATCTAGAAGTTGGACTTCAGGCAGGCTTCCCTAGGCGTGGTAGGGGAAGCCTGGGGAAGTCCCAAAGGAGGCGGTTCCCCAAGAAACGGAATGGACAAGTAGATTGGGGAGGGCAAGTTGTCCCAGGGCCGGGAGGTCAGAGACCCTGGGGGACGGGATAATGGGGTCTGGAGGGCTCCCGGAGCTTTCCCCAGTGAGGATTCCCACCAGGCAAACCATGAGACACCTCCGTGTCCTGGGTTAATTACCATTGTCGATGTTATGGGGAGGTATCGCTGGCTCCCCTTTGGAAAAATAAATGTAACCCCAGGGCTGCATGAGACTATCCTTAGTCACAAAATGACCAGGCTCTGGCCTGTCCCCCTCCACGAACAGACAGAACCCCAGTTGGAGACGGACTTTGTCTGGTGGATGTTGCCTCTCCCTTCTCTGCAGACCCGATTCCCCTCCTCTTCCAGGTCCCCGCTACAGTTCAATTACAAGTTTCACCCCGGCCTCCTGTGTCACCCTGAGTTTTTGTGAAGTCCTAAATTGGCCTGCTAGTGGGATTTGAGTGCAGTGATTCGCCCCGACCCGCCCAGGAAAGCGTGGTGGGTGGAAGAGAGGGCAGGCCCCGTGAGTTCCCCCACGCTCGAAAGGAGTCCCAGACTCCGGTGGCGTGTAGGTGTCGCAGGCCTGCGGGGTCCTGGCTTGCGGCTTCCCCACTGCAGCCGCGCCCCAGCGCGCCGCGGGCCAGCTGCACCCCTCCCTGCCCGGCACCCCGCCCTGCCCGCGTCCTGCCGCGCACTTCCTACCGTGGGTCGCTTCCACTCGATGCCCCGGGTTTTGCTGGAGTAGGGCCCCAACTCCTTGAAGCCCAGGGCCGAGGGGATGGCTGGGAAGGAGGGGTCCTGGAAGAGCGTCCCGGCCTCCAGGCACTCGTTCCGCAGCGCCTCATAGTCCTGGTTGAGGTACTTGATGGCCCTCTCGTGGGAGCCCAGCCCCTCGGCCGCCTCCCGGTCCTTCACCAGCTTGGCCGCGATGCCCGCCATGCTGCGGCCCCGGCGGCCGTGCTGCTCACAGAAAGGTCGGGGCGACTTCGCGCTGCGCTCGGCTGGGGCGCGGCCAGGGCCCGGCGCGCTGCTGCGGACACTGCGGGCGCAGCCACTGCGAGCGATGATTCACCGGAGGGAAGCGGCCCGGCCCGCGGGGTGTGGCCTCAGCCGCTCCCGGCCTGATGGGCTCCCGGCCCGGGACCAGGCCAGCCTGCGGCCTGCGGAGCGCCGGGACCGCCGCGACCCGGGGCCAGTGCTGCCATCTGCGGACAGCTCCCGGGATGGCGCGGCCTGGCGCCGGGAAGGCTCGCGAATCGCGGTCCAGAGTTGGGGCTCCCACCGGAACCCGAGGCCACCTTTACACTCAATGCGGAGGAAGGCTGGGCGACACCGGAGGCTAGGGTAGTTGTGGCCGTCCAGAAAACACCCGGGGAGTTAGCAGAGGATCAGGTAGTGAAGTTGAGGAAACTAAATCAGCTGCCCTGAACCTTGTGCCAAACACCGTCTTAACGGCTCTGCATACATCATCTCATTCAATCCTCCCAGCAACTCTGAAGAAGGCACTGATATTGTTCCCATCTTACAGATGAGAAAACTGAGCCTCAGAGAGGCTAAATGACTTCCCAATGTGGCACAACGGTCACAGGCAGAACAGGGACTCTAAGCCACGGAGGCCTGTTGCAATCACGATGCTGCAGTTACTACTGCTCAGCTGTTTATTTGATTACAGATAGGGTTGTCAGATTTGGCCAGTAAGGCTGGGCGCGGTGGCTCACGCCTGTAATCCCAACACTTTGGGAGGCTGGAGGCAGGTGGATCACCTGAGGTCAGGAGTTCGAGACCAGCCTGGCCAACATGGTGAAACCCCGTCTCTACTAAAAATACGTTGTGGCAGGTGCCTGTGACCCCAGTTACTTGGGAGGCTGGGACAGGAGAATTGCTTGAACCCAGGAGGCAGAAGTTGCAGTGAGACGAGATCGCGCCACTACACTCCAGCCTGGGTGACAAAGCAAAACACCGTATCAAAAATAAAATAATATAATATAAAATAAAAAGATTTGGCCAATAAAACAACAGCCCTCCCAAATGTTTAATTTGAATTTCAGATAAACAACAGATACTTTTAAAGTATATGTAGGCCCCAAATATTGCATGGGTATACATACTTATACTAAAAGAAAATATGATTCATTGTTTATCTGAAACTCATATTTAACTGGTAGGATGAGTTGGGTTACTGTTGGAGAGGGCTTAGAATAGTGCCTGTGTTGGCTACTGTGACCACTCTGTTGTGGAGTCAGGGTGTGATTCTCAGCTCACACACAGAGACATGGGTGCGTGCCAAGAAATGCAGATGGGAAGAAATTACCTCCTCTCCTTCTCTACAGTAGTAGGAAGGAATTTGGGTTTCACTGGAAAATTGTGCATGGTGTACAGCAGTGGTTCTCCACTGGGGCAGTTGTGTCCCATATCCCACCCCAGGAAACATTTGGGAATGTCTGGAGATAGTTTTTATTGTCACAGCTAGGAGATGAGGTGCTACTGGCCTTTACTAAGTAGAAGTTAGGGATGCTACTAAGCATCTTACAATGTCCGGGATAACTCTTGTGAACCCAGAAAACCTGAAACAGGTCTCAGTTAATTTAGAAAGTTAATTTTGCCATGGTTGAAGACGCACACCTGTGACACAGGAAGCCCTGAGGACACGTGCCCAAGGTGGTTGGGGTGCAGCTTGGATTTATACATGTTAGGGAGGCAAGAATCATCAATTAAGTACATTTAAGAAATACATTGGTTTGGTTCAGAATGGCAGGACAACTCAAAGTGAGGTGGTGGGGGGTGGGGGCGTGGGTGGGGGCAGTGGGAGTGGCTTCCAGGATATAGGTAAATATTTTAACATTTTCTGGTTGACAATTGGTTAAGTTTGCCTAAAGGCCTGGGATCAATAGAAAGGAATGTTTGGGTTGCAATAAGAGGTTGTGGAGACAAAAGTTTTATCACATAGATGAAACTTTTAACTAGCAGGCTTCAGAGTGAACAGGCTGTAAAATGTTTCTTATCAGACCTAAAGCCTGCATTGATGTTCACACCGGAGAGGTATAATGAGGCATGTCTAACCTCCCCTTTCCTTCATGGCCTGAAAATTTCAGGTTAAAATTTTAAGAGCCCCGACTAAGGGGAAACCATCCATTTAGATGGTTGGGGGTGGAGGGGTGCAGTGGGGGCTTAGAATTTTATTTTTGGTTTACATTCTGCACCCAAAAGATGATCTAGTCCAAGACATCAGTCATGCAGAGGCTGAGAGCCTGGTTTAGAGCATCTCCTTCCAGAAGATCTGGCTCTAGCCTTTCGTTGTTTTTTTTTTTTTTTGAGATGTAGTCTCCCCCTGTCAGCCAGGCTGGAGTGCAGTGACATGATCTCAACGATCTCAGCGAACTGCAACCTCTGCCTCCCAGGTTCCAGTGATTCTCCTGCCTCAGCCTCTCAAGTAGCTGGGATTACAGGTGTACACCACCACACCTGGCTAATTTTTTATATTTTTTGTAGAGATGGGGTTTCACCATGTTGGCCAGGCTGGTCTCGAATTACTGACCTCAGGTGATCCCCTTGCCTCTGCCTCCCAAAGTGCTGAGATTACAGGTGTGAGCCGCCACACAGGCCCCTTTCATTGTTTTTGAGTTATTTTGTAACTCTAAGTTGTAGATAACTGTAGCAATGTACAGTTATCTAAGTAACTCTAAGTAAGTTATCTAAGTTGTAGATAACTGTAGCAAAATAATTTTTCCTATGGATATGCAAATGCATTCTGTCCAGTAGAGGCCTACATTCCCCCTGTAGAGAGACTAGCTTTTTGTCTAGTTGCATATTCAATTTCAATACTCTTTATGTCATGTAAATTGTGCTGCTTTGGCTTCTCCTTTGAACTAGTTATAACATCCACCAGATTGCCTCATTTAATCAAGCTAAATGGACTCTTTTATATGTATTTTTTGAGACGGAGTTTCACTGTTGTTGCCCAGGCTGGAGTGCAATGATGCAATCTTGGCTCACCACAACCTCTGCCTCCCAGGTTCAAGCGATTCTCTTGCCTCAGCCTCCCGAGTAGCTGGGATTACAGGTGCCCGCCACCATGCCTGGCCAATTTTGTATTTTTAGTAGAGACAGGGTTTCTCCATGTTGGTCAGGCTGGCCTCAAACTCCTGATCTCAGGTGATCCGTCCACCTCTGCTTCCCAAAGTGCTAGGATTACAGGTGTGAGCCACTGCACTCCACTGAAATGGAATCTTTAAAATGTGTTTATTTTATACTAATATGAGAGCCGTGATTTTACCTTTTCTTAAAACAAGTATTTCTGTCACTATTATTCCTCTGCCCCATCTATTCTTGTCTCTGACCATGTGTCCATAGTCGCCCATTACTTACCCGCTTTGCTTGACAAAACTTTGGTCAGACTTCTCTCTTTCCTACAGATCCCTGAACTCTGCTTGCCCCCAAGCCTGAACAAGTACAAAGTGGAGTGTCCCCGCCAAGTCACCTCCCTGCCCAGCTTCTCCTGGGAATCGACTGAACACAGCTAGATCCTTTTCCTGTCAGCTCCCACAGGTCATTTCCCCTCACTTGTCCAGCTTCCCCTCCAAAGAGTCTGCTTATCTCCACTTGCCCCTCCTTTACCCTAGAAAAGAAGAACTTTTTTCTGTTTGATTCTGAGATGCTTGCAGGTTCTCTGCATTGGAATTGTCTTTCTCTCTTTCCTCCCTCCCTCCTTTCTCTTTCTTTCTTTCTTTCTTTCTTTTTCTTTCTTTCTTTCTTTCTTTCTTTCTTTCTTTCTTTCTTTCTTTCTTTCTTTCTTTCTTTCTTTCTTTCCTTCTTTCTTTCTTTCTCATTCTTTCTTCTCTTTCTCTCTTTTTTATTTCTCACTCCCTTCCTCCCTTCTTCTCCTTCTCTCTTTCTCTTTCTTTCTTTTTCTTTCTCTCTCTTTCTTCCTTCTCTTTCTCTTTTTTCTTTCTTTCTCCCTCCCTTCCTCTCCTTCTCTTTCTCTCTTTCTCTCTCTCTCTCCCTTCATTTTTCTTTCTCTTTCTTTCTTTCCTTCCTTCTTTCTTTCTTTCTTTCTTTCTTTCTTTCTTTCTTTCTTTCTTTCTCTCTCTCTCTCTCTTTCTTTCTTTCTTTTCTTTCTCTCTCTCTCTCTCACTCTTTTTTTCTTTCTTGTTTCACTCTTGTTGCCCAGGCTGGAGTACAGTGGCACAATCTCCGCTCACTGCAACCTCTGCCTCCCAGGTGCAAGCGATTCTCCTGCCTCAGCCTCCTGAGTAGCTGGGATTACAGGTGCCAGCTGCCATGCCTAGCTAATTTTTTGTATTTTTAGTAGAAACGGGGTTTCATCATGTTGGCCAGGCTGGTCTTGAACTCCTGACCTCAGGTGATCCACCTGCTTTGGCCTCCCAAAGTGCTGGGATTATAGGTGTGAGCCACCGCGCCTGGCTTGCAGTAGTTATTCTTTCTGTCGAAGTGTCCCTTTATCAAAGTCTGGATTTTTTTTTTTTTTTTGACAGTTTCACTCTTGTCACCCAGGCTGGAGTGCAATGGTGCGATCTTGGCTCACTGCAACCTCTACCTCCTGGTTCGAGTGATTCTCCCGCCTCAGTCTCCCATGGTTTGATTTTTATTTGACATCCTCCCTCTCTGGTTTGCAAGTCTGGGCACGCTGCCTGATGGGCAGGTACCACCGTCCACCACCAGGTTTTGCTTTCTGTACTCTTGAATAAGATGGGGACACAGCTTTCATTGTGTAATGGTTGGCGCTCTGGACTCTGAGTCCAGAGATGGGGATAGAGGCATTCATTTCTAGCTCATGGGTTTCTGGTGCAAAGGTTTTATGAAACCATTACAATTGAAAACAGAGGAAAGAGACAGCCCTGTCCTTGGAAGCTGTTCATTTGTTCCACTGTCTGATTTCCATTGGCCCCACCCTAACTTCTTCTGGGCTTGAGGCTCTTGGGAGAAAGCTTGTCCTCCTGCCCAGTGGGGCAGAGCTCAGGCTTCTCCTCCACTGATCTCCTCAAGGACAGCTCATCTCTGGAGGAAGTGACTCCTCCCAGGCAGGTGGAGGTCGTTTCCCTCTCAAGTCATTTTAGCAACAAATGGGCAGATCAAACCTATCATTCCAGTCAAATCAGAAGCTTTGCGTAGCCAGGGAGCAGAAGAGCCTCCTGGGTTACCTGAACTTCCTCTACCCCAGCTAGGCAACACCATCTTTGGTGCAGCCCTGACAGCTCCCCTTACCAGCCTTCTAGGTATCGCTGTGCACACAGGGTGCTGCTTACAAAGGGCTTTAGTCAGTCCTATGCCACCCAAATTTATTTGCAAACACATACAATGACTGCTTTCCCCAACCATTTGGACAAAGTCTAGTTTTTAAACCTGAGTAAATGCTGCTTTTTCTACTTCCCAAAGCCTCTCACACTATGCTATCTCACTGGACCCAGCAAAGTCTTCTCTTTCTCTGACCACACAGCCCTTTTCACAGGAACACAGGGACACAGACAAACACTTCATGGTGGAAAACCTTCCTGGAGTGAGTCAGCCAGCCCTGAGGGTGGTGGTGAGTCAGAAACAGCTGGGATTGTCCAGAACTGCCTGGGTCTGGGCCACTGACCTTGTGAGTAAATGAGAGAGAGAGAGAGAGAAAGAGAGACAGAGAGACAGAGAGAGAGAAAAAATGAGAGTAAGAATGTGTGTGTCTCAGAGGGCCGTGGTAATGGAATCTTTTTCAGTAGCATTTTTCTTTAGATTATTTTCTCCCTGGCCCTGGATGTTTGAGATGCATCAGATGCACACTCTGCAGGTTCTGGAATTTTTTTTTTTTCTTTTTTGAGGTGGAATCTCTCTCTGTCACCTAGGCTGGAGTGCAATGGCACAATCTCCGCTCACTGCAACCTCTGCCTCCTGGGTTCAAGCGATTCTCCTGCCTCAGGCTCTTGAGTGTCTGGGATTACAGGCGCTCGCTGCCATGCTTGGCTAATTTTTGTATTTTTAATAGTGATGAGGTTTCGTCATGTTGTCCAAGCTGGTCTTGAACTCCTGACCTCAGGTGATCTATCCATCTTGGCCTCCCAAAGTGCTGGGATTACAGATGTGAGCCACCGTGCCCAGCCAGGTTCTGGAGATACTAACCAAAACTTCCTTTTTAATTTTGCACCTCCACATGTCAATCTCAGTTTTTATTTGACATATTTGTGCACGGTACACATATTTACACATATTTGTGCACTTAATCTTCACAGTTAGTCAAGGGAGAGCTTATGGCCCCATTGTATGGATGAGTAAACGGAGGCCCAGTGGAGCAGCTGACATGTGTTGTAGAGCCAGCCTGGCTGCCAACACCTAGACCACGGTCCCCTGGGGTCTGTCCATGCCCAGTGTAGGAGGGCAGAGGGAACGGCAGGCCCAGGCTGAGGAAAAGACCCTGTTTTCTTCCCCTCCCTCTTTCAGGTCCATGATCTGAATCCAAAGGAGATCAGAGAGAATATGAATTCCACAGGGCTGCAAAGAACGGTTTCATCTGAAGAGATTTCTTTCTCTTCTGAAGCAGCTGCAGGGTTTCTCCTTTCCTCATAGTTGTAGCATGGGTATTGGACAAGCCTGTTAGATGCCGCTCAACAGGGAGGGGGCTTCTCGAGGGATTCCAAGAGCTGAAGAGGCGATGGAAAGGCTTCTCCCTGGTGTTGCAAAAGATGAGAGGTGCTGACAGTAGAAGGAGAGAGGGAAACTCTGGAAAGAAATCCAGCAGCCCAGACAGTTTTCTAAGCCCCTTCTCTTTTCCCAGTCTGTTGGAGCTTAGGGTATTACATCCCACCCTTGCCAGGAGGCTAGAGCCGAAGCTGCAGCCCCTCACCCACCAGTGCTATCTCCCAGAGGGGTTTTCATAGCTGGAGTTCCCTAGTAGTAACTTTACTAATAATACGTGAAGTCTTACATGTGTGGGGTCTGGCAATTTTCAAAATACTCACTATCCATTCTCTCATCTCTTAAAATGGGGAAATAACATCTACTTCGCATAGTTCTCAGCGTTGTTATAAGCATCAAATCACAGTGTATGTGAAGTTATTTGGGGAACTATAAAACCTTAGATGCTATCATTGTTATCATCGGCAGCAATGGCGCCTTTCTTCTAAAGGCACGTAAGTACTTGACATGTGGCAGCAAATCCTGTTTTCAAGCTTCCTGATGTATGGAACAAATATAGAGAAGCATGCTTTTCTCCACTGCATGGGAAGTGATCACCTCAGATGTCAGCACCACAGGGTGCTGGGAGAGGAGCTGGCCCCATCCATAATTCCCGTCAGCCAGCTCCCTAATAAATATGTCTCCAAGTCAGAACAGGGAGCTTACCAAGCAAAAACAGCTACAAAACAAGCCTCCAGTCCCCTGCCCCAAACTCCATCTACCATCCACATTTTATTTTTTTCATCCCTAAGTTCCTCCCACATCGAAATTCTAGAACTGCCCAGATATATGCTCAAGTTCACGTGGTAAGAAAGCCAAAGTAGCACTCTGCCACTCAGTCTTCCGAGGATGTTGTCGTGGTGGTCAGCATGTCATTTCCCCAACACATCTGCTGGGGCAGAAACCAGTTTCCCCAGTATGGTTCAGCGGTGGTTCTCTGCGTGCAAGATCACCAGTGCTTGTCTAAATTGTGATTTAGGTAACCATTGGTAACCTAAATGATTTAGGTAACCATAGGCTCTATCTTGCCTCTTTGTTTTGTTACTTTGCCCCATTCCATTTCTTTTCTCAGTCAGTCCATGGATAGACTTGTTAACAGGGAGTGATATTGAAAGTATTCCAAACCACTGTAGTGCTGACACTGGCTTACTGAATGGGAAGTTGGTGTTGACCCAGGGGCAGGCAGCCTCCACTGAGTTAGCCATTAATCCTGTAGTGGATGAACTGGGGGAGTATGGGAGTTGCCAGGAAGGAGCTGGTGGGCCAGGGTGCTGGAACAGGGAGGGGCAGGATGGGGCTCGGGGCAGCCAACTACCCATCTTGCTGTGACATATGACAGCCACCCAACTCCATCACCTACTCACACTGGGGCTCCACATTTCCCCTGCCTCCGTTACATTTGTTTTATGACAGTCTAGACGTGTTTCTATGTTTTCCCCTCAATTCAATGTTGTATTTCCCCTGAGATCAGGAATTTTTTTGTTGTTGTTGATATCCTTGACCACCTCCTTCCTTCCAGGCGCAGGGCTGAGCCCAGTGACATCTCATTATTGCTGTGGCCCACCATATTGCAGGGCTGAGATTTCAGATACCCTTCTCATCTCCCTTCCCTCACCTGTGGCTCCCTTTGGTTTTCCATCCTTGTGTCACATTGACCGTGACTCAGTGGCAAACTAACACCTCAACTGTGGGTCTGAGACAAGTGTCTTGGTCTTCCTAGACCTCAATTTCTCCATCTGTAGAATAGGGAAAATGGTGCTGACAAAGCAATTATCAGATGGGAGGAGACTTATAAATATAGCTTGAGTTGCTAATGCAATTCAAACCAACCTTTGGGCTTCCCTTCTGTAGAATAAGGCCCTAGGCGACTGAGGCGTTTCACACTTTGAGATCCATATGAAAGAATCCCAGGGTTGGATAGAACTTTAGGGGTCTTCAGTTCAATGTTTTTTGGTGTTTTTTTAAAATAGAGTCTTGCTCTGTTGCCCAAGCTGGAGTGCAGCGGTGTGATCTCGGCTCACTGCAGCGTCTACCCACTGGATTCAAGTGATTCTTGTGCCTCAGCCTCCTGAGTAGTGGGACTACAGGCATGCGCCACCACGCCCTGCGAATTTTTGTATTTTTAGTAGAGACGGGGTTTCACCATGTTGGCCAGGCTGGTCTTGAACTCCTGACCTCAAGGGATCTGCCTGCCCCGGTGTCACAAAGTGCTGGGATTACAGGTGTGGGTCACCATGGCTGGCCTAGCTCAATGTTTAACAAACTTTACTCAGCAAAACATGTTTCATGAGATGTTCATGAGAGGGTCTGTGGTGTGTGTGGATGTGAGTGTGTAGTTTTTAGTGATCAAATGAATTTGGGAAATGCTTTATACTTTTCCCTCTTGATGAGTTATAATGTGTATATTTTAATATTAAAGGCTCTGACAAGTCCTGTAGCAAAGATTTCTGTTTAACCAAGTGTGTCAACTTGAGTCCTCTGGGAAGCAAATACCAAAGCAAAGTTAGACAAGCAAGAGACTTTTTGGGGTAAGTCCTGTGTAACTAGAGGGGAGAGAGAACAGGAGGAGTCTGGAAAAGCCTTCAGACCGTAACATAAGCCTTACACCTATGAAAACAGAGGGGGAAGGAAAGGCAGTGTGGTAGGAGGATCCATAGACGGCAGTGCCACTGTGAGAAAGCCTTGGCCAACCCAGTGGGGATTCTGGAGCAAAGGGGGGCCAATGAAAGTCTGCATTGCGCAGAAATGACCAGCCCAGTACCTCTACTGTGGTGTCATTGGCTGCAGCAGCCTGGAGAGAACACGTTCTTATCTCAGGTGCTTTGCACATGGCCAGGCACAGCACATTGGGAGGCAGAGTTGAGAGGACTACTTGAGCCCAGGAGTTTGAGACCAGCCTGGGCAACATAGGGAGACCTCCATCTAAACAAAAAAAAAATCAAATGCTTTGCACATATTTACTCATTTAATCCTCAGAATAACCCTATGAGATAGGTCTTGTCATTGTTTCCATGTTTACAGATGAGAAAACTGAGGCACCAAGATATTCAATGACTCACCCACAGTTATACAGTCAGTGGGTAATGGAGTCGGCATTTGAATACAAAACTGCTTTTGGGAACCTCTGTCCTAGATGGGGCAATGTGGTTTCCAAACGGGGGAGAACATGAGCCTTACTTGTCAGCACACTTCCAAGTGCAATGGCCACAGTCCCCGATGACTTCCTTGATTTGAAATCCAGGGAAACCTTCTCAGTTCTTACCCTCGGTGTCCAGCAGCTGCCACTGCCACGGTTGCCATTCCCTTACTTTCTTCCCTCTGCTTCCATGGACACCTCCCTCTCCTGGTTTTTCTTCCACCTTCCTGGCTGTTCTTTCTCAATCTCCTTCACCAGCTCCTTCCTCTCCTTCCTCCACTTGTAACTTTGTGGATTTTTTTTTCCTCGAAACCTACCTAGGTCAACAACCCCTATGCTTCTCATTTCCAGTCACAGGGGCCACTTGGAAATGTAGCAGTGCTTGGGGGAATATCACCAGGACACTTCCACTGGCCGAGGCTGCGTCTCCCTCTGGGAGGTGGGTTATGTCCTATCCTCCTCGTTTTGTTCTCTTCTTGATATATATATACGAGGAGACTTTTCTATGGACTTAGAGATAGTAATTTTTTAGCATATTAATTTCGGCTTTCACGGACAGCTAGTGGAAGTTTGATGGCGTCCAAGTCATTTTCCATATAATTTAGTATTATTTTCCTTCCTTTCTTTCTTTCTGTCTTTTCCTTTCTTTTCCTTTCCTCCCTCCCTTCCTGCCTCCCTCCCTCCCTCCCTCTCTTTCTCTCCTTCTTTCTTTCTTTCTTTCTTTTTTCTTTCTTTCTTTCTTTCTTTCTTTCTTTCTTTCTTTCTTTCTTTCTTTCTTTCTTTTTCTTTTCTTTCTTTCTTTCTTTCTTTCTTTCTTTCTTTCTTTCTTTCTTTCTTTCTTTCTTTCTTTCTTTCTTTCTCTCTCTCTCTCTCTCCTTCCTCCCTCCCTCCCTCCCTCCCTCTTTCTTTCTTTCTCTTTCTTTCTTTCTTTCTTTCTTTCTTTCTTTCTTTCTTTCTTTCTTTCTTTCTTTCTTTCTTTCTTTCTTTCTTTCTTTCTTTCTTTCTTTCTTTCTTTCTTTCTTTCTTTCTTTCTTTCTTTCTTTCTTTCTTTCTTTCTTTCTTTCTTTCTTTCTTTCTTTCTTTCTTTCTTTCTTTCTTTCATCTTTCATGTTTTTTTGAGACAGGGTCTCACTCTCTCACCCAGGCTGGAGTGCAGTGATGTGATCTCAGCTTACCGCAACCTCCACCTCCCAGGCTCAGGCAATTCTCCTGCCTTAGCCTCCCCTGTAGCTGGGATTACAGGCATGCATCATTACAGCCCAGCTAATTTTTGTATTTTTAGTAGAGACAGGGTTTTACCATGTTGACCAGGCTGGTCTTGAACTCCTGACCTCAAATGCTCAAATGATCCACCCACCTTGGCCTCCCAAAGTGCTGGGATTACAGGTGTGAGCCACCGTGCCCTCCCTCCCTCCCTCCCTCCCTTCCTGCCTTCCTTCCTTCCTTCCTTCCTTCCTTCCTTCCTTCCTTCCTCCCTCCCTCCCTTCATTCCCTCCTCTTTTTTTTTTTTTTGAGAGTCTGTTGCCCAGAATGGAGTGCAGTGACACTATCTCAGCTCACTGCAACCTCCACCTCCCGCATTCAAGTGATTCTCCTGTCTCAACCTCCTGAGTAGCTGGGATTACAGGTGTGCACCACCACACCTGGCTAATTTTTGTATTTTTAGTATTGACTCACCATGTTGGCCAGGCTGGTCTTGAACTCCTGACCTCAGGTGATCCTCCTGCCTCAGCCTCCCAAAGTGTTGGGATTATAGGTGTGAGCCACCGCACCTGGCCTTCTTTCTTTCTTTAAAAATATTTTTTTCTTTGCTTTTTTTTTGGTATTCTCCACATAGTTGAACATCCTAGAAATTCGTTCCTTTGAGTTAGTCTCTGAGAATGGGCCAGTTAGCTACAGAGCCATCAGAGTCTAAGTGTCTGGCACCTGAGCTCCTCCTTGGCCCACAGAAAGGCTCTGCCCACCAGCTCCCCAGAGAGAATATGGAAATGCTGCTTGGGACCAAATAAGGGAATATAATGAAAGGGGCCTCAGGGCTGAGTCTGTGTCTGAGTCACATTTTAGCAAAGTGGCCACATAGCTTCTGACTCAGAGCACAAAGATTCTTCAATTCTTCATGGCAAGAATGAGACTCACAAGAGCATAGGCTCAGAAGTGGAAAGGAGGGTAAAGCTGTCTCCTCCTGTCTAGTCTAACCAAGGCAGCTAAGAAGCTGAGGCCAGAGAAGGGAGGGTCCCGCAGCCCTAGGGAGGGCCGGAGCCAGCTGGGGCTTCCAGACTTCCGGGAGAGGTGTTATCCTGCCACCCACTCTGCAGGCTCTGCTCAGTCTGCTTGGACGCTGGGTGTGTCGGGAGGCCCTGTCACCCTGCCCCGACCCGGCTATGCTGGGGAGACCTCAGCTTCCTGACTCATACTCAGAAGGGAGTGTCTTAGAGGAATTTCTTTCCACCCAAGCAGTCTATGGACTGATCAAAAGTGCAAGTCATGTCAAGACGTTAAGTGTTCTCTAACATGTATTCTGCGATGTGGACTTGAATATAAACTGAAAAGCACAATAGTGAATAATCAGAGCTGTCATCTTAGCACTTTTTATGTAACTTCTGTGAGAGCGTGTATCCCCTGGTGTTACAAATATTTACGTGTGCAATTCCCCGCTAGCCAGTCCATTTCTGAAACAGAGACACCATGTCTTTCTCGTTCACTTTTGTGATCCTGGCATAGTGCCTGGCACCTGGTGGGTGCTTAGTAAAGGTCTGTTGAACGAAAGGTTATAGGCACAAACCGTTCCCAGGCAAAACTTGTTGGCATCTTTGATGTCGGAATCATTGATTTAGGGTGAGGGAAACACTCCTTGGGCCCTATGTCCTGCTAAAGGGGTTGCTCAATTGAGAGCTTTGAGGAGCCCAGATTTACTATCCACTAGGATTGCTTCAAATGTCTGAGTTTAGGGTGGGGTGGAGTGAACCCTCCTTTACAAGAGAACCAGAAGGTTTCTCCCCCAGGGTTTAATGCTTGAATTCCTCTAGGAGAAAGATAAGAATGTTGCTGGACAAAGCCGCACAAGCATTTCTTGTTGCTCCCTCCTCCCCCGCTCTTTCTCTGAGGTTGACTGGTCTATCCGTAAGTTGTGGGGGCTGGTGCTGGTGTGGAGAGGGGATGAAGGGCCAAGGACATCTCTATGGGGTCTACTTGGGACCAGACTGGCTGTCAACACACAGCCCAGCCTCTCCACTTCATTGCCAGTCCTGGGGGCATTTCGGTGGACTACAAAGTGCTAGAAACCACGGAGTCTCTGACGTCCCTTGGCCCCCTGAGCATTCTGTGTGTGGGGATGGGGGTGGTTGGGTGTGTTCTGGGAGTGGGGTCCTGGGGGAGGGTGGTGGTGGTAATGTGAGGTTGGTGTCAAAAAAAAGAAAAAAAGAAAAAATATTCCATGGCACTTGTTAAGGTATGATTAGCAAGGTTTTATTCAGGACCGTTGCAATAGGAATAGGGGCCACTGCAGTGGCGTTTTGCAGGGGTGGATAGAGATTGGGCTCAACTCTGAATACGGCATGGCCAGGTGGGAATGCATAGCCAAGGATAAGAGTGGGGGTCAGTGACGGATAATTACTAAGAGGAAACATAAAGAATAAGGGGGATTCTGGCTAAACTCACCTAACCGATTCCTGCTGAAGACAGGACAGGGTCATTGGACGTCACCTAGATGGTGGAGGATGAGGAGCACAAGTAGATATTGGGGATGATCAGATAGCGAGGCATGGAGGGGTTCTGGCTAAACTGACTTAGCAGGGTCCTCTTAAAACTGAATTTTTCAAGAAAGTGCACAGATGGGCCTAGGAAAGGATTAGGAGGCTCACTAAAGTTTGGTCAAGCAAAGAATCTTTGTCAAGGGCCAGAGGAGGCCAGAAGTGAAGCCAAGAGGTGAGGAGGGACTAGCTACTATAGGACCTTGTAAGGGGAATGGAGGGGTTGGAATTGGAGGGTGAAAGAAGGGAGTGTGGTGGTCAGGCTGGTGGGGAAGGAGTAGGGATCTGGGCAGCTCTGGTGGAGAGGCTCCTGAGCCCTATCACAGGTGTTCAGGGGCCATGAGAGCGTCTTCCTGAAAGCAGGACTGCAGCCCCTTGATCCTGCTGGCCTACCCTTCAGAAGCAGGCCCTGACAGAGAAGAACTTGGATTTTTATTTTTTTTAAGCGACAAGACCTTGCTCTGTCACCAGGCTGGAGTACAGTGGCATGATCATAGCTCACTGCAGCCTGCTTTACCTGGGCTCAAGTGATCCTCCCACCTCAGCCTCCTGAGTAGTTAGGACTACAGGCATGTACCACCATGCCAAACTAATTTGTGTGTGTATATGTGTTTGTAGAGATGGGGGTCTCGCTATATTGCCCAGGCTGATCTTGAACTCCTGGCCTTAAGTAATCCTTCTGCCTCAGCCTCCCAAGTGTGAGCTTGAGTTTATGAAGATACAATAATTTGGGGATTTCTCCCAGTCTATTTCCACCCACAATTTTTATTTTTATTTTCATTTTTTATGTTTTTTGAGGAGTCTCACTATGTCACCCAGGCTGGAGTGCAGTGGCGTGATCTCAGCTCACTGCAAACTCTGCCTCCTGGATTCAAGCAATTCTCCTGTCTCAGCCTCCCGAGTAGCTAGGACCACAGATGCTCGCCACCATGCCCGGCTAACTTTGTATTTTTAGTAGAGACGGGGTTTCACCATAATGGTCATGCTGGTCTCGAATTCTTGACCTTAGGTGATCTACCTGGCTCGGCCTCCCAAAGTGTTGGGATTACAGGCGTCAGCCGCTGCGCCCGGCCCCCACTCACAATTAAACACAGCCTGCACATGTATTTCTGCACCAACAGGCTGACAGGCTCTCATTGGAGAGAAAATAACCCACTCCCTCCTTTTGTGGAACTGGAATGATTTCTGTGTCTTGGAAAGTTTTCCTGAACAACGAGATTCCCTGAACAACAAAAATAAGCTTATAGTAGTAATGTTACTAGACCACAATCATGCTTTCCGCTGTGAGCAATGGTGGGTGATGTCCTGCCCAGGAAGCTGATGACGGTAAAATGGAGCCGCGGAGGGCCTCTTTGATGTTGCATTAGCTCCCCCACGTGGCAAAATGCAGTATTGTTATTTCAAAGCAAGAAAATCCCTTATTTAGCTGTGGAAAAGGAAACCACTATCTCAAAAGGCCTTTGATGCTTTTCAGCATCTTGCTTTGGATCTCAGGCAGTCATGACTACACATCCCAAAGCCCTCTGGAGTCTGATACTGAGCGCCTCATGAACTGATCCATCTGTTTATGTCTGTCTTTCTATCATCATTTGTGACCACATACGTGCCAGGCATAATGCTGGGTACTGAGGCTTCAACCGTGAACAGGACACTGTACTGTCCTTACAGAGGACATAGACAGTGGGCAACAGGCCATTGCAATTCACTGTGGTAAGTGCTATGGAGACAAATTACTGAGGATCCTCACTCAGATTTGGGGAGTCTTGGGTTATTTCACTTAGCATAATATCTTCATAATATCCTCAAGTTTCATCTACATTGTAGCATGTGACAGGATTTCCTTCCTTCCTTCCTTCCTTCCTTCCTTCCTTTTTTTTTTTTTTTTTTGAGATGGAGTTTCACTTTTGTTGCCCAGGCTGGAGTGCAATGGTGCAATCTCAGCTCACCGCAACCTCCGCCTCCCGGGTTCAAGCGATTCTCCTGCCTCAGCCTCCTGAGTAGCTGGGATTACAGGCACGCACCACCACACCTGGATAATTTTGTATTTTTAGTAGAGACCGGGTTTCTCCATGTTGGTCAGGCTGGCCTCGAACTCCCAACCTCAGGCGATTCGCCCGCCTCAGCCTCTGAAAGTGCTGGGATTACAGGCGTGAGGCACTGTGCCCGACCGATTTCCTGCTTTTCTAAGGTGGAATGATATTCTATTGTCTTAGATATACCACATACACTGAGAAAGTCTTTTTATATTTAATTTATTTTTTAATTTTTGAGATAGAGTCTCACTCTGTCACTCAGACTGGAGTGCACTGGCGTGATCTTGGCTCACTGCAACCTCTGCTTCTTAGGTTCAAGTGATTCTCCTGCCTCAGCCTCCCTAGTAGCTGGGATTACAGGTGCGTGCAAACACAGCCAACTTTTTTTTTTTTTTTTTTTTTTTTTTTGTATTTTTAGTCAAGATGGAGTTTCGCCATGTTGGCCAGGGTGGTCTCAAACTCCTGACCTCAAGTGATCCACCTGCCTCGGCCTCCCAAGTGCTGGGATTACAGGCATGAGCCACCACGCATGGCCAGGAAGTCTTTTTTTTGAGACAGGGTCTCTCTCTGTCACCCAAGCTGGAGTGCAGTGGTGTGATCATGGCTCACTGTGGCCTCGACCTCCTGGGCTCAAATGATCCTTCCACCTCAGCCTCCTGAGTAGCTGGGGCTACAGGTGTGCACCACCACACCTAGCTACTTTTTGTATTTTTCATAGAAAAGGGGTTTCACCATGTTGCGCAGGCTGGTCTTGAACTCTTAAGCTCAAGTGATCCACCTGCCTTGGCCTCTCAAAGTGCTAGGATTACAGGTGTAAGCCACCGTGCCCGGCCCTAAGGGAGGAAGGCATCAACTGGGGCCTGAGAGCTGAGTTAAATTCGTGTAAGGATGGATGGATAGATGGAGAGAGGATAGGAAGGGGAGAGGGCTCCAAAATGACTGAGTAATGGGCTGGGAACTGAGAGAAGTTTCGGTGGCTGTAGTGTGGACTGTCAGACGAGGACGGTGATGGGAGATGAGGCCAGAGAAGAGAGCAGGTGCTGGGACACACAGGGCTTGTGAGTTCCGCGAAGGAGTTTACCCAGTGTCCAGCAGGAGGCAGTAATGGTGGTCTCCCCATCTTGTTCTTACGGGCTGATTTAGGCTGTGGTTCTCGCTGCGTGGCTTCTCTGTGTCTGTTTCCTCAGCCAGATCTTTTCTGAGTGGACAGCACTTCGGGAAGACCTACGTGGGATGGTTGGATCCTGGAGAGGCCTACAAGTGGCCATCGATTCAGTCGGGACACTGTATTGCTCTGGAATGTGTGGGACTGGCTCACATTGGCTCCTGAGAGGAGGGAGAAAAATGTGCGCAGGACAAGTTGGAGATGATGTTTCTCAGTTTGCAGTTGGTTGGATCATGCAGCCCATCAGGATATTAGCCAGGATGGAAACGAGCCTGCCAGAGCATTTGAGGATGGGGATTTGCCACTTGGGGAATTAAAGACAACAATGACAAAATGAGCTTATCAGAGGACCCAGTAGGATTCTCATTCCTATGGCTGGGTACTGTTGGCAGGAGGGCAACTTCCTGAGTACTCGAAGGCAGGAGGAACTTGACTCTTCGCTGGGGAGAACACAGCTAACATCCTGTATTGTACAGCTGTGGCCATGCTGTTAAATTCTTGTGTCTTCTAGTTATGTTTAGAGGAATTATATCTTTTTACTGTGTCTGTTGGCATTTTTACATCAATCACGGTCCGTCTTGTAACAATAAAAAAATCTTCCAAAAACTGTTTTTCTGTTTAAATTAGCCTAAAACTCACTCTCTCTCTCTCTCTCTCTCTCTCTCTCTCTGTCTTTTTGAGACACGGTCTCACTCTGTTACCCAGGCTGGAGTGCAGTGGCACGATCATAGCTTGATTATATCTCACCGCAGCCTTGACCTCCTAGGCTCAAATGATCCTTCCACCTCAGACTGCTGAGGAGTTGGGACTACAAGCACACACCACCACATCCAGCTAATTTTTTTTGTATTTTTTTGTAGAGGCCAGGTTTTGCCGTGTTGCCCAGACTCATATTGAACCCCTGAGCTCAAGCAATCCACCTGCCTTGGCTTCCCAAAGTACTGGAATTACATGTGTGAGCCACTGGGCCCGGCCCCTAAAACTATCTCTATCATTTTTCAGCAAAAAGTATGATGAGTACTAATTCTCTTTTCTCCCAACTTCGTGTCTAAGATTTTGAACATTGGGTGTTTAATGTCTGAAGGTATTTTCCTTCATGAAAACATGCAGGAGAGGGAGCTGCAGCTGCAAACTACAGTTCTGAGGCCTCTTCTCCCTGTTCTCCCGCAAGAAGTCCAAGGTTCATAGCACCATGGCTAAGAACACATCTTAGATAGCAGGGCCTCTGGGTAGAGTGCCAGGGGCCAGAGGAGACCAGGCTTCCGCTCCACAGGTATTAGTGTGTTTGTGGGGGTGAGTCTGCTATGGCTTGAGGCTGTCCCTGGCCATTCCACTGAGAAATAAGCCTCATGTGCTGGAGGGCTGCCTGCTGCTTTGGTCCTTTCTGCCTATGATCCAAAGGGGAGGATGGTGCCTAGTTAGCCTCATCTCACTTGTTCCCTGCTGGTTGATTGGGAAGTGTGAGCCCCTGGGATGGCCAGACCAGTTTGCCTAAGACTACACACCATGAACTGATGTGATGGAGGCCGACACCAATCTTTTGGGGTGTCTTTTGAAGGATTTCTTTTTAAATAAACTTCAGATTTATCAAAAATTATGGAAAAATTGCAAGACTAGTCCAAACCCCTCCTGCATAATTTTTACCCAGATTCACCAATAATTTACTTTTTGCTTCATTTTTGCTTTATTATTCTACCATCCATCCATCTACATACACACCATTATATGCATATCCACAGCATTATATCCCCATTACATATGCATATATATGCTGTGTGCCTGTGTGTGTATATTTTTTCTGAACCACTTGAGAGTCAGTTGCAGACATTGTGCCCATTTACTCCTAAGTACTTCAGGATGTATGAAAATCAGAATATTTAACACTGACATATTGCTATGATTTAATCCAATTGATATTCAAATATCATCAATTGTCCCAATAATATCTTTTATAACCTTCATAATTTTTTTCTCAGGTAAATGATCCAGTACAGGATCATAAAATGCCTTTAGTCATTATGTCTTTTTAGTCTTCTTTAATCTAGGACAGTTCCTCAGCCTTATTTTGTCATTCGTGACCTTGACATTTTTGAAGAACACAGTCTAGTTAGTTTGTAGAATGCCTCTCGATTTGGATTTGTCTGATGTTTCTTTATGAATAGATTCAAGTTATGCATTTTTGGCAATAATATCATAAAAGTGATATGTCTTTCTCAGGACATTACATCAGGAGGCACAAGATATTGATTTGCTCCATTTCTGATGATGATAATTTCGACCATTTAGTGAAGTTGGTGGCTGTCATTTTCTCCATTGTAAAATTACTATTTTTATAATACCTTTGAAATTAATCAATTATTTTTTGGGAACTACTTTGAGACCATATACATATTCTGTTCCTCAACAAACTTTTACCTACTGGTTTTGCATTCATTGCCTGAACCAACCACTACTATGATTATTACAAAATAGTGTTTTTAAAAATTACAGTATTTTTTCTTCCTTTATTGGCTGGTACATGACTGCTAGGAAGAGTTTTCCATTATCTCCCAGTTATTCACATAAATAAGGGCAGATGGCTTTCTATTTTGTTCAATGGATTAAATGCATTACTATTGTTATTTATTTTGACGCTCAAATTGCCCCAGATTTTGCCAGGGAGAGTCCCTTCGGGACAGCTCCTGTGCCCTTCTGACATGTCCGCATCATTCTCCGAGCATTCCCTTACTTCCTGGAACATGAAGATATTCCAGATTCCACTTATAATTTTTCTGCCTTAGCTCTGGAATTAAACATTTCTTTTTTTGTGGGGGGGAAATTAAGCATTTCTTCAAGGAGCCTTGTTTTTTGTTTTTGTTTTGTTTTTTTTCTCTAGTGGGGAATAGTATTTAGAAACCAAGATCTGACTGCTTACTGCTACTGAAATCGCTTCTAGTGCCTCAAGACAGAGAGATCTCTGTTCTCTATATTAGAGGACACTCTGTTCACTCTCTAGCTAACAGGCCCAGCCAAGAATTTTCTTATTCTTTTTTCTTTTTTTTTTGGTGGAGTCTCCAGGCTGGAGTGCAGTGGCACGATCTCGGCTCACTACAACCTCCGCCTCCCAGGTTCCAGCAATTCTTCTGCCTCAGCCTCCCAAGTAGCTGGGATTACAGGCGCCTGCCACCATGCCCAGGTAATTTTTGTATTTTTAGTAGAGATGGGGTTTCACCATGTTGGTCAGGCTGGTCTTGAACTCCTGACCTCAGGTGATCTGCTCACCTAGGCCTCCCAAAGTGCTGGGATTACAGGTGTGAGCCACCATACCAGGATGAATTTTCTTATTCTTTAGGAGAATATACCTTGATTTGATCTGTTATTCACTATTGAATGGGACCAGGACCATAACGTTACATATTAAGATGTAGATTTTTGTCTAGTATAGCTACAAATAATTTTACTCAGGGAAAAAAATAAAACCACAAAAACTAAAACAAAAAATAAAAACCAAACAAATAAAAAACAAAAACCCTAGATCCCAAAGGTTATAGTCTTCTTGCCCTGTATAACATTAACCAGTTTTGTATACCACCCCAAAATCCTATTTTAACATCTTTTATTCAGTGCCCATAATACTTAATCTTTCAAGTTCTCTTTAAACCAGCTTTACCATCCCACTCATTCTCTCATTAATGAGGTCAATGAGGTTTTAAAAAACCAGGTACATAAATCCTAAACATAATGCTTTCTTTATAAAAGTAAATAAATAAAATACAATTTAACTCACAAAAAAATTAAACCTGTGCAGGCGCAGAGGCTCACACCTGTAATTCCAGCACTTTGGGAGGCCGAGGCAAGCAGACCACCTGAGGTCAGGAGTTTGAGACCAGCCTGGTCAACACGGTGAAACCCCGTCTCTACTAAAAATACTAAAATTAGCCAGGTGTGGTGGCAGAAGCCTGTAATCCCAGCTACTTGGGAGGCTGAGGCAGGAGAACTGCTTGAACCCGGGAGGTGGAAGTTGCAGTGAGCCGAGATCGTGCCATTGCACTCCGCCTGGTGAGCAAGAGCGAAACTGTCTCAAAAAACAAAACAAAACAAAACAAAAAAATTATACCCAGCTGGGAGTGGTGGCTCACACCTGTAATCCTAGCACTTTGGGAGGTTCAGGTGGGCGAATCACTTGAGGCCAGGAGTTGGAAACCAGCCTGGCCAAGATGGTGAAACCCCATCTCTACTAAAAATACAAAAAATTAGCTGGGCGTGGTGGTGCATGCCTGTAGTTTCAGCTACTCAGGAGGCTGAGGCAGGAGAATTGCTTGAACCCAGGAGGCGGAGGTTGCAGTGACCCAAGGTTGCACCACTGCACTCCAGCCTGGGTGACAGTGAGACTATCTCTAAAAAAAAATATATATATACCCTGCCACTTGAGTTTAAATTGGCCTCCAATTCCAAATGACCACAATGCGATTTACTTTAACTTTCCCTCTTTCCATATTTGTAATTCTGTTCTCCAACAACAAGAAATATTGCTTTCATCCTTCTGAATATATTTATTAATTTATTTGATTCAAAAATACACAGAAAGTAGTTTTAGAATCACAAACCCATACTACCATGAAAATTACAACTACCAACTAGGGTTCAATATTTGTTTACAGTTCTTTTTGTCCTTACGGAGAAGATACAGTCAAAATGCTATAGACAAAATCTCTTGAATTAGTTCTTTTCGCCCCTATTCAATCGATTCTTTTTGAATCTGTCTAGCATGAGCCTATAATCCTAGCACTTTGGGAGGCCAAGGAAGAAGGATTGCTTGAGGCCAGGAGTTTAAGACCAACCTGGCCAACATAGCTAGATCCCATCTCTACAAAAAAAAAAAAAAAAAAAAAAAAAGAGGGAGAGAGAGAAATTCTTTCCGAATCTAAAATCTGTTTAGAACAGGAGTGGCTTGGTTTACTTCACTACCCTTAGCTAGAGTGTTTTTAACTGTGGAGGTTCCTTTCACATGAAAATAGGTCCTCACTTTTTGCATAGGTGGCCATAGACATATAATAGAAATAAAAATAAACAAGTAGCAGAATATACAAAACAGTTGCATTTTGATCACTTCCCAGGAGTTGTGCATTCAATTTACCAGTGACTTCATGTTTCTACTAGCCTTTTGCTGATATCCTAACTACACATTAGTTCTTTCCACCCCACATGGAAAATGACAGTATTGGCATACTTTAATTAACTCCAGATATTTTTCTCTATTTAGAACTCTGAGAAGTTGATCTCTCTCCAGAGGACCCCAGATAATAAAAAGCAGTTCAAATTCTCTAGAGTTGGGCCATTCAAAGCCAGTTTTAAACAAGAGGTTGAATGATGTCCCCACATGTTCAATTTTATATATGGTGTTAGCATGCTTCCAGTGATAAGGGAGTTTTGTTAATGACTCGTATAAATGACAGCTTAATTTTTACTTTTTAATGGTTGTGCTGTGTGCTTTCCTCTCATTTTTAATAGTTCGTTGTGTGATTTGTGTCCTGTTAGTAACAGGATTCTAACAAAGCCTAACTCTGGGTGAAATCTGGAGTTTATCTTCAGGCCCCTGGCCCTGTTGTATCACCCTTTCCCACCTTGATGGTAGTCTCCCTATTTTCCTTGTATGCAGTGCCCTGAGGAGATCTTTTTCACACATTTAAAAGTATTCCTTCATCACAGTATCTGAAAGTCATTCACACGAAGTTGTAAATATCAGATAATAGCTTAAAGTGTTACTCTTCTCCCTTAGACTCCTACAGGACAACCAGAGACAATCAGCTTCACAGGAACCTATCCTCCTCGCTGGCCATGTAATTTACATAATTTGTAGGGCTGGGTGCAAAATGAAAATGTGCTTATCTTGCTAAAAATCTAGGAAAAAAACTGTAGTTAAAATACTAAAATATAAAGCTGGCGTGGTGGCTCACACCTGTAATCCCAGCACTTTGGGAGGCTGAGGTGGGCAGATCACTTGAGGTCAGGAGTTCAAGACCAGCCTGGCCAACATGGTGAAACCCTGTCTCTACTAAAAAGACAAAAATTAGCCGGGCATGGTGGTGGGGCACCTGTAAACCCAGCTACTTGGGAGGCAAGAATCACTTGAACCTGAGAGGTAGGGATTGAAGTGAGTCAAGATCGCGCTACTGCACTCCAATCTGGGCAACAGAGTGAGACTCTGTTTCAAAACAAACAAACAAACAAACCCCTAAAATATAAAGCTTTTTTTTAAAAATTAATTTTTATTTATAAAATGTAATAGGGATAATAGTGATATATGAGTCATGACATAAAGCTACAAATTGCAAAAATGTACCATTTTTTGTTTCACCAATTTATATAATACAATGGATAACAATACTTTATTGATGTGAAATCTTGATTGGTCATAAGATTTTTCTGACTCACCTTTCTGCAACTCATTTCTAAAGACATCAAAAGTTGTATTTTCTGTTTTATTTTTTAAAAGAGGGGCTATGTTAATCTTCTCTGTTTCATTCCAATTTTAGTATATGTGCTGCTGAAGTGAGCACCAAAATTTATATTTTCAAGATGATGACAGCAGAGTAAGAAATAAAAATAAAACCCTAAGCCTCCCAACCAACTGAATGCAGTGCCTGTCAGCCAAAGGGACCCCAGAGGAACCTTAAAAACTGAGTTCCCAGCCATGAGGGGATGGGAGGTCAGACACACCTCAATATGCCCCATCCTTATTCATCTTTAACCAGAAAATTTTCCTAAGGAGTATGCAGAAATCAACCCTGGGGAACAAGAAACAGACGACTCATTAACTTATTGCCTTTAGCCAGTTATCTGAGGCTGTGACTGGACTCCCCCTTCTTTGCGTGTGTGTGTGTGTGTGTGTGTGTGTGTGTGTTTGAGATGGAGTCTTGCTCTGTTGCCCAGGCTGGAGTGCAGTGGCACGATCTCCGCTCACTGCAAGCTCCATCCCCTGGGTTCATGCCATTCTCCTGCCTCAGCCTCCGGAGTAGCTGGGACTACAGGCTCCCACCACCATGCCTGGCTAATTTTTTGTATTTTTAGTAGAGATGGGGTTTCACCATGTTAGCCAGGATGGTCTCGATCTCCTGACCTCGTGATCTGCCCGCCTTGGCCTCCCAAAGTGCTGAGATTACAGGCGTGAGCCACCACACCTGGCCTTTTTGTGGTTTTAACACAGCAACTAACCAGCATTCCTTTCTGATAAGAGATCACTTGACCACAGAGTGGTTCTCGGCAGTCTGCAGAAGATGTGCATTGAGCAGATAGATATTCCGTAGTTTAATTTCTTTAACTTAGTGCTTTATTGTATAGTTAAAATTAAAAAAAAGAAAGCAAGAAAGGAAGGAGCTATCAAGTTATGAAAGGACATTGAAGAAACTTAAATGCATATTACTAAGTGAAAGAAGTTGTATTAGTCTGTTTTCATGCTGCTGAAAAAGACATGTCCAAGACTGGGTAATTTATAAAAAAAAAGAGGTTCAATGGACTCACAGTTTCACATGCCTGGGGAGGCCTCACAATCATTGCAGAAGGTGAAAGGCACATCTTACATGGCTGCAGACAAGAGAGACCTTGTGCAGGGAAACTCCCGTTTTTAAAACCATTAGATCTTATGAGACTTATTCACTGTCGTAAGAGCAGCACTGCAAAGACCTGCAAAAATCATTATTAGAGATAGAATGGGATTGTTTGTGATGATAGAGGCTCAAATCATTTTTCCCCATGATTCAATTACCTCCCACTGGGTCCCTCCCACAACATGTGGGAATTGTGGGAGCTACAATTTAAGATGAGATTTGGGTGGGGACATAGTCAAACCATATCACAAGTCCATCTGAAAAGGCTACATAACATATAATTCCAAATATATGACATTCTGGAAAAGGCAGAGCAATGGAGACAGTAAAAAAAAGAAGATTTCTTGGTGTTTGGTGAGGGGTAGATGAATAGGCAGAGCACAGAGGATTTTTAGGGCAGTGAAACTATTCTGTCTGATACTATAACGGTGGATACATACTATCATATATTTGTCAAAAACCATAAAATATAACATACTAAGAGGGAACCCTGATGTAAACTACAGTGATAATGACATGTCAACATAGGTTCATTGATTTTAACAAATGTACCTCAGTAGTGTGAGATGTTAATAATTGGGAAGCTGTGTGTGTGTGAACACCTGATTTTCCTCTCAATTTTTTGTAAACCTAAAACTGCTCTAAAAAATAAAATCTATTAATTAAAAAATTAATAGGAGGCTGTGTACAGAGATTCTTTTTGTACAAGGAACAAAACCAACTCAAATTAAGCCGAAAACAAAAGTAAATGCATGATAGGTCTTGGTCCTGCCATGTGATGACTTAAATCTAAGGTTATAGCAAAACATCTGAAGCTCATTGCCAGGCTGTGATAGTGCAAGACCCTAAACAGAATGCTCACAATGGAGAGGCTCATGACATTAAGCCACAGAGGCACTATGAGAAGCTTGCCACAGGTAACAGCAGCAGAGCTGTGAAACTTGCCTGTGGATCTACACTTTGGAAGTGGCCCACAAGATGAACTCGATGGGAAAGAGTTGGGCAGGTAGATCCATGGCAGGCCTGCTGAGTCCTGTGCATAGGACACCCGATGCAAAAACCTCATCCATTTTGTGCTGTCTCTTTTCTTCCTCCAAAAACCCATATGATGTATATTTCTCTTACCTTTGTTTCCTACAGTAAACCTAATCCTATAGATGCAAGAAGGCCTGTATACACAGAACAATCCCTGCAGTCAGCAATGGAGCCTCTCTTCTATTAAGTGACAGAGAAACTGAGTCACAAAATAGCCTAGGAGTAGAATGATGGTTGCTAGAGGATACAAGGAGAGGGCAATGTGGAGTTGGTGTTCAATGGAGATAAACCTGCAGTTTTGGAAGATGAACAGATGAAAGCTGTGGTTTTGGAGATGGATAGTGTGATGTTGCCTAAGAATGCAAATGTATTTAGTGCCACTGAACTGTGCACTTAAATGCTAAAGCTGGTAAATTTTATGTTATATATATTTTATCACAGTAAAAAAATGTCCAAAGTAAATGCATGCTAAAGATTCTGGAATGTCATTGTAAACCCAAGGTAGAATATGCATGGCCTCAGGAATAACCTAAACAGAGACTCAGAAAACATTGGAATCCCCTTTTCAAGGTGGGAGGAAAAGTGCCCAAGCTTTATTTTTCACAGCTTCAACCATCAGATTCAAGCCCCAAAATCTAGGGAAAAAACTCATTGACCCATGTTGGGTCAGGTACAGTCTCCCATATCAATCAACTATGCACAAAATGTCCCCATGCCACCAGGACTGTGTGGCGGCCAATTTTGGTAAGTACTCCATGTGCATTTGAAAACAACATGGACTTTGCTGCTGTTTGGTGCAGTATTCTACATATGCTAAGGAAGCTAAGTTTGTTAATTGTGTTATTCAAATATTCTATATCCTTATTGGTGTTTTTGTCTGCTTGTTCTATCCATTACTAAGAGTATTGTATTAAAATCTCATACCAAGATTGCATATTTTCCCTTTTTGTCTTGCCAATTTTTATTGTACCTATTTTGTGGCTACGTTGTTATAAGCATGTAATTTTACTACATCTTCCCACTGAATTGATCTTTCATGATTATGAAATCTTTCTCTTTATCTCTGATAATACTGTTTGCCTCAGGGTGTTCTTTTTCTATTACATAGCTATATCAGCTTTCTTTTGGTGTTTGCATGCATTTCTTTCTGTGCTTTCATTTTTAACCTTTCTATATATTTATAGTTAAGCTATGTCCTTTGTTGCTTTTAACTAGGCTGAGAATTTTGTTTTTAATGTAGTCATTTAGATTTAATGGAATTAGTAATATATTTGTATGTAAACCTACTTTCTTCTTTTTGCTTTTTGTTTGGCTCATCAAGTCTATGTTTTCCTTCCTCTCCTTTTTTTTTTTTTGCTTTCTTTTGCATTAACTTTTTTATTATTTTGTTTCACCATTAGACTGGTTTTTACTATTCTTTTGGTGGTTATCCAAAATGTCAATAATGCAGAGGCTAAGAAACCCTGACTAGCCTCTTGTTTTCTCTAAACTGGCAGTGAAATCTAGAGGTTTGATTGGATTCAGTTCATTTTTTGGGGGAGGACAGAGGTCTTCACAGCTGGACCTGTATTGTACACTGTATTATATGAGAAGGCAATCATGTCCCATGCATAGATGCACAGATTGATGAGTGGCCTTGGGTGTTTCAGTCAGATCCATCTATTAACAAAGGTCTCCTTTAGGCTTTCACCTAATTGTGTTAGCATCCATTGGTGATGGCTACCCAGACTCATTATTTCATTAAGGGTTGCAAGATGGTGACTCCTCTATCACTTGTTCTCCTATTAGCTGCAATTCTTAAGAAGAGCATCGGCTTGTTAACTACTTACAGTCCACACAGGAAAGGTAGGATAAATGCATGATTGATGAAGCAGGAAAAGAGCGTTACTATGCAATATTATACCAAACACTTGGTTTTAAATTAATCTATGAGGCCTGTTGAAGGAAACAGACATCTAGGGGGCAGCAGAGACCACCAGCTGCTGAAGCCATCACTGATCCCTCTGACACGCATTACCACTGAGTGTTGTCGCTGCGCAGTGCAATTTCAGCTGCCTAGAATCCCAGCTGCTCTCAGAGGCCATATTCCCTTGCTCCTGCAGTGAGGAGCTGGGGTTGTCTCTGGTGCCTCCTGGTCCTTGTCACCTGCTGCTGCAAGGTGAGGGAGTATCTCACCTGGGACCAGCAGAGAAACCCAGCAGTCCTGTGTTGGGGGTAAGGGGGAGATGTGGAGGGGAGAGGGGACTCTGTCTGTGACAAGAATGCAGACTCCACCAGTTCAATTCCCTAAGTGCATTCTTTAAACAGTGTCAATATGGTATCTTGGATAAACGTGTGGGCTTTTAGCTAACACACTTAGGTTCCAGTCCTACTCCTACTACTGAGGAACTGTGGATGAAGCTCAGCTTTCTCACCAGTAGAATGTGGCTGATGATAGTTGCTATTGTACGGCATTGTTGCAGAAGCAGGAGACGGTGTGTGTAAAGGGGTCGGCCGGGGACCTGATGAGCAGGTGTGTGTGTGCACCTGTGTGGTGTCAGAACAGGGAGCCCCTCACTGTTCCCTGGTGAGGCTTGGCCCAGCTCCCAAGCTGATGGCTGTGTTCAATGCCCATCAGCCTTTCACCTCCAGAGAAGCATAGCTAGACAGGGTGCACAGGAGGGCTGGGCTCCAGGCTCCCACGCCCTCTGTGACAGATGAGCAAAGGAAGACCTTGAGTGACTTCTCCAGGTCACTCAAGAATGTGGCAGAGTAGAGGCTGGAATCTAGATTTGCAGACTGTCAGTCTTGAGCTTGTATTGGCTGCATCGAAGTTACTATTTTCTCTGGATACTCTTAGTGCTTCTCAAAATCCTTAGGTTGTCTTGGTTTAAGTTGTAGTCACAGACATTTTTAGAGACTCACACATGAAATGAGCCCTCAGTATACATGTGTACTTTAATTCATACAATTATACTCATCCGGGGCTTAACTATAGTCTATCTCTTACCAGCCCAAGAATGTGAAATACAAAGTGCAGCCTACACCCTAACTGCAAGGGAGAGTGACTGAGGGGCTGTGGATACCACCTTCCTAGCTGATTTCACCGCCAGGCCTGCTGTAGGAACAGGCTTGTTAGATCTGAGGCACCTTAGACAGGATTCTTAACTCAAAATATCTCCCTCTCTACCTGCTGTGGGGATTTCTTTTTTTACTGTCCATGTTCAAAATTGGATTAATTGTCATCCTTGATTCATAATACCCTCATTATTATTAGTCAACACAAGGCTTTCTTTACTTTATTTATTTATTTATTAGGCAGAGTCTCACTCTATCACCAGGCTGGAGTGCAGTGGTGCGATCTCGGTTCACCACAACCTCCGCCTCCCAGATTCAAGCGATTCTCCCGCCTCAGCCTCCCAAGTAGCTGGGATAACAGGCATGTGCCACCACATCTGGCTAATTTTGTATTTTGAGTAGAGATGGGCTTTCACCATGTTAGCCAGGATGGTCTTGATCTCTTGACCTCATGATCCGCCTGCCTTAGCCTCCCAAAGTACGGGGATTACAGGCGTGAGCCACCGTGCCTGGCCAACACATGGCTTTCTTTAATTTCTTTAAGTTATTATTAGTAGTATGACGAACTGGTCGCAGTAGCTCATGCCTGTAGTTCCAGCTCTCTGTAAGGTCAAGGTGGGAAGATCGCTTGAGCCCAGGAGTTTGAGATCAGCTTGGGCAACATAGGGAGAGCCCTATCTCTACAAAAAATACAAAAAATTAGCCAGGCACGGTGGTGTGTGCCTATGGTCCCACCTACGTGGGAGGCTGAAATGGGAGGATCAATTGAGCTCAAGAGTTCAAGGCTGCGGTGAGCCACGATCACACCGCCGCACTCCAGCCTAGGCAACTCTGTGAGACTGTCTCAAAAACAAAACAAAAAGTATGATGAATTCCTATGTATCCACCACCCCACCCAAGAACTAAAAAATTACCTAAAACTTTCATTTCTCTATATGCTCCTCCCTCACTTCGTTTCCCACTCTTCAGGGCGAAAGAGACCACTATTCTGTTCTTTTTGTATGTATTTTCTTTTTTTCATGAGTTTTACTTCATATATTTGTATGCATATGTTATATTTTCCACATTCAAAATTTCTCCACTAAACAGGGAAAAGAGAACGACCCTTTATGTGAAGAAGAGCTAATACGTACTCCTTGAAAATAGAGCCTGGCAGCTTCCTACACATAATTCTTATTAAAAGTATTAAAAATTGGCTGAGTGCAGCGGTTCACGCCTATACTCCCAGCACTTTGGGAGGCTGAGGCAAGCGGATCACTTCAGGTCAGAAGTTTGAGATCAGCCTGGCCAACCTGGTGAACCCCCACAATCTCTACTAAAAATACAAAAATTAGGCAGGCGTGGTGGCGGGCACCCTCTAATCCCAGTTATTTGGGAGGCTGAGACAGGAGAATCACTTGAATCTGTGAGGTGGAGGATGCAGTGAGCCAGCACAGCACCACTGCACTCCAGCTTGGGTGATAGAGTGAGACTCCATCTCAAAAAAAAAAAAAGGAAAAAAGAAAAAAAAAAGTTAAAAATTCCTCTTCAAAAAAAAAAAAAAAAAAAAAAACAAAAAACTTTGAAATGCATAGTCCAAGAAAACATGTCATGTTGATGCTTCAGCATGTTGCCAAGCACCCCAGGGACATATGTCCCCAGTTGAAGAGCCACTTCTGGCAAGGTGGCTCTGATAGGCTGAGAGAGAGAGGTACAGCCCTCTGGCCAAGGAAGTCAGGGGCTGGCTGCTGGGGGTGCAAGCACACCAGAGCTTGTGAGTTTGCAAACATACAGGGCTCCAAGGGGTGTGGGCACTGATGTCATGTGCCATAGGAACCAGCACCTTAGCTTGGTCAGTGACATGGGACCTGTGTGATCTGGCTTAAGAAGGTACCAGGGCCAATTAGATATTTCTCTTTTGGCAATTTAGACAGAAACACAAAGGAGTTATTTGCTAGTAAGTTGTGAGAGCTGTATTAGGCAAGTCACAAGAGAATTGGAACTGGAGAGGCTATGATAGGCCATGGGGAAGTCCAAGTTGTGCCGGAGCAAAAACAGTGAGTAATCAGCTGGATGCGGTGGCTCACGCCTGTAATCCCAGCACTTTGGAAGCCAGGTGGGCAGATCACTTGAGGTCAGGAGTTCGAGACCAGCCTCACCAACATTGTGAAACCTTGTCTTTACCAAAAATACAAAAATTAACTGGGTGTGGTGGCGGGTGCCTATAATCTCAGTTACTTGGGAGGCTGAGGCAGGAGAATCACATGAACCCTGGAGGTGGAGGTTGCAGTGAGCTGAGATCATGCCACTGTACTCCAGCCTGGGTGATAGAGTGAGATTTCAATTCAAAGCAAACAAACAAAACACAATGAGTAGTCCAACGAGGCCAGTGGACAGTAGGACTGAATTAGATGGGTGACCAGAGCTGAAGCTTGCTAATGGGGGTGCAGCAGTGTAAGGACCCACCGTTCTGATGCTGAGGTTGCTGGAGCCATGTGCAGCCAACATACAGCGGAATTCACTTGCTGATTTTGGGAGGCCTGGCACCATCAAGGCTCTGGTTCTTAGATTTCTTGCTCTCACATATTCATAACCTTACTTAATCCAACTTTCCATCTGCCCTATGCCTGACCTGCGCCTGTACAGCTCAGTGTGACTGGAGTAAAGCACACAATCAAGGTGTGGTAGTTTAAAAAAATGCCCATAAATGATTTGGTATTCCTTACTTTAAGAGGTGGAGGTTAATTCCTCTTTTGAGAGTGGGCTGGACATAGCAATTTGCTTCTAATGAATAGAATAAACCTGAAGTGAGTAGACAACTTCAGAGACTAGATTGTAAAAAGCAGTTCCCTCTCTGATTTTTGTATCACTTACTTGTTGTGGAGGAAGTCAGCTGCCGTATCATGATGACATTGAAACAGCCTAAGGAGAGAGCTACGTAATGAAGAACCGAGGCCTCCTGTCCGAGGCCTCCTGCCCTTGGCCATGTGAGTGAGCCATCCTGATAGGAGATCCTCCTACCACAGCTGAGCCGTCAGTTGACTATAGCTCCAGTCAGTATCTCGTGAAAGTCTTAGAGGTCAGAACCACACAGCTAAATTCCCAAATTCCCTAGGCACCGAAATTGTAAGATAATAGATATTTGATGTTCTAAACCACTGAATTTGGGGAAATTTGTCATTTGCAAAAAATAAATAATATATGTGTTGATCTGTCTTACATTAAATTAATAGTCACTAACTCAACTGGCCCTTAATGCTACCTGGCAGCACCATGTCTTATCCATTTTTCAATATCACTTATTTTATTTTATTTTAAATTTTTTTTGAGGCAATGTTTCTTGCTTGTTGTCCAGGCTGGAGTGCAGTGGCATGATCTTGGCTCACTGCAACCTTCACCTCTCAGGTTCAAGCGATTCTCCTGCCTCAGCCTCCCAAGTAGCTGGGATTACAGGCATGCACTATACCTCCTGGCTAATTTTGTGTTTTTAGTAGAGATGGGGTTTCACCATGTTGGTCAGGCTGATCTCAAATTCTTGACCTCAGGTGATCCACCCACCTTGGCCTCCCAAAGTGCTGGGATTGCGGACATGAGCCACCGTGCCCAGCCAGATCACTTACTTTATACCTCCTCTCTCTCTCTCAAACCTCCAACACCTCTGCCCCATTCTCACTCTCAGCTAAAGCCCTTCACTCCCATTTCCATGAGAAAGGTCAAAGTGCTGAAAATAGAACTTCCCAAGGTCCCACTGTGACACCTATCCTCACACTGTATCTGCCATCTCCCCTGTGACAAGGGATGAACTATCTGTGCTCTTAGCTATGGCCAACCTCTCCCCTTGGGCTCTAGGTTTGATTTCCTCTTGGCCCTCAAAGACATCCCTCCTGAAATTCTTCCCCCTCTCTATTTCTAGGTAGAAAGAGCATCGACCCATGTCCAATTAGCTACTTACAGGTCAACTAAGAAGAGGACTGAGAGTTAACCATTGGATTGAGCAACATCAAGACCACCTGGATACTGGCCAATGATTTTACCCTGAACATCTGCCTAAAGTGATGGTAAGAGAGAAAGGCAGGACAGAAATGAAGAGACAGTGAGAATACATACTACTTTCTTTTTTTTTTTTTTTTTTTTTTTGAGACGGAGTCTCGCTATGTCGCCCAGGGTGGAGTGCAGTGGCCGGATCTCAGCTCACTGCAAGCTCCGCCTCCCGGGTTTTTACGCCATTCTCCTGCCTTAGCCTCCCGAGTAGCCGGGACTACAGGCGCCCACCACCTCGCCCGGCTAGTTTTTTGTATTTTTTAGTAGAGACGGGGTTTCACCGTGTTAGCCAGGATGGTCTCGAACTCCTGACCTCGTGATCCGCCCGTCTCGGCCTCCCAAAATGCTGGGATTACAGGCTTGAGCCACCGCACCCGGCCGAGAATACATACTACTTTCATGAAATTTTGTTGTAAAAAGAAAGGAAGAGGCCAGGCGTGGTGGCTCACACCCGTAATCCTAGCCTGGCCAACATGGCAAAACCCCACCTCTATTAAAAATACAAAAATTAGCCAGGCATGGTGGTGTGAACCTGTAATCCCAGCTACTCAGGAGGCTGAGGCAGGAGAATCACTGGAACCTGGGGGGCAGAGGCTGCAGTGAGCCGAGATCATGCCACTGCATTCTAGCCTGGGCGATAGAGACTCCGTCTCAAGAAAAAAAAAAAAAAAAAAAAAAAAAAAAAAAGAAAGGAAGGAACAGGACAGGGGCATGGAGTCAAGAAAGATTAAACATTTTTTTTAAGGCAAGGGAAACTATAGCAAACTTGTATGGGAAAGTAAATGATCCAGTAGAGAAGGAGAAAACTGACAATGCAGGTGCATCTGTGGCCGCTTGGCAGTAGGAACTGAGGGTGGGGAAGCATGTGGTATAGTGACATGCCCAGCAAGAACAATCTCAAAGTACACTCGTAAGTCCCCATATTGCATATGGATCTCTGTGAAGGGTTGCATGATGAACTTGAGATAGACACAGTTCCTACCTTTATGGCCTTGTTTTCTAAGACTAGGTCAGAGGACTCTCCACCTTTATGCCATCTCTTTTCTATTATATTTATTTATTTATTTGAGACAGGGTCTCACTCTGTCGCCTAGGCTGGAGTACAGTGTCTATTTACGGGCATGATCATAGCTCACGGCAGTCTTGACCTCCTGGGCTCAAGCAATCCTCCCAACTCAGCCTCCCGAGGAGCTGGGACTACAGGCGTGTACCACTGCACCCAGTGAATTTCTTGTTTTTTGTAGAGACAGCAGTTTTGCCATGTTGCCCTGGCTGGTCCTGAACTCCTGGGCTGAAGCTATCATCCCACCTTAGCCTCCCAAAGTGCTGGGATTATAGGCATGAGCCCCTGCACCCAGCCTGTCTCTTTTCTAGCCAGTAGTTTTCTTTCAGAGAAAGTCAAAATGTCTCCCTATTTACACTAAATATAAGTCCTGAACTGTTTCAGCTTCTGGGGTAGGTGAGGTGAGGGTCTCTGTCAAACGCCAGCATTCAGAGGCGTATAAGAAGTATTCACTGTTTTCCTCTATTCACAACACATTTTGCTTCTGACACCAGATATGTGGGTTTTTCCCCCTCACCGAACAATTTTCCAACATCAGCTGGGTGTCCTACAAGTTAACTCGATTCTGACATTAATTGCCTGGAGTTACAACAAGTTAATGGCTCAGTCCTACAAGATCACCCCCACTTCAGAGTCCAGTCATAAGTGGTGGGTCCCCAGGTCACCCAAAACTTCTGTCTGACTTGGTTACAAATTGGTGGTTCCCACAACCTCCTCTTCATGTTCACTTATTTGCTAGAATAGTTCACAGACAGCAGAAAGAAAAGTTACTAAGTTATGTATTTATCATAACACAATGCAACTCAGGAATAGCCAGATGGGAGAGATACATAGGCATAGGGCAATGACATGATTTGGCTGTGTCCCCACTCAGATGTCATCTTGAATTGTGGCTCCCACAATTCCCACATGTTGTGGGAGGCAATTTAATCGTAAGTGCTGGTATTTCCCATGCTGTTCTCTTAATAGTGAATAAGTCTCATGAGATCTGGTGGTTTTATAACAAGGAGTTCCCCTGCACATGTCCTATTCTTGCCTGCCACCATGTAAGATGTCCCTTGCTCTTCTGCCATGATTGTGAGGCCTCCCCAACCATGTAGAACTGTGAGTCCATTAAACCTCTTTCCTTTAGAAATTATGCAGTCTCGGGTATGCCTTTATCAGTAGCATGAGAACAGACTAATACAGGCAAGGTATGGGGAAAGGGGTGCAGAGCTTCCATGCCCTCTCTGGGCACACTACCCTCCCACCACCTCCATGAGTTCAGCAACCCGGAAGCTCTCTGAATTCTGTAGCTCAGGGATTTTTTTTTTTTTTTTTTTTTTTTTTACCTGTGACCTTGCCTTCTCTCTCTCTCTCTCTCTCTCTCTCTCTCTCTCTCTCTCTCTCTCTCTGTGTATGTGTAGATTTCTTTCTTTCTTTTTAAAAACTTTTATTTTAGGTTCAGGGGTACATGTGCAAGTGCTATGGTTTGGAGTTGTGTCCCCACCCAAATCTCATGTTGAACTGGAATTGCCAGTGTTGCAGGAGGGGCCTGGTGGGAGGTGACTGGATCATAGGAACAGTTTAATGGTTTAGCACCATCCCTCTAGTGCTGTTTTAAAAGTGTGTAGCACTCCCCCTTCCTCTTGCTCCCACTAGGTAAGATGTGCTTGCTTCCCCTTTGCCTTCTACTGTGATTGTAAGTTTCCTGAGGCCTTGACAGAAGCAGAAGCCTATACAGCCTGCAGAACTGTGAGCCAATGAAACATCTTTTCTTTATAAATTATCCAGTTTCAGATACTTCTTTATAGCAGTGTGAGAATGGACTAATAAAAAAAATTGGTACCAGAGAAGTGGGGCATTGCTATAAAGATACTTGAAAATGTGGAAGTGACTGAAACTGGGCAATGGGCAGAGGTTGGAAGAGTTTGGAGGGCTCAGAAGAAGAAAGGAAGATGAGGGAAAGTTTGGAGCTTCCTAGAAACTTGTTGAATTGTTGTGACCAAAATGCTGATAGTGATATGGACAATGAAGTCCAGGCTGAGGAGGTCTCAGATGGAGAACTCTCAGATGGAACTTATTGGAAACTGGGGTAAGATCACTCTTGCTATGTGTTAGCAAAGAGACTGGCAGCATTATGCCCCTTCTCTAGACATCTGTGGAACTTGAACTTGAGAGAGATGATTTAGGGTATCTGGAGGGAGAAATTTCTAAACAGCAAAACATTCAAGATGTGACTTGGCTGCTTGTAAAAACCTACAGTCATATGCATAAGGAAATAAATGATCTAAAACTAGAACTTTTATTTAAAAGAGAACCAGAGCATAAAAGTTTGGAAAATTTGCAGCCTGGCCATGTAGTAGAAAAAAAAATTTCAGAAGAGGAATTCAAGCCAGCTGCAGAAATTTGCATCAGTAAAAAGGAACTGAATGTTAATAGCGGAGACAATGGGGAAAATGCCTGGAAGGCATTTCAGCAAACTTCACAGCAGCCTCTCCCTTCACAGGCTCAGAGGCCTAGGAGGGAAGAATGGTTTTGTGGTCTGGACCCAGAGCCCCACTTCCCTGCACAACCTTGGGACAGTGCTCCCTGTGTCCTGGTGGCTCAAGCTCCAGATATGCCTCAGGTAGCTGCTCCAGAGGGTGCAAGCTGCAAGCATTGGTGGCCTCCACATGGCATTAAGCCTGTGGGTGTGCAGAGGGTAAGAGTTAAGGCTTGGGAGCCTCTGCCTAGATTTCAGAAGATGTATGGAAATAGCTGGATGTCTAGGCAGAAGTCTGCTTCAGGAGTGGAGCCCTCATGGAGAACCTCTACTAGGGTAGTGCAGAGGGGAAATGTGGAGTTGAAACCCCCATGCAGAGTCTCCAGTGGGGCACTGCCTAGTGGAGCTGTGAGAAGAGGACCACCATCCTTCAGATCCCAGAATGGTAGATCCACCAACAGCTTGCACTGTGCACCTGGAAAAGCCAAGGCACTCAATGCCCTTGAGAACAGCCATGGAAGCTGAGCCCTGCAGAGCCACAGGGACAGAGCTGCCTAAGGCCTTGGGAGCCTAGCCCTTGTATCAGCGTGGCCTGGATGTGAAAGATAGAATCAAAGGAGATTATTTCAGAGCTTTAAGATTCAATGACTGCCCTGCTGAGTTTCGGACCTGCATGGGGCCTATAGCTCCTTTGTTTTGGCCAATTTCTCCCCTCTGGAAAGGAAGTATTTATCCAATGCCTATACCCCTATTGTATCTTGGAAGTAACTAACTTGTTTTTGATTTTACAGGCTCGTAGGTGGAAGGGACTTGTCTTGTCTCAGATGAGACTTTGGACTGGACTTTTGAGTTAATGCTGAAATGAGTTAAAACTTGGGGAACTGTTGAGATGGGATAATTGTGTTTTGCAATGTGAGAAGGACACAAACTTTGGGCTGGGCCAGAGACAGAATATAGTTTGGATTTGTGTTTCTGCCGAAATCTCATGTCAATTTGTAATCCCCAGTGTTGGAGAAGGGGCCTGGTGGGAGGTGATCAGATCACGGGGGTGGTTTAATAGAACCATACCCCTAGTGCTATCTTAAAAGTGTGTAGTACCTCCCCTCCACTTCCTCCTGCTCCCACCATGTAAGATGTGCTTGCTTCTCCTTTGTTTTCACCATGATTGTAAGTTTTCTGAGGCCTCCTCAGAAGCAGAAGCCTCTATAGCCTGCAGAACCATAAGCCAATTAAACAACTTTTCTTTATAAATTACTCAGTTTTAAGTATTTCTTTATAGCAATGTGAGAATGGACTAATACAGCAGGTTTGTTATATAGCTAAGCTCCTGTCATGGGAGTTTGTTGTACAGATTATTTCATCACCCAAGTACTAAGCCTAGCACCAAGTAGTTATTTTTTTTGTTCCTCTCCCTCCTCCCACCCTCTACCTGCAAGTAGGCCCCATTGTCTGTTGTTCCTTTCTTTGTGTTCATGAGTTCTCATCACTTAGCTCCCACTTACAAGTGAGAACATGTGGTATTTGGTATTCTTGCATTAGTTTGCTAAGGACAATAGCCTCTAGCTCCATCCAAGTTTTGGTAAAAGACATAATCTTGTTCTTTTTTATGGTTGCATAGTATTTCAGGGTGTATATGCACCACCACATTTTATTTCTCCAATCTATCATTGATGGGTATTTTGGTTGATTCCATGTTTTTGCTATTATGAAAAGTGCTGCAAGAAACATTTGCATGCATGTATCTTTATGGCAGAATGATTTATATTCTTCTGGGTATATACCCAGTAATGAGATTGCTGGATCAAATGATAGTTCTGTTTTTAGTTCTTTGTAGCTCAGGGATTTTTATCTCATAGGCATGATGGATTATCAACCTAGTCACCAGCTCCTCTCCCCTGCCTGGTGGATGGGGAGTGGGGCTGAAAGTTTCAAGCTCTTTCTTTCCTTCTTTTTTCCCTCCCTCCCTCCCTTCCTCTCTCCCTCCCTCCCTCCCTTTCTTCTTTCTTTCTTTCTTTCTTTCTTTCTTTCTTTCTTTCTTTCTTTCTTTCTTTCTTTCTTTCTTTCTTTCTCTCTCTCTCTTTCTTTCTTTCTTTCTTTCTTTCTCTCTTTTTCTCTTTCTTTCTCTCTTTCTTTCTTTTTCTTTCTTTCTCTATCTTTCTCTCTTTTTCTTTCTTTCTTTCTTTTTCTTTCTCTCTTTCTCTCTCTTCCTTCCTTCCTTCCTTCCTTCCTTCCTTCCTTCCTTCCTTCCTTCCTTCCTTCCTTTCTTTCTTTCTTTCTTTCTTTCTTTCTTTCTTTCTTTCTTTCTTTCTTTCTTTCTTTCTTTTTCTTTCTCTCTATCTTTCTCTCTTTTCCTTCCTTCCTTCCTTCCTTTCTTTCTTTCTTTCTTTCTTTCTTTCTTTCTTTCTTTCTTTCTTTCTTTCTTTCTTTCTTTCTTTCTTCTCTCTCTCTCTCTTCTCTCTCTCTCTATTTTTTCTTTTCTTTCTTTTCTTTTGTTTCTGAGACAGGGTCTTTCTCTGTTTCCTAGGCTGGAGTACAGTGGCACGAACATGGCCCACTACAGCCTCAATCTCCTGGGCCCAAGAGATCCTCTTGCCTTGGTTTCCTGAGTAGCTGGGACTACAGGTGTGTACCACTATGTCCAGCTGGTTTATTATTTTTTATTTTTAGCACAGATGTCATCTCACTATGTTGCCCAGGCTGGCCCTGAACTCCTGGGCTGAAGTGATCCTTTCACCTTGGCCTCTCAAAGTTCTGGGATTACAGTTGTGAGCACCTTGCCTGGCTTTTTCCAAGCTTCTAATCATGGCTTGTTCTTTCTGGGGACTAGCTCCCATTCAAGAGCCCACCAAGAGTCACCTTATTAGAACAAAAGACTCTTCTATTCCCAGGAAATTCCAGGGATTTAGGAGCTCTGTGTCAGGAACTGGAGTCAAAGGCCAAATATTACAACAAAAGATGCTCCTATCACATTTATCACCCAGGAAATTACAAAGATTTTAGAAGCTTTGTGCCAGGAACTGAGGACAAAGACCAAAATACGTATTTCTTATTATATAATAAGAACACAAGAAGTATCCTGGCTGTGTCTTCCCTTCCTCCACACTCATCCCCAGTTTCTGGGACTCACAGAGGAGGGAAACTTGGGAACTCCTCTCCCTACCTGCCCAGCCCCAGTGCCACTACCTGAATTAAGCCATCATTGATTCTTGCTTGTTTCACAGCAACTGCACCCTAACTATAGAGAAGAAGTCCACACCCATTTAGGATGGCATTCAAGGACCCCAGTGTTTTTCCTCTTGTTGTTTGCCTCCTGCCTCACTCCAGGAGTGAGTGATCTAGAATAATCTCATTCTAGATAATTAATATTCTCTTGGTACTATGTGCAGAGCTGTTCCTTATTGCCATTTTCTTGCTGTTCCCCTTGCCTCCAATGCCCTTTTTACACAGCCTTCTTTCAAAATCCTCATCATCCTTCAAGCACCTTATGCTACAGATCTAACTGGAAGGCCACCTCCTCCATGAAGCCTTCCTTATCACTCATCATCCTCAGAATCAACCACTCTTTCTTTGAGCACTGCCCAGTCTTTCCATTGCATGGAAGTTCTTTGTGGGCAGGCATAGTGTCTATTTGTCTTTCTTTTTTTTCTTTTCTTTTCTTTTTTCTTTTTCTTGAGACAGGGTCTTGCTGTGTCACCCAGGTTGGAGTGCAGTGGCACGATCTCAGCTCTCTGAAACTTCCACCTCTCAGGTTCAAGTGATTCTCCTGCCTCAGCCTCTTGAGTAGCTGGTATTACAGGCACCTGCCACCATGCCTGACTAATTTTTTGAATTTTTTGTAGAGATGGGGTATCACCATGTTGCTCAGGCTGGTCTGGAACTCCTGGGCTCAAGTAATCTGCGTGCTTTGGCCTCCCAAAGTGCTGAGATTACAGGCCTAAGCAAATGCATCTGGCCTCTATTTGTCCTTTTATCTTCCTGCCAGCATCGACCCCTGCCCAGTGGAGTGTTGGCACAGAGATGGCTTGCAGATGGAGGGCTGAGTGAGTCACTGGATTTCTTCCTTTTAGGCATCACGTTTCACAGCCTACTGCCCAGATCGGGTCTCCCTGTTGGTATGTGTGGGTAGCGTGCCTTAAAAAGAGCATGGGATTTAAAATCAGAAGACTTGGGCTCAAGTTTGCTACTTGAGTGACCTTGGGTAGCCTGACAATATGATCTTTCTTACAGACTTGTCATGAATCTCTAGACAGCCATGGCAGGAAAGTGCTATGTAGACCTTGCATTCTGTTCAAATGTGAGTTTTTGCAGCATTACTTAGTCATACCAGGTCAACAGGATCTGTAGGCCTCTGGGGACAGTCTCAGCTGGCCTTCCAACTAGGTTTGACGGAGCTCTTTCCTGCCAGGATGAAGGCCTGAGGTGTGACCCCTAAGATGCCATGAGCGATCCTGCAGACCTGGAGAGAGAATGAGCCTGCACACCTCAACTCATCCAGACTTCTGGTTAGGTAGGGTTCACTCTTACAGCTCTATGCATGTGCCGGGCACTTGATATCCTGGGCAGACGGGAAGTCAATCTCTTCCTTAGAGACCACCTACCAATGCTTGAATCATAGCCAGCCTTCCCCTCTGCAATGCCTTTTTTTCTTCTTTTCAATTTTAAAATTAAGATATAACTCACATAACATAAACATCACCAAAGTGTACATTTAAAGTGTGATATTTATTTATTTATTTGAGACAGGTCTCACTTGTTCATCCAGATTGGAGTACAGTGGTGCAATCCTAGCTCACGGTAGCCTCAACCTCCTGGGCTCAAGCGATGCTCCCAGCTCAGCCTGACAAAGTGCTGGGATTACGGTTGTAAGCCACTGCCTGGTCTAAAGGGTGATTTTTAGTTGTGCAACCATCACCACCATCTCATTCCATAATAGTTTCATCACCCCAAAAAGAAACCTTGTAACTATTAGCAGTCAGCCCCACTTCCCAATCCCTGGCAACCACTACTCTACTTTCTTTCCCTATGGCTTTGCAATTCTAGGCATTTCATAAAACTGGAATCATACAATGTATGGCCTTTTGTCATTAGCTTCTTTTACTTTGCATGTCTTTAAGGTCCATCTATGTTGTAGCATGTAACAGTATTTCACTCCTTTTATGGACTCCTTTTATGACTGAATAATATTCCATCATATGCATATAACACATTTTGTTTATCCATTTGTCCATTGATGGGCATTTAGGTTGTTTCCACTTTTTGGCTATTATGAATAATGCTCCTATGGGCATTTATGTGCACGTTTTTGTGTAGACATATGTTTTCAATTCTCTTTCAATCCTTGAAGTAGGATATTACTCAGAGTTACTGTGTAATTCTATGTTTAGCACTTTGAGGAACTGCTGGACTGCTTTCCAAAGCAGCTGCACCATTTTACATTCCCACCAGCAACGTATGAGAGCTCTGTAATCCTCTTGACACTGGATTCAACCTCTGCTTGCCTTAGCATTCTGAAACTGTCAGGCCCAAGAGAGAGAATTCTGCAGTTAGCTTTCACCCATCTTTTCCCCAAAGTTATAGTTATGCAAGACAACAAGCTTTGCAAACTTTAATCATCTGAAAAGAACACTTGGACCCCTGGGTGCAACAAGGGTGACTTGTCTTCCTTTCTAAGGGGACAATACAGCCTTCATCCTTTTGACTAAGAGGAGCCAGGTATAGATACAGCTCAGCATCCCCACTTGGCTGGTGTGCACAGAGACGAGGCAGCACTCACCTGGGCTGTTTGCCGAGAAGTCTTATTAAGGAGATGCTGCCAGGCATGTGTCAGGTGTGTCTGCACACCCTCATCAGCCTTTGGTGGATCCTCAGGCTGCTTGGCAAGGAGCTGGCACTGGCTCCTGTGGTGCCTGGGGTGTGAGACTGGGGTGTGAGACTGTCCAGGTGGACAGAGACAATGGCTGCAGGCTACTTCCTCCTGGGTACCTGACTGGAGAACATGTAGACATTTGCTGTCTGCTCACAAGGCACTGGGGAGCAGAGACTTCTCAACTCCACTTGTTGTTGTTTTTTTTTTTGTGCCTGGGTACACAAGGGCTCTATTTGCAGTGGCTCAGACCTGCCAGCCTCAGTGAGGAAGGGTTTGTTTGTGCAGCATCTGGATATGGGTGCGAGGTAATCAGGCAGGTGGGGTGGGAAGGAGATTGCTAACCCCAAAGGAGTTCCCTTGTGCAGAAGGAAAATTACCAGCTGTGCTTACTCTGAAATTGGGTGGAGGAAGGGCTTGCTCATTTCAGTCAGTCTAAGGGGAATGTTTCTGGGAGGTGCAGGGGAGAAAGAGGCAAGAAAAACAATCCCATAGGATACTTGTTAATGAACTAATGACCCTGCTGGAAGGTGTCAGGTTCCTCATACCTGGTGCACATTTATCCACAGCACATCTCATAACTATAGGTGTTTATTCATGCAACAAATATTTATTGAGTCCCTACTGTGTTCCAGGAGCTTTCTAGGGTTCAGGAATACAACAATGAGTAAAACAAACAGGGGTAATTATCCTCATGAAGATCAGAGCCTTGTGGGATGGAGAGACATTAATTAAATGATTGCAGGAATTGGTGTGGGGCAGGATCTTGCAGGTTGCTATGAGAGCGTATAAGAGGGGAAAGTGGCTTAGTATGAGTGTGGAGTTGTCCAGAAAACCTCTCCTGGGGCACCCAGGTCTGCTGGATGAACAGGGCTGGGGTGGGGAGAAGAACATTTCAGGTGGAGGACACAGCAGATGTCAAGCCCTGAAGCGGTACAGAACACAACATTCCAGGAATGGAAAGAAAGCCAGGAGGGGAGAATGGAGCGGGAGGAAAGTTGGGCAGGGCCAGCTGCTCGAGGTCTAGTGGGCTGTGCAAAAGCCCCCTTGCTCTTCTCCCAGGAGCAGCGGGCAGCCATGGGGGGTTTTAAGCTTGGCAGTGACATGGCCAAGATTTGCAATGACCATTCTCTGTTGACTGAATGGAGTTGTGGTTCTGGTTTTAGGGGTAGTTGGGGCCACCCAAGCGAGACAGGGTCAACTGTGTGGGCTGGTGAAAATGTAACTGTGAACACGGGATGAGCTTAATAGTGGGCAGATGTGGAATCAAGGGGAAAGTGATGTTGAGGGAAGGAAGATGGGGTCCCTAAGGGGGCATGGACCATAGTTTTCTGAGGCTAGTTTTAGCCTCTGAAGGCCATTTTGGCCTTGAATTTCTTTCTTTCTTTCTTTTTCTTTCTTTCTTTCTTTCTTTCTTTCTTTCTTTCTTTCTTTCTTTCTTTCTTTCTTTCTTTCTTTCTTTCTTTCTTTCTCTCTCTCTCTTTCTTTCTTTCTTTCCTTCCTTCTTCTTCTTTCTTTCCTTTCTTTCTTTCTTTCTTTCTTTCTTTCTTTCTTTCTTTCTTTCTTTCTTTCTTTCTTTCTTTCTTTCTTTCTTTCTTTCTTTCTTTCTTTCCTTCCTTCCTTCCTTCCTTCCTTCCTTCCTTCCTTCCTTCCTTCCTTTTTTCTTTCCTTCTTTTTCAGACAGGGTTTCATCACCTCGTCACCCAGTCTGGAGTGGGTGACTCACTACAGCCTTGACCTGACCTCCTGGGCTCAAGCAATCCTCCTACCTCAGCTTCTTGAGTAGTTGGGACTACAGGCATGCACCACCATGCCCAGCTAATTTTTTCATTATTTGTTTTTTAAGAGACTGGGTCTTGTTATGTTGCCCAGGGTGGTCTTGAACTCCTGGGCTCAAGTGATCCTCCTGCCTCAGCCTCCCAAAGTGCAGAGATTACAGACCTAAGCCACCATGCCTGGCCTGGCCTTGAATTTCTGATGAAATCTGGGAAACCACATGTTTTTCTGAACACCTGGGGAGCGACTCTTCTTTCTACTTGCTCAAACCTACCCACCTAGCTAAGTGCTTAACACATGGACTGTCACTGGCTTAGAAGATCAGAGTTGGAGGCCTCAGAGGTCGGCTGGTCCAGAGCTTCTCAGTGGGCAGCCCTGGATCCTTGTATTAGCATCATCTCTGGGGTAATGGTTTGAAGACTACAGATTCCTGGGTCTTACTTCAGACCTTCTGAATTATAACTCTTTTTTTGGGGGGGATGGGGGTGGAGGATTTGTGGTAGCACCTATTAAGGAATCAGCATTTTGAGCGAGTGCTCCGGGGGATTCTTCTGCACACTGTATTTGTTTCCTGCAAGTTCTGTAACAAATGACCACAGATGTGGTGGCTCAGAACAACATACATGTATTCTCTCACCGGTCTGGAGGCCAGAAGTCCCAAGGCTGTGAAGTCGACATGTCGGCAGGCCCACGCTCCTCCAGCGGCTCTAGGGGAGAATCCATTCTTGCCCCTTCCAGTTCCTGTGGCTGCTGGTGCTCCCTGGAGTGGGGCAGGATCTCACTAACCTCTGTCTGCCTCATCTCATTGCTTCTCCTTTTTGTCTATTGTCAAATCTTCCTCTGCCTTCCTCTTATGAGGATACTTGTGTATTTAGGGTCAGGATAATCTTCCCATCTCGAGATTCTTAACTTAGTCATAGCAGCAAAAACCCTTTTCCCAGATAAGGGACTATTTACAGGTTCTCAAGATGAGGACTTGGTATCTTTGTGGGACCATTTTCTAGTGTGCCACAAACACTGAACTTCAAAAAGCATTGATGTGGTTGATATCCTTCAGGTAGACCAGATGTACTGGAGCCCAGAGAGAAGTGACTAATCCAAGGTCATACAGCTTGTAACTCACTTCTGAGATTGGAATCAAGGCTTCTGATTCCAAGGCCTCTCTGGGAATCCTGGCTCCAAGGAATAGTGATACTTGACATTCACTGAATGTTACTTCCATACTGTTCTAAGCAGATGACATGTACTATCTCATCACTCTTCCAAGCAACCCTTTGAGGTAGGGTCTCCTATGATCTTCCAGTTCATACATTAAAAAATTTAGGATAAAAGAGGTTAAATAACTTGCCCAACATGACAGAGTGAATTACTGGGGGAGCCAGGATAGAAACCGAGGCAGTCAGAGGCCAAAGCCTTCACTCACAGGTGGAACCTCCTCCAGCAGGGCTTATTCCAAATCTGGCCTATGAATCACCACTCTCTGATATTTTTTGCTTCCCTAGGAAATATGGACCCAAACTTTTCTGGCAGGAAGAGGGCCGTGTAGTAACCACTTGCCTTCTTCCTGCTCAGAGCCATGCCTCCAATTCCTTGGTGAATATTTGCTTCAAGCTGCACAATGAGCCTTCTTATCTCAGTCAATGGGCTTGATGCAAGGCAAGCGGATCTTGCAAAGAGGTGTGTGGAGGGGATGCCGGGGTGGGGGTAAAGATCCTAATGGATTTCTTAGGCTAATGGCCTGGGATGGGCCCTGGAAGGTTCCCAGACCCCAAATGATTTGCAAAAGGCAGAAGAAGAAGGTGGGGCAGATTGGCCTGGACCTTGGGTACATATTTGTCCCTAACCATGACTCACTTCCTTCTGGAACAGGGCCTCAGGTGAAATGTTTGTCTGCTCCACCTCCCTTAGTGCCTTATAACTCCCCTCCCAGTGGAGCAGGTGTCTGAGAGTACGGTGCAGCCTCGCCCTTCAGTCCACCCTACAGAGTCCACGGCATGGCAGCCCAGGCGGCTGGTGTATCTAGGCAGCGGGCTGCTGCTCAAGGTCTTGGCTCCAACCAAAAGGCTTTGAAATACTTGGGCCAGGATTTCAAGACCCTGAGGCAACAGTGCTTGGACTCAGGGGTCCTATTTAAGGACCCCGAGTTCCCGGCATGTCCATCAGCTTTGGGCTACAAGGATCTTGGACCAGGCTCTCCGCAAACTCAAGGCATCATCTGGAAGCGGCCCACGGTAAGGAAGCGGGCTTGCTGTTGAGTGACATACAGGGTGGAGGGGCCTTACATCTGATTAGGAGGAACTGAGGGAGAAGTTGAGGCTGTGGATCCTAAGTGTCTGGATCTCACATTTCAGACCCCTCCACCACCACCTTTTTTTTTTTTTTTTTTTTTGAGACAGAGTCTTGCTTTGTCGCCCAGGCTGGAGTGCAATGGCACGATCTCAGCTCACCACAACCTCCACCTCTTGGGTTCAAGTGATTCTCCTGCTTCAGCCACCCGAGTAGCTGGGATTACAGGCATGTGCCACCATGTCTGGCTAATTTTGTATTTTTAGTAGAGATGAGGTTTCTCTATGTCGGTCAGGCTGGTCTCAAACTCCCAACCTCAAGTGATCCACCCACCTTGGCCTCCCAAAGTGCTGGGATAGCAGGTGTGAGCCACTGCGCCTGGACCCCCCCACCATCTTTTGAACTCTTTTTTTTTTTTTTTTTGAGACAGAGTCTCACTCTGTCACCCAGACTGGAGGGCAGTGGTGCGATCACAGCCCACTGCAGCCTCAACCTTCCTGGGCTTAGGTGATTTTCCTGCCTCAACTTCCCAAGTAGCTGGGATTACAGGCATGTGCCACCACACCCGGCTAATGTTTATATATTTTTGTAGAGACAGGATTGTGCTGTGTTGCCCAGGGTGGTCTTGAACTCCTGGGCTTAAGCCATTTGCCCACCTTAGCCTCCCAAAGTGTTAGGATTACAGATGTGAGCCACCATAGCCAGCCTGAACTCTTGTTCAGAGGCAGTGAGGTATAGAGAGAAGAGCATGGATGAGCTTTGGAACTAGGTAAGTTAGATATGAATCCTAGCCCTGCCTGTGTTGTCTTGGGCAGGTAAACTCTGTGAGCTTTAGTTTTCTCATCTGTAAAATGGCATTTACTGGAACCTTATTTTTCAGGGTTGGTATGAGAATTGGAGATAAATCTCAGGGCATAGTGCCCAGAACATAATAGATGCAGAATACATAGTTGTTATTAATGCATATGGTCCCTGGACCAGTGCACAATGGAGCAACTCAGTGCTGGATACAGTTAGCCCGCTGGTAAATTGTGACAACATCATTGCTGAAAGGTGCATGGTTGCTCAAGGTCATGAATTGACATTCCATCAGGGCTGGTGAGTGGAGAGGTGGGAGCTGGGGCTCTGGGGATGCGGATGGAAGGCAGGGGCTCCTAAATGTAGTTACTGATACTACCCAAAGCTCAAGGGCAAGGGGTGGAGAACGGTCCTCCCAAAACCTCGGCCCATGACCTATCACTATGTGACCCTTGTCAAGTGATTTAACCTCAGGGTTGAGAACCGCCCCCATACAGAGTGAGAATTGAGCTCATCTATACAAAGTGCTCTGTTCAACAGAGCTCATAGCAATGTCTCAGGAGCGGGACTATGAAACGACCTGGGCACCTTTTGTCTTCTAAGCCATGATAGGGAAATCAAGTCAGGGTTCCTATTTTCTTGGCAGTGGTTGAAACAGGAAGATAAAGGGAGAGCACTTCTTCTAAAATGGTCAAAATCACTATTTAACTCCAGCTACCTCTACCCTTTTTGCTTTGATCCTCTTGATTTTGTGCAACAGTTTTCATCTCTGAGAATAACTCCTTGGCCATGCTGCCCTCCCACACACCGTGGTTCATCTTCCCATTCTCCTCTGAAATCTATGAGGTTACCTGGTATGTTGATAAAATCCAGATTGGGAGTTATGGTTTTATATTCTAATTTCAAGACGGCCACATTTCATTTCAACGGACAGTTTTTTTGGGCTTCTTTTTTGTGCCAGGCATGGGCTCTGCACTGATTGGGAAGATGGTCAGGGAGAAACTGAGGAGTGAGCTGTGGTCTCAGCTCTGATGGAAAGTGTGGGGAGACACAGGTGTGAATAAAGGACTGATGCCCAAGGCAGAATGAAGTAAGAACTCTACAGAGGCATAAATGATGGGCCATGGGAACCTGGGTTGTCACCACTGGGTGGTGAAAAGCCTTAGGGAGGGGTACTATTGCAGATCCCAAGGGTCTTGGCGTAGGGGAAGAAGGGGGAGAAAAATTTCCTTTAGAGACCAAAGTCAGGTTTCAGTTAACCTTTGCTTAATTTTTCTCCTTTCTTTGAAATCCTTAGAGACTTTACCTCCTTAACCACATAGCCTATTCTTCCCCAAACCGTGTCTTCACCTGTTCTCATAGTCTGTGGAAATGCGGTAATTGTAGACTGGATGTGCTGATTTGTGGCTGTCAATGGAGGAAGTAAAATTCAGAGCATCAGGCAGTGGAACCTGAGTAATGTGGAAGGTGCAATTGAAGGGCTCCTATCTGGAGTATTCAAGTGTGTGTTGAGTAAATAAATGTGTGTCAAAATTTAACCTCTCCATCCCTAATCATCAGTGAAAAATGATCACACAGCTGCTTTTGGGCAGGCTCATGCTCATATACCACAAGGTTACATTAGAGAATGCAGACTTATCCTCTAAGATCTTACAAGTTATTGAATAGACTCCTGAATCAGTAAAGATTCTGATCCTGTCTCTATGAGGAACATACACTGAACGCTGAGAAAATTAGCCTGTTCCTAAACGGTTCATTATTATTTTTTCCTCCCAAGAGGCCTTTCAGGGGTTTGCAAACAGATTGGGGTATCCAGAAATGTGGTGCATTATAAGTTTACTTGTTGCATTTACTTATTTATTTTTAAATTGTGGTATGATACACATAACATACAATTTACCATCTTAACCACTTCTAAATGCACAGTTCAGTGGCATTAAGTACATTCCCATTGCTATGCAACCATCACCACCCTCCATCACCAGTATTTTTTTTATCTTGCAAAACAGAAACTAAATACACATTTAAAAACTTCCCATTCATTCTTCCCCCAATTTCTTTCCTTTTCTTTTTTCTTTTTTTTTTTTTTTTGAGATGGAGTTTCTCTGTTGCCAAGGCTGGAGTGCAGTGGCGCAATCTCGGCTCACTTGCAACCTCTGCCTCCCGAGTTCAAGCGATTCTCCTGCCTCAGCCTCCCAAGTAGCTGGAATTACAGGCGCCCGCCACTATGCCTGGCTTATTTTTTGTATTTTTAGTAGAGATGGAGTGTTGCCATGTTGGCCAGGATGGTCTGGAACTCCTGACCTGAAGTGATCTGCCCACCTTGGCCTCCCAAAGTGCTGGGATTACAGGTGTGAGCCTTTGCGCCTAGCCATTCCCCTAGTTTCTGACAACCACTGTTCTACTTTCTGTCTCTTTGAATTTGACTGTGCTGGGCACCTCATATAAGTGGAATTATACAGTATTTATCTTTTTGTGACTGGCATAACTCACTTAGCATAATATCCTCAAGATTCATCCATGCTGTGGCATATGTCAGAATTTCCTTCCTTTGAAGGTTGAATAGTATTCTGTGGTGTATATAGACCACAATTTGTTTATTCACTCATCCATTTTTGGTCTTGGGTTGCTTCTACCTTTTGGTTATTGTGAATCATGCTGCTACAAACATGGGTATACAAACTTCTCTTTGAGACCCTGCTTCCAGTTCTTTTTGTTATATACCCAAAAGATATGACCTGTGGCTGGATCATATGGTAGTTCTATGTTCAAGTTTTTGAGGAACCGCTGTACTATTTTATATAGTGGTTGTGCCATTTTGCATTCCCACAGCAGTGCACAGGGTTCTGATTTCTCCACATCCTTGCCAGTGTTTGTTATTTTCTTTCTTTCTTTCTTTCTTTCTTTCTTTCTTTCTTTCTTTCTTTCTTTCTTTCTTTCTTTCTTTCTTTCTTTCTTTCTTTCTTTCTTTCTTCCTTTCTTCCTTTCTTCCTTTCTTCCTTTCTTCCTTTCTTCCTTTCTTTCTTTCCTTTTCCCTTCCCTTCCCTTCCCTTCCCTTCCCTTCCCTTCCCTTCCCTTCCCTTCCCGGTGGAGTTTCACTCTTATCACCCAGGCCAGAGTGCAATGGCGCAATCTTGGCTCACTGCAACCTCTGCCCCTCAGGTTCCAGTGATTCTCCTGCCTCAGCCTCCTGAGTAGCTGGGATTACAGGCACTCGTCACCATGCCCAGCGAATTTTAAATTTTTAGTAGAGACAGGGTTTTGCCATGTTGGCCAGGCTGGTCTTGAACTCCTGACCTCAGGTGATCTGCCCCCCTTGGCCTCCCAAAGTGCTAGGATTATAGGCGTGAGCCACTGCGCCAGCCATTTTCTGTTTTTTGATAGTAGCCATCCTAATGGGTGTGAGGTAATATCTTATTGTGGTTTTGATTTGTGTTTCCCCAAAGATCAGCGATGGTGAGCATCTTTTCATGTGCTTATTGACCATTTATAGATTATCTTTGGAGAAATGTCTAACCAAGTCCTTTGCCTTTTTTTTTTTTTTTAAGGCAGAGTCTCACTCTGTTGCCCAGGCTGGACTGCAGTGGCACGATCTCAGCTCACTGCAACCTCTACCTGCCGGATTCAAGTGATTCTCATGTCCCAGCCTCCCAAGTAGCTGGGACCACAGACTCCCACCACAACATTTGTCTAATTTTTTTGTATTTTTAGTAGAGATTGGGTTTTGCCATGTTGGCCAGGTTGGTTTCAAACTCCTGGTCTCAAGTGATCCATCTGCCTCGGCCTCCCAAAATGTTGGGATTACAGGTGTGAGCTACTGCGCCCAGCCCCTTTGCCTATTTTTAATTGTGCCATTTGCTTTTTTGTTTCATTGCTGCTTTTGAGGGTGATTTTGTACTTCTTCAGTGTTTGGGGCTTTAAGTCAGCTGACTAAATGTGACTCCTATGATCCTGGTTCCCACACAGACGTTAACTTCTACCGGCCTTTGGGGGAAAGGAGATGAGATGTGCTGAACGTATATGTACACATGTTTTTGTCCTTTCAATAATAAAATAAAGCTTGATACTTAGATGTTTTCTGAAATCATACCATTTGACATCTTGTCACTGCTGGGTGTTTCTGCCTGTTCATAAGCAACTGGGCAAAGATTTGCTTGGGCTCTTGTCCCAAGGGTTTCAGGACAAGTTTGCCCAGAGGAAGGGCTCAAGGTCAAGCATGGGTTCTCAGGATGAGCTTTTGGTTATTCACAATCCTGAGACTATTTAGGGTTGGGCAAGAACAATCCTATCACAAACAGCATGGTTGGCTATGCGAGATCAGGGGGTGTTCTTAGCAGGCAGATTTTTGCCTCCTTATTTTCTGACTTCCCCTCTGTGCTTGGTCAATGCCCAGCCCAGGTCCTGTGGTTTGAGGAATGCCCAGCATGAGCGGGCCCTGGTGCAGCGCAGTCAATGATATTCTTCCCTGAAGTGTCCACTTTTTGGCAATTAAGTGGTTTATTGATCTTAAGGAGAAATACAGCAAGACAGCAATGAAGTGATGTCAGCTGCATAGTAAGGACCCAGTTCAAGAGAAATGTCAAGGGGATGAATTGTTGGGAGGTTAGGATAAGGATGAGGGTGAGAGGCCTCAGCTTGGAGCGACTCTTTCTTCAGCTGCTATGTCTTGGATTAGTGAATCTGGAGTTTTCAGTTTAGCCATGATTTATTGCGTGCTGGTTGTGTTCAGATGCTGAAGAGGAGGCTTTGTGGAGCTTTGGCTCCTCAGGGAGAGACATATGGACAGCTGGCAGGCTGCAGAGTGGTTAAGAGCATGCGCTCGTGCGTCAGGTAGATCAGGTTTCTGGTCCCCTCTGTGCCATTTGCTAGCTGAGGAACCATGGAGAAGTTACTAACCACCCCAAGACTCAGTTTCCTCATCCATAAAATAGGGATAATAATATTACCCACCCACTGTTTTTTGGGAGGCTTGAATGAGGAAATCTAGCTATTATTATAAGACAGAATATCCAGAGGGTGAAATAAGTAGAAATATGAACAAAATGCATGGGAGTTCATGGGAAGAAGCAGTTAAATTTGACAGTGAAATTGGGGCAGGTTAATTACTGGAGACATTTGAGTTGGGATTGTTGGAAGAGAATCAGGAGAGAGACTGAAGAGAAGGCGCAGGTGTGGGCAGAGGCACTGGGTTGTGGCAGTGCATCGGGAGCAAGTGTATTCAGAGGAAGGTGGGAGTCTGTCATGATGGGAGGAGAGTCGTAATCACTCACTGTGGGAAACTGACAGACAAAGCTGGAAACATCCAGTGGGGCCAGATCACAGAGGGATGGAAGTTCTGGGTCAAGCAATGTGGCTCTCCTTGAAGGTGATGATGATGAAGATGGCAGCATCTCTGGGGGTTCTAAAAACCAGGGCTCCTAAAGTGCAAACCAAAGCTATCAGACATGGGTAACGCTCTGGGAGAGCAGTGTGGCCAAGTAGTCAGCATCACTGAGACAGTGTGGATTTCAGTCACTTACTGCCTTGGATTCTTAACTGATACCTGTATTTCCTTAGGCCTGGTCATCAGAGGCTGATCCTAGGTTAGAGTAATTTGTATTTATGGAGTGTTTTGAAATCTTCACTTGAGTAATAGAAAACAGTAGTACTAAAAAGACACGGTTGTTATTAGGAAAGATTAAAAAAGGGTTCCAAGTGTGGGTAGGTGTGAGGCTGCCTCTTTACAGAATTCTGCCTCTTTAAAACCTCTCTGACTGCCAATTACTTTGTATCTCTGATCTGTGCTTCAACAGCAACTTAGGAATGGAGAGAAGACTTGGGGTAAGTTCTTTGGGCATCATAGTGAGATGCAATCTCCTTGCAAAGCTGGGAATTTTCTTTTTCTTTTTTGAGACAGAATTTCACTCTGTCACCCAGGCTGGAGTGCGGTGGCGCAATCGTGGCTCACTGCAACCTCTGCCTCCTGGTTTCAAACAATTCTTATGCCTCAACCTCCTGAGTAGCTGGGATTACAGGTGCATACCACCATGCCCAGCTAGTTTTTGCATTTTTATTTGTAGAGACGGGATTTCACCATGTTGACCGGGCTGGTCTCAAACTCCTGATCTCAAGTGATCAGCTCACCTTGACCTCCCAAAGTGCTGAGATTACAGGCATGAGCCACCATGCCCAGCCCAAAGCTGGGGACTTTCTGTGGTCCCTGAAAGATTCATGCAACATATTAGTCATGACATTTCTTGGTGTGTGTGTATGTGTTTTTCTGGGGTGGGGACATTTTTGAATTATACTGAGTACCACATAGTAAAATGGACATTCCATCTACCTACAAATCACTTAGCACCATTCTGTATATTTCACTTTCAGTTGTCTGTAGCCTTTGCCAATCACTCTGTCTTCCAACCCAAACTCAACATTTTAATAGAACTTGGGAAGCTTATTAGATATGAATCTAATGAAATTCTATCTCATGAGCACTGTGACACAAGTAATTGAAGACACAGTTCAGGGAGTTATTTTGGAAGCATCAGCATCTTCTGCGGTTAATAGTTGAAGCCATGGGGTTGAATGATGTCACCGAGCAAAAATACTTAGGGGTGTTACTGCTGTATGAAATGGGATAATCTCAGAGGGTTCAGGACCAAGAGCCAGGGGTTCCTTGGTACTTAGGGGCAAGCACAGTGGAGGAACGCATGAAAGAGACTGAGAAGAAATGCTCAGAGAGGTGAGGAGAAAATCAAGTGTGAGTAAGGGTATGGAAGTCAAGGGAGCAGAACTTTCAGAGAGGAATAGCCAATGGTACCAAATCCAAAGAGAGGTTAGTTATTGGTGACATGGGTGAGAGGAGTTTCATGAAGCTATGGATGTAGAAGTCAGATTTCAGGAGACTGACAGATGAATGGAGAATGAAGAACAGGAACCTATTTATCTATTTATTTTTTGAGACAGAGTCTCACTCTGTTGCCCAGGCTAAAGTACAGTAGTGCAATCTTGGCTCACTGCAACCTCTGCCTTCCAGGTTCAAGTGATTCTCTTGCTTCAGCCTCCTGAGTAGCTGGGACTACAGGCGCCCACCACCACGCCTGGCTAATTTTTGTGTTTTTAGTAGAGACAGGGTTTTGCCCTGTTGGCCAGGCTGGTCTGGAACCCCTGACCTCAGGTGATCCACCTGCTTTGGCCTCTCAAAGTGCTGGGATTACAGACATGAGCCACCACGCCCAGCCAAGAACCTATTTTAAGAGAGTTTTTAAGAAAAGAGATTCTTCCAAACCTCTATAGAGTGTGCTGTCTTTTCTTCCCTCTTGACAATACAGCCTTTTCCTTCTTTTGTTTTTAAAACAACATTAAAATTAAAAATTTTTTTCTCTTTCTTTTTACTTATTACTCTTTCAGATCTCTCTGCATTTTATTTGCCAAAAAATGACTGCCTGGAGACTGGGAGCTCTTGAGCACCCAGGGTGAACATTTGCAGCTACACACTTTTAGAACACCCAGATTGGCTGGTGCCACCTTTCTCTTTAAGTTGCTACCAGAGATTGCAAAAGACTGAAAGCGAATGAATAAATGAAAAACTAAAGGTCCATCACTAGAGAACTTTTATTTACAAATAAATAAATAGAAACAAAATAAACAAGCTAAATAACGTGTGATACTTTTAATGAAGTTACAAAACTCTCTATGTCCTAAGAAAAGACGCAAGTACAAGACATATGTGACAAAAATGTGTGTATGTATATAGATGTGCTTTTATATCAGAAGACAGTTTCTGGAGGGACACTTAGGAAACGTTACCAGTGCGGACTCTGAGGTGGAAGGGATTGTGTGTTTTACACCATTATTTACTGTTGGGGATTTTCTCATGTTCATGTACTAATTTTTCAATGAAAAACAGGTAAATAAATTTTTGTTGTTGTTGTTGTTGTTGTTGTTTTTGAGACGGAGTTTCATTCTTGTTGCCCAGGCTGGAGTGCAATGGTGTGATCTTGGCTTACTGCAACCTCTGCCTCCTGGATTCTCCTGCTTCAGCCTCCTGAGTAGCTGGGATTATAGGGGCGCATCACCATGCCTGGCTAATTTTTGTATTTTTAGTAGAGACGGGGTTTCACCATGTTGTCTAGGATGGTCTCGAAATCCTGATGTCAGGTGATCCCCCGCCTCAGCCTCCCAAAGTGCTGGGGTTACAGGCATAAGCCACTGCACCCGGCATAAATTTTTTTAATACTTGAAAAAAAAAAAGTCAGCCCACAGGAACTGTTTCTGCCATTTCAGCAGGAGCTGTCACCTTATAGAGGCTATGGGGCTGCCACCTGGAAGGCTCCACCTCCCACAACAGAATCCCAGAATCCCTGTTGCCAGCTCCATCCAGACCCCAAGCGTCTGCCCTCAGCCCACCCTCCTGCTTCCCGGTCCTTTTTGATCTGCCCTTTCTTCACCTCTATGAAGTAAGAACGAAATGATTCTCTCTCTCTGTGGCCAGACAGTCTTTGATGTAGTGCAGCCCAGGATGCCTCTGATTAAATGTAGGCTGACTTCCGTTTTGTCCGTTGAGGTCCTGTCCTTTTCCCCTTGTAGTTTGCCTGGTGAACAGGTAGACCCATCTCTTCTTTAGGAACCAGTACGTAGACTGCTCCTGCATCCTACCTTTCTAACGGACAGGTATCATCTCCCACCCACTAAATCTCGCAGCCATCATCCTTGTTGGGCCCTTCTCATTTTTCTCTCTTTGTGTTTTTTCTCCTTTTGTGGATATAGCCTACATTCTATTATTATGCACTAGCCTTTTTTCTCTGACTTTTTCATAATGTCAATCTTGGTTTCCTATATACACCACAAGCACCTTGAGGCCAAGAACTATGTGGTTTATTTCTTTTCTTTCTGCATTTCACCATGTTTCCCTCTTTCCCCTGCCTGCCATGGTTCAAAGGGTACTGGATACAAAATGGGCACTCAAAAAATCCTTGCTGGGTAAACAAAGAAAGGATGACTAAAGCATGTGTCATTGTGCCCCAACAGAGCACCAGGGCCATGAGACTGCTTGTAGGCAGATGCCAGTTGAGATAGGTGAGTGGAGGAAGTGCAGGTCAGGTGTGTGAATGTATCAGAGATGAGTTCTCTTCTCAGGATACATGGTACTTCTGACACCTCAGTGTGTCCATCAGCACATGGAGTCATTATCATTTAGTCAAGACTTTAACGAGTGCCCACAGGGTGCACAGCAGTGTGCTAAATATTCTTCTAATCTTCTCTTTATGTAAATAGGGGTGTTTTCTGAATAGGTGATATCATTTTTCATCACATATTATCTCAGCCTTTGCCTTTCTCCTACCTCCGTGTTCCTCACCACCTTTTCACACCCACACACTCACACCACACATATAGTATTAAAACACTAGTCCTATCCGGGTGCTGTGGCTCATGCCTGTAATCCCAGCACTTTGAGAAGCCGAGGCAGATGGATCACTTGAAGTCAGGAGTTCGAGACCAGCCTGCCTATAATGGTGAAATCCCGTCTCTACTAAAAATACAAAAAAAACCAAAAAACAAACAAACAAAAAAAAAAACATTAGCCAGGTGTGGTGGCACATGCCTGTAATCCCAGCTATGTGGTAGGCTGAGGCAGGAGAATCACTTGAATCTGGGAGGCGGAGGTTGCAGTGAGCAGAGATCATGCCACTGCACTCCAGCCTGTGCAACAATGAGAGATACTGTCTCAAAAAAAAAAATAAAATAATAAGAATAAAAAAAAATGAAAACACTAGTTCTGGCAGGGGCTCTGGACTCCAGCTCCTGCTCTGTTCATCCCCGGCTGTGTGACTGTGGGCAGGGCTCGTCTCCTCTCTGGGCTTCAGAGTCCTCAGCAATAAAACAATGTGATGGGCAGTAGACGATCTCCTGGTTTTCTTCCTGCTCTGCACTCTGGGACTCTGATGTTCCTTTCCCCAGGCTGCCACCGTCACTGAGCACCTTGTGACTTGTGTTTTGTTCCAAATTGCTTTCAGGAGTTGTGTCCCAGCCCTCAGTTTATCATTGGTGGAGCCACGCGCACAGACATTTGTCAGGGCGGTCTAGGTGAGTAATCGGGGAGAGTCTTATTTGTTCTGGGAGAGGGTGGGTGTGTATGTGTCATGAGTAAACATCAGATGAAGCTGTGAGACTTCACTGAGTGAATTAGGTACCTGATGTGTCTGTCTGGGTTTGTGCTTTTTGAGACTACATCCTTCACTGTGGGTCCAAATGCTGGAACTACCTCTTGGCTCCCCCTAATGAGAGATTTTGCCAGCTCATTTAACCACTTTAATGCTAGAGCAAGGAGCCAGGATTACAGGCGTAGAGTACATATCTGTGCTATACCGTGTTTTTGTTGTAGTTTCCTTTAAGTAGGCATAATTTGTCCTATGGAATGACGGGCTGTCATAATAAGTGCTTTTATAATTAGTAGGAAAACAAGAATCTTATTTTTCTAGCCAGGCATTCTTTCATAGGCCTGGGATCCTGTAATCAAAAGCCTTCATTTCTGACCTTATCATGCTCCTTTTAAATTGGGGGCAGTTGAGTTTAAGACATAATTTCATTTAGTTTTGTAAGTTCTAGCCTCCATTGTCAGAAACCGAGGCTCTCCTTGGTAGCAGATGAGCTTTATTGATCTCATAAGCCCTCCTGATACCAAGGCCTCACAGATGGGAGTTTCTGTGTTGAATTGGACAATCCTTACATTTTATGGACAACATGGCTCTGAACTGAATTTGAGGGGCTTCCAAACCACCATCCAGTGACAGCTGCAAAATACAGAACTGGAAATGAAGGCGGAAAAGAAACAAATGCTGCTCACTGAAAATCGGCAACACAAACAGAAACCTCAGCATCACATGGATCCCATAACCACCCCCCCTTTATTTTTTTCAGGAGGTTTTCTCTTTTTCTTATTCTTATTGTCACCAGGAAAGCCCTTTCTCTTCAACCTGCTGGAAATGTTCATGATTTTGAAAATCACAAGGCGTTTTATTTTAAATGCTTCCAATGTTCTCTCCTTTAATGAATATAGCAAATACACCTTAGAAAGAGCTCACAGAGCGTGACATCAAGCAGCGGGAATGATTCGGGGTGCCACATGCGAGCGCGTGCCCGGTTCCCTGAAAACCACAGCCTCCATTTCCCGAGCTTTTGTGTGAGGGCTCACAGAGGGGTAGCGTTCTGACCTTTTCTTGTTCTGGGTAAGTGTGGTGCCTTTTTACTTCCAACTCCATGTTTAACCTAATTATGCCTGTGTCTCAGGGACACACAACTTCGAGTGCGCCCCAAACAACTCCTTGTTGGAGATGTGTTAACTGTGGGAAAGGTATTTAATAAGTACCTTTTCCTTGATGGGCTTGGATGGATTTTTCTTTGAATAGGTTTAAGCAAGGAGAAGTGAGGGTTTCCAAAAAGCGGCCTGAGCGTTACCATGGTGAGTGCGTGCTGCCAATGGAGACGGAGGCTGGAAGCACAGGAAATGAACCCAACCAGCTCTCCGAATCCAGCTCACATCAGAACAAATGGGGCAGCCTCTGTGGTGGCTGCCCCGGGGAGCCCAGCCACTGCGGTGGTTTTTAATGAACAGAGTGGAAAGGGGCTAGGGAGTCCAACCTCCTGAAAGGAGCCAGGCGCAGACCGAGCCTCTGCCAGTAGAAAAGAAGATTCACAGCGCCAAGGCTATAACCCAGAGCATCAGGGTGGGGAGCTAGGGGCTGAGTTGCAACAGCCTCTGTGGCCTGAGGGATCTGAGTCAGGGCTGGTCCTGAACAGTGGGTAAATTGTGAGAGATTAAGAGGAGAGATTTCCCATTCGACATACTGTGTGTATTCCCAAAGAACAAGGGAGCAGCACACAGCACTTGTTGAATTGGGGCCTGATACGCATTAACGTTTGTTAAATGTTCTGTTGGCTTTTCAGAGTACAACACAGCACAGTGTAATCTGCTCTAAGGGTTTCTAAAAAAAATGTTTATATATATATAAAATAAATAAATAAATATAAATATAAATAAATATATACATTCATATATATTTATATATTTTTATATATATATGTATTTTTTTTTTTTTTGAGACAAGGCCTGGCTCTGTCTCCCAGGCTGGAGTGCAGTGGCCCGATCTCAGCTCACTGCAACCTCCTTCTCCTGGGCTCAAGTGATCCTCCCACCTCAGCCTCCTGAGCAGCTGGGACAACAGGCGTGCACCAACACACCCAGCTAATTTTTTTGTATTTTTTGTAGAGACAGGGTTTTGCCGTGTTGTCCAGGCTGGGTTTTTTTAAAACAGTTTATTTGTATGATGAAAATGATGTCTTTTTCATAGAGTTCTGTGTTATTATTTCATCATTATTTTGAATACACACAATACAAAAATTAAAGCAACTGGGCCGGGCGCGGTGGCTCAAGCCTGTAATCCCAGCACTTTGGGAGGCCGAGGCGGGCGGATCACAAGGTCAGGAGATCGAGACCACAGTGAAACCCCGTCTCTACTAAAAATACAAAAAATTAGCCGGGCGCGGTGGCGGGCGCCTGTAGTCCCAGCTACTCAGGAGGCTGACGCAGGAGAACGGCGGGAACCCGGGAGGCGGAGCTTGCAGTGAGCCGAGATCGCGCCACTGCACTCCAGCCTGGGCAACAGCGTGAGACTCAGTCTCAAAAAAAAAAAAAAAAAAAAAAAAAAAAAAAAATTAAAGCAACTGAAAACACCCAGTGAAGTCTGTTTCCCAGCTGTCTCCACTGACTCCATTGCTCACTGCCTTGCAGCCACTCAAAAAATTTCCTCCGTGTTTCTTTATGCAAATTCAAGCAAATCTAAGTACATATTCTAAATTTCCCTTTCTTGTATTGAAGGCAGCACACTATCAACACTGTTTGGCACCTTGCCATTATTTGGTGTTATTTCACTTAATAAAGTATTTGGGAGATCTTTCCACACCAGTCTATAAAGAACTTGGTTCTCTGTGAACCATTCCAAGTGTTGCACTCCGTCGTGAGTGTGCACTCTGGTGGATTTATCCTGTCTCCAAAGGATGGACATTTGAGTTATTTTCTCTCTTGCATTCGTATAGAACACGTGGCAGTGGATCTCCTTGTTCACACTTCATGTTGGGTGTGTGAGGCTATTTGCCAGCAGGTCCGAAGTCTGGCTGCTTCTGTCAGGGTGGGCTATGTGTTGTCCCTTCCTCCCTACTGTCCTTGCTAAGCCAAATTTTCATCCTAAATGTGTGAGTCTCTTGGCCACCATCAGATCTTATGCTTACATAGAGCCCAGGAGCTGGCTTCCTTGAAGACATATTTTAGGAAAATAAAGATTGAGGGAGCTGAATGCCAAGGATCCAATTGTTTCAAGTGATTTTTTCCTGTAGAATATGACTTTTCTTTGGGCAGCTCAGTCCCCGAAGGAGGACAGTATGATTTTACCTCCATTTAAGTAATTAAATGACTAATCCTTTGTTGAAACAGCCCTCAAATGAAAGCCCTCCCACAACACTCAGGCCTCCTGGCACACTGAGAAGGAGAGTTCTTCTTCAAAGTTGCTGTTCCTGGCAATCCCAGCCTTTCCTTGCTCCATCTTCTCAGTGGAGCCTATTCTCACCATGTCTAGCAAGGGCCACCCACACTCAGTGTCTTACTGGAGTGCGAGGCAGACTCAGGGCTGCCCCATGTGGTGATGGAGTAAGCTGTAAGTGTGTGGTCCCCTGTGGGTCATGTCTGTGGGTGCTTTTTCCAGTGGACGCTCAAGGGTGCACATCACTCAGGAAACTGCAGGGACCCAGCCAGTCTCTCCACTGCTCGTTCCATCACAGTCTCTCTCCCTTGCATTTTGGCCTATGCACATTTCAGAGCATCTCCAGACCTCTGTGGCCACTGAAATAGACTTTGTCCTGTGAATATAGTACCCATTTCTGGCTTTGTGCAACGCCTTATAAGTCATACCCATATATCAACTAGAACTCCTTTGGTCACTGGCTTTTAAAGTCCAACCCAACTATTAATAGCTTAAGGAAAAGGAGAATTTACTGGCTTATCCAACTAGATCATGGAAGGCGAACAGCATTGTTGGCCTCGAAGCCTGGTTCCAGGGATCTAAATGTTCCTGGCACACTCTCTGCCCATCTCTCTTCTCTGTTGGTGTCTACAGGTTGGCTTCGTTCTCTTCCATGGCAGACAGGACCTATCTGGCAGGAAACAGGACCACTAATGATTCCAGACTTTCTCTCAGTATAATTGTAAACCTGCTTTGGTTTTACTGATCTCAGAAAAGGACTGTGATGTTATGGTTTGGGTCTTCTGCCACTCCTTGAGCCAGTTACTGCAGCCAGGGCAGTGAGGTGCCATATGGTTAGCCCAGCCTGGATCAGGGGCCCATTCTTGTTGTTGGGAGGCTCTTGTGACTGGGAACCTTCTCTAAAACCACAGGGAGAACTATCCAAAAGAAGGGGCATGGCCATGGCTCTGGGCAGACAGAATAAGGCAGCTACACCCCAACATGTAAATGGAGGGGGATCCCAGGTCTGGTCCAGCCTGCACTCTCCCTCTCCAAGGCCACCTCTTCCCTCTGAGCCCCATGGCTCTGGCATCTTTCCCCCTCTCCTAAATCCATCACTCTGCAATGCTCCTGGAAATGTCTTTGCCAAGGGCCCCTCCTCTCTCTCTCTTGATCTACCACTAGCAGCATCTAATTCAGTATGCACAGGTAGTCTTCTTGTTGCACCTCTGCCCTCCCCATCTCAGATTTCACAGCTGTAAAGTGTGGATATAATCAAAGCCAGCTGGTCAGGTGGCTGTGATAGGTAGAGAGTTGACACTTGGTTCCTTGTCCTCTAGGAAATGGGGGCTCCCATGGGTGGAGGGGGATGTTAATAACCCTGGGAGTCCTGACTGTGCACTCCATGAGACTGTCTTACACAATGATATATCCATGGTGCCTGGTGCCTAGCAGGGCTCCATAAATGTCTGTTGCACTTTTGATCTGTTGGTGTAAACCCTCTGCCTGTCATCGTTATTAAATCATTTGAAAACACAGACAGCCTAAATCCAAGGGTTTTTGTATTTTTCATTTTCCTTTGCCAGTATCACTCTTGGCAATCAGGCTGGATCAGGCATTTAGAATAAAAATTCCATCCTGAGGTTGCCTATGTGTCTCTATTTTCAAAAGATTTCAGAGTTTCATGCAAACCAGCTTGTCTACATGTCTGTCCCCAGCTTGCTGACACTGCTGGGTGGGTACATTAAGGGGGTTGGAAGTGCTGGCTGATCCTTGACAGTGGAAGGATGTCCTGGGAACAGGTCATGAAGGAGACTGTCCCCAGCCTGTGATGGTGGCTGTGGATAAAGGAACACAGTGCTCATTGCATCCTGGGGACCCCAGCAGGACCCTCAGAGTAAGCCTGTCTCTCACAGGCTCAGCAGTAACTGCTAACTCTACCTGCCATGCAAGCTCCATCCAGTTCTTACCTGAGTGCATCCACAGGTAGGGAAACACTAAGGCATGGTATCATTTGTGCCTATGGTTGTGAAAATGCAACAGGACTTGAATCGTCTTTATGTGTAACTAGGCCCAGAGGCCACATGAGCAATGCTATGTATAAAAGTAGAAGAACTTGGTCTCTAAAAACTGAAATTTGATGCTTGCTGCTTTCAGGAATGGGGAGCAAGAGACTTTCTTCTTTCCTAAATGAGGACCAGAGACTTCCAGAATGTAGAAAGAAATTAGAGTGCTTTTTGAGTAACACATTGCTAAAACGTTTATCCAAACTTTGAATCTAGTGGGTGGTTTATTTTCCACTGGGATTCATGAGTGAGATGAGCTTTGCCTTAAGGGTTTGGTAAGGGCTGGGGTTTCTTTCTCTATCTCCTGCCTTACCCATCTATTTTTCACTCTGTCTTATACTGCGTGTGTTTGTGCTTGTGTGTGTTTTTCTCTTCTAACCCCCTTTTCTCTATTGACCTGATTTTTCTCTTCACCTCTATGAAATGGATGTCTTTTTCATTTTTGTTGCATTTATTGAGTAGAGTTTTATATTCTGTATTTCTGTTTTGTAAAAAGAATGACTGGACCTTTTCATATGTCTCCAAAGGCAAACAAGGAACCAACAGCAACAACCTAAATCCAGTTGCCTTCTCTTCTGCATCCAGCACATTGATTTTCCTCTGTGAGTCCACGCTTCCCCACAGAGCCAGGCCTGGACTCCTGGAACAGGGGCCTGGCGTGCACATCTCTAGTCAGTAATTGGGAGTAGAGTCAGCATCTTTAAGATCACTTTCCTGGACACCTTTTGATCTGTAGCATCCTTCGAGGACTGTGGCAAAGTAAATCAATTCACTAGGACTGAGCAGATACTTTTAATGAGCAATCAGGGAAACCTCAGGGAACGTAAAGGGCCAAATCTACTCATTGATTCTGGAGAGCACAGGGTCAGGCCTCCGGCAGGTGGGAAAAACTGCAGATGACAGCTCCATGCGATCCAGGGGGCTTAACTGATTCAGGGGAAGTTCACTTTGCTACCTGCAGTGGTTCCCTTTCTCCGCGGCACATCTTTTACCTCCATCTTGGGTCCTGGTGCTCATCCCCCTCCGGTTTTGTTACACTAACACCACTCTCCTTTCTACTCTGAACAAAGGGTCCAGGACAACTCCTTCCACTTTAATGAGAGTTTGAGGTCGTGGATTACAGGAGGATTTGCATATTGCACGTTATTTCAGGAGCACGAAAGAATTCTGCTTTGCGTGGAGAGTTCCACAAACCTTCACTAACTTAGCTCCTTGCAGTATTACTGCAGGAGATGAAGTACAGTCATGGAAATCCGGGGTAATTTTCATATCACATGACAGTTGCTGCAAATATCCAAAACCCCACGTCTGCTCACTGCCATTTCATAATTATGTTGTCTATCAGGCCCCTCTCCAAATCTTTTGTTCAAGACATTAATAGAAAGCATAGCATTATTATACTTTTTAATAAACATATTTTGATAACTTTCAGTATAATTGTTTTTATGGCCCTATTTTTAGTCTGAAGCATTTGCCAAAGAGGTCCTTCCTGTAAACCAAAAAGTGACCGCAGCAAGTCTCAATCAATTTGAGGTTTTATTTTGCTAAGGTTGAGGACACATCTGGGAAAAAGAAACACAAGTCACAGTAGGATCTGTGACCTGTTCTTTTTCCAAAGAGGGTTTTGGGAACTTCAACATTTAAAGAGGAAACAGCAAGCAGGAGGGAAGAAAAAAAAGGAGAGGGTAGGCAATGAGGCAAGTGGTTATATTCTTGTGAGGCTCTGATTAGTGCTCAGTGAATCTACATTTTACATGTGAAAAGAAGTGGGTAGAGGAAAAGTCATTGATGCATTTTTCTTGTGTTCAGTAAATCTGCATTTTACATAGGATAAAGCAAGCCTGTGAAATTACAACTATCTGTTTGGGAAGAAAAGAAAGGTAGTTTTTGGGCAAGTCAATTCCCAAGTTTAAATTTTCCTTTACCATAATGAGTTTGGGGTCCCAAGATTCCACTTTTCTTTCACAATGCACAGGAAAGGTTAAGAATCTTGCCTTACAGGCATGCTGGGCTCCTTCTGCCAGGGGAGACTTCTTTTTGCCAGAAGAGAATTTTGTCAGTGTTCTCCAGTTTCACCTACTCAGAGGTGACCTGACTATTCCTCACTTTGTAAGAAAAGTGCAAAATTGCCAATGAGCCTGAGTCTCCAGGAAGACACCTTCTGAACCTTATGGGAGGTGGCAGGTGGTCCCAGGCCAGGAGTTGCTCTCTGAGCTCCAGCTCAGCTGGGCCGCCTGAGGTTTGGGTCTGAAAATCAAGTCTTAGAGTGTTCCTGATTCCTACTGAGAGGGTTGCTTGTCAAAATGAATCTGTTCTGCATTCTAGGGGATAATTATTTTAACACCTTTCACAGACCCCAGTGGTAGGACTTGACTTCACACCTACCAGCTCTGCTCTCTGCCTGTGCCTTCAGTTTTGCAGACATCATCCCAGGGCCGAAGGACAATTTCTCTGTCACAGACTGGCCGTGAGTCTTGGGTTTCTTCAGCTCTCTCTGACTTATTAGGGGTACCCTGCTGTCCCGCCTCAGCCATTAGTTCCAGCACTTGTGGATGGTTCTTAAAGGGGACAACTAAAAGAGATCTGAAGACAATGCCATTGATTAAGCATCAGTAATGCAATGTTCCAGTCCCCAAGGCTCAAGGGAGCCTATGCGTGCTCTCTTGGGGATGTGGTTGAAGAGAAAAAGGTGGAGGCAGGCTGGTGCAGAAGTAGGAAGCGTGAGGTTACAGGCTGTGTTAAGGCCTCTGTCACATTCAGGGCAGCTCTGGGCATTTACTGGAAGCCCTGGCAGCAGCATCTGGCACTGGCTGGGAGATGTACACCCTCAGTTCTTCAGTAGGCTGGCTCCCGCCATCCAAGGAATAGAGCAGGATGCTCCCAGAAAAGGCTGATCCTTCTGGAAGCAAATCCATACCACCTGCTCACGGGAGAAAGGACAGGTGACACCCTTCTAAGAGGCCATGAACCTGAGGAATGGAAACAAGTCCCATCTAACAAGTCCTGTGCAGACACTGTTCTCTCTCTAGTGCTTTCTCTTGGCCCTGTGGTTGCTGTGTCACCTCCCTCTTGTTATCTCAGCTGTTCTTGCTGCTTTGGGCTGGGCAATCCCTCGCCAGCTGGCAGAAGTGGATTGGGTCTTCCCTGTACAGAGTGCAGTCTATTTTCCCCACAGTACTCCCATAGTCACCTTGTAAATTTACAGGTGGCATTTCTTGCTGGCTTAGGGAATGGGATGAAGCCACTCCATACCTTGCCCCAAACCTGCTCCTTGAAAGTGGAGCACTTTGGTTTACCCTCTCCCTTCTGCTCTGGGAGGCCTCTTTGTGCCTCCCTCAGGGGTCCCATAGGGTAGCTAAGCAGCCCTGGGATGTGTTCTCTGGCTTCATGACCCAGTACCTGGTTACTTTGGTCTGCATTCTTGTTCAACCTTGGTCCCTGATGCTCTGCCACCTGGGACCCCAGCCTTCCGCTCTATAGTGGGAGAGAGACCTGGGGATCCCTCCCCAGTTGCATCTGGAGCCCCTTCTGTACACGTGTTCAGGACTCAAAAACTGTGTTTCTCCATCATTTAACAGGACAATGCCTGGAGTGGTCCCCCCATCCCCTTCAGACTTGGCTTAGGCTCATATTTCCTCAAATTCCATTTGCTCTGACTTGTTTTGCATGCCAGCTTGGGAGCAGTGTCTCCTTCCTCTGCTGGATCCTGGGTATCCAGAGTTGGAGGGTGTGATGGTTAATACTGATTGTCAACTTGATTGGATTGAAGGATGTAAAGTATTGTTCCTGGGTGTGTCTGTGAGGGTGTTGCCAAAGGAGATTAACATTTGAGTCAGTGGACTGGGAGAGGCAGACCCACCCTCATTCTGGGTGGGCACCATCTGATCAGCTGCCAGCGTGGCCAGGATAAAAGCAGGCCGAGGAATATGGAAGGACAGGGCTTGCCGAGTCTTCCCAACTTCATCTTTCTCCTGCGCTGGATGCTTCCTGCCTTCGAACATCGGACTCCAAATTCTTCAGCTTTTGAACTCTTGGACTTACACTAGTGGTTTGCCAGGGGCTCTCGGGCCTTTGACTACAGACTGAAGGCTGCACTGTTGGCTTCCCTGCTTTTGGGGTTTGGGGACTGCAAAGCTCCGCAGCTTGCAGACAGCTTATTGTGGAACTTCGTCTTGTGACCGTGTGAGTCAATACTCCTTAATAAACTCCCTTTCATATATATATCTATCCTATTAGTCCTGTCCCTGTAGAGAACCTTGACTAATACAGACAGATCTAGGGAAGGATTAACTCTGGGGGCCACAACTCCGATGCCTACAGAGGCCACATAAATGAGTAAAACAGTCCAGGAGGAGGTAACAAGAGAGAGCAGTGGGGACTGTGGCAAACCAGAGAGCATGCACTGTGTGAGGAGGAAGCCATGAGAGAAGGAGGAGGAACCACGAGCAAGGAAGTCACCTCACTCTAGCTGGATGTCACCACGCAGGAGCTGGGAGACCTTCCCTGACTGCCCTGCATTTCCTAGTGCTTCCCTAGAAACTCTCACTCCCCTCACCCTGCTCTGGTTTCTTTACAGGATTTACCACCACCTGCCACATGTGTTTATGTATTGTTTGCCGTTCTCACTAGTATGTATACTCCATAACATCAAGGATTTTATTTTTCCCCACTGTTGTATCCTTAGGGCCTGGAATACTTGGCACAGAGTGAATGCTCAGTAAACATTTGTAGAATAAGTAAAGAGAGAAATTTTGGCCAGATTTTGCAGTTTTTCTAAGAAATCAGAAATCTAGGAAATTCCATCATGGTGTACTATGGTCAGGGCCAGAAAGTGCAGAAGGCTGTGACAGAGCCCATCGATCTCATCTTCAGATTCTTACAAAATAGATTCCAGATTCAGGTATGGCTCTATGAGCAAGTGAATATCTGGATAGAAGGCTGTATCACTGGTTTTGATGAGTATATGAACTTTGTATTAGTTGATGCAGAAGAGATTTATTCTAAAACAAAGTTAAGAAAACAACTGGGTTGGATCATGCTAAAAGGAGATAATATTACTCAGCTACACAGTGTCTCCAACTAGAAATGATCAATGAAGTGAGAAATTGTTGAGAAGGATATAGTTTGTTTTTAGGTGTCCTTTGTCCAATATGAACATTTATTCATATGTTTTGATTACCCTTTTGTTATTACAAGATGACTGTGTCTGTGGATTGTTTGTATTAAATTTTTTTTTTTTTAAAAAAAGGAAATCAGGAGTCTAGATTTTCTAGAAATCTAGAAATCACTACGCTGGCCAGGACTGTATGCACTGGACAGATGAGATCTGCAAGCAGGTTAGGACAGGTTTATCGCCTTCAGTCTACATCAAGCCCCTATTGGGCCTGAATTATGGTGCGGACCCTGGGGACTTTCTACATTCCAGTCAGCTTTCACCTGTGATCTGCGTTGAGCTACTGCAAGCTGTCCTCACTTTGGTGTTTAGAGAAACTCTGTGCTTCTGTAGATTGTGTTCCAGGCTTCTGTGCAGTCAGAAGGCTTTCTCTGCAGTTGCCCTGCCCACCAGCCTGGCCAGGGTCCCCTCTACTACTCCTTTTAAGAGTTTTGCTTCCTTCCTATTTCCTTTCACATATTTTTGCTCTTCAGCATTGTACTCAGGATATTTTCCCAGCCTCAAAATATCTTGTTTTCTGCTCACATCACCCCACTGGGTTCCTTGGCATTTTAACATTTGAGGGCAGTTCATCTCATCTCAGTATATTTGAGCCTGGAAGACCACTCTCATCTTGCTAGGAGATGCCATTATCTCTGTTTAATATTCGATGCAATTTAAAGATCTCTGTACATTTGGAAACCTCAGGATACCTAGCCCGGAGTTGGAACTGCCGTGCCACTTAGGATCATTTTTGGAGGGGACGTTTGACAGTGTGTCAAGACTGTCCCCAGCAATAACGACAACATGCCATTTTTGTATCTCATCATGTGTATTTCAGCCGTGGCTGGAGCTAACAATTCCATCTCAGTGCTCATCTTTTCATTTCTTTCCCTGTTATACCTGACTTCTAGCATTTTTGTCTTATTTTTGAAACCAAAGAGCATTATAATTAAACTCAGTAAGCAAGCTGCTTTCCCTTGAAACAGGCTCTGAGATGTATTTACATAAGCCTCAAATATATTTACTCAGTGGGTTTTTTCCCCCTCTGGTGAATCAATTCCATTTTTTAATTTACTAAGAAAAATTTTTCCCTCTAAGCAGCATTAAAGGTTTGATTTAAAGCTGGAGGTGAGGCAGAAAGTCCTGAAGCTGTTTCATGCCATTCAGTCTTATTCCTTCCACAATCACAGAAACAAGATGGATGAGAATTGGCTTGGTGGGCTTCATAAGCAACTAGGAGGAGCTCTGAAATAATCCGAACAAGCTTCTTCAGCTGTGAAGAGTTTGCTTGCTTTTTTTTTGCCTTTCCCTCTCCACTGAAAACTTAGAAGGTAAGGCAAAAATGGCTTCTGATTCAAAGATGACCCGCCAGCCTTTCCTGTTCTTTCCTCTGTTTTGAAGTACATTAACTCTCTGGGGTGCTCTGTAGCTCCTGGAAGCCAAAGACCCCCCTGGCCCAGAATTGTCCTCGGCCAAATGTAGTGATGTGTGATAGCTGCCTTCCCTGTGGAGCTGGCCCCCACGCTGCTATCAGGTCTGACATCAGGTCTGAGAGGCCCCTTCTGGGTCGTCATGGGAACCAGGAGTGGAGGTGCTGGGAAACCTTTGGGGGGCAGCAGAAGTGGATTATTTAGTGTGCCTTATTATATGTAGCATGACTCCAAAGAGTTATTTTGAGGCTATAAAAAATATAGTTGCCATAAATGAGTCATGTTACCATTGTTCAGAAAAACACCAGTACTTTGGGGGCTAATCTTTGAAACTCTTTGTTTCAGAAAAATACCAGACTTGGGGCTAATCTTTGAAACTCTTAGTGACTTTCTTCCCTGGGTGACCCCAATAACCCACCGTCTGCTGAAAACACAGCACTTGGGCCCTTTTGAGTTTTCTGGGTATCTGTTATGCCCAGGATTGGTGTTCTCTATAATCTTGCTTCTAGAACACTGGTAACTTTCTATCATCCACTCTAAAAGGAGGATGATGTTCTAGTAAGGTGTGCCAGGTTCTTAATTTACGGGTACAGTAGGAGGTGGGCTCACGGTGTTGAATGGTGGTGGATTGAAGTACTGTTGGTTGGTTGTGGATGCTTATAGGAGTGAGGAAACATGTGGTTTATCTGACATACTCATTTGTCAGAATCGGGAAGAACTTTCACAGCCCACTTACTCATTTAAATATTTGTCAAGTGTCTTCTTCATGCCAGGAAACAGCAGAGAACAAATAGGCACTCTTTCCTCTTCTGGGAAAGAGGGTGGGGAAGAGGGTTCCAGGCTGCAGGAAGGAGATGATAAAGGTCCTTTGGCTAGGAAGTGCATAGCACTGGGGCAGGGGACTTGCAAAGTAGTGGTAGGACTGGGGCAAACATGGAGCAGTCAGTGCAAAGGCTGAGAGTGGAGAGGGGGGCAGTGGCCAGATCACGCAGGGCTCCAGCACTGTGTGAAGAATTCTGGACTTTATTCCTAAGGGCAATGGGGAATATGGAAGATTTTAGAGCAGGGCTGTTTATAGCCAGATTTGCTGCAGTGTGGAGAGTGCAGACACCAGAAAGAGACAATTGCAAGACAGGAAACCTTCATTATTTGCAGATAACTGATACTGGAAAGGGACCACTGAAAGTAAAATGGGGGCCCATATTTCTTAGTAAACAGTTTTTTAAAAAAAGGTTTGATTAGTATCTTACTTTGAAAAAAATACAAACAAATATAAAAAATTTTCATGTGACTTCATATTTCGTGATACTTATGTAATAATTGCAGCTTTGCGCTAGCTCTTAGAACAAGGAATGAATCAGTTATTGACTTTTTGGAGGGAGAACTCATGCTGAAAAGATGACAAGACATCAGGATGCAACACTTTTCACTTCCCGATTGAGTTTTGAGGAAGAATCATGAAAACTTTCAAAGATTTCATTAGTTTCTCTAAGGCCCTCCTTCAGTACTTTGACACTCAAACCATTCCCTTTTCAAGGACCAGTCCTGCCTTGAACCTCAGTACTTTTCCTTCCTCAGCTGCAACCGCTTTAACTCTGCCAACTTCTTCTTGGTCAGTGGCACTGAAGCAGATCTCCAGTATCACTTTCATCGACTTCATGAAATCCAGCAATTTGAGCAGAATGTTCAGTGTCACTTTGCAACCACCTTGCATTGTATCTGCATGTGAGGTGGGCATGGTTGGTAATTCTAGTGTGTCTAGTGTTAGGTGGGGAGGGATGGTTGGGTGAAAACTCATGAATATTTTCACATCATGACAATTTTGCTTCTTTTTGCAACCTCCTAATTACTGCTCCTGGATAATGACTATTTGGAGAAAGAGGGTCCCTTATAGTCTTACTGGGAGTGGAGGCAATGGCAGGAATGTTAGGGAGGAGGATAGGATTTGAGAGCTATTTAGGAATAAAATCAAAAGCACTTGGGAAGCAATTGGATACGAAAGGAGTGAAGAAAAGGAATCAGAATGGCTCCTGGGCTTCAGCAACTGACAAACTAGTGATTCTGATGCCCGAGACAGGACACCTGGGCAGGAAGGCAGGTGGTAGGAGTGAGATAGTAGTCCTACATCCTATACCAAACACAGGGGTGGATACGGAAGGACACCAGCAACTTCCTGGTATCATTTCAGTTTTTGTTTTCCTATAGGCAGTAGACGCTCAATAAACATTTGCTGATTCACTTGTTTGGGTTCCCTGGTGTTTGTGTTAATTGTATGTTGGGTGATAACAGTGAATAATAAGGAGGTTTATTGAGGGCTTTCTATGTGGCAGGCACTCAGCTAGGCACCTTGTGTATCTTATCTTATTTTTATCTTTATAACAACTCTAGGAGTCAGGCTGTTTTATGTTATTGCAATGTAAGGAGATGCTATTTCATGAGGTAAGTCAGAGGGTGAACCAAATGCTAGCAAAGGATGGGGAGAAAGGGTGGTTGGTGGCAATTGGAAAGTGAGGATGAAAAGGGGCTGATGAGAAGCTATGTGTAGGTTTACAGGAGGAGGGACTGCTCCTGAAATTTCTTTTTTCTCTTGTACAGAGGTCTAGGGCATTTATTTCAAATGATGTGAATGTATTTACTTCAGGTTCCACGTGGCACTGCAAGATTTGGGAAGGCAGAAAACTCATCATCTTGCTAGAACTAGTCCTGGCGCTGACACTGTCCGGCCTTTGGGGTCCCTTGAGCTCAGAGCCTCAGCTTTACTTGTCTGGCAAATGGTCATTAAATAGCCACTTTGTCTTGTGCAAAGCACAGGCAGATTCAAATACAGGAAGTGTTAAAGGAAAAACTTTAGACAAAATAAATGTGACAGGGTTTATTCAAGCAAAGAAGGATTCGTGATTTGGGCAGCCCTGAAAACCAGAAGAGATTCAGAGAGCTCCGCTGCAGCAGCGTGGGCTTTTAGAGGCTGAATATGGAAGTAAGAGAAATACAACACATTTGATTGATTACATGGAAAGACTGGTTTTAGGGATTAGTTGGTGGTTTCTGATTGGTAAAGTCTCTAGTTTCATTTTACTGTTTGCATCGGGCTTTGGCTTGCTTAGGTAAAAACTTAAAGTGGTTTAGCTGCCCCAGTCTAATGGCTTCCCAATTAAAATGATTGTAACAGAAGCCACTCTCCTTGTGCAATACACTGATGAGGGTGTGGCTTATGTGATTTCAACTCTTGGAGGGTAAAAGGCTGAGCCTACAGTACATTTTTTTTCTCATGTGCACTTTCTAGGAACTTACCCTGTCCAAAAGCCATCTGATTAATCTACTTTATTTTATTTACTTATTTATTTTTTGAGACAGAGTCTTTCTCTGTGACCCAGGTTGGAGTGCAGGGGCACTATCTCCGCTCACTGCAACCTCTGCCCTCTGGGTTCAAACAATTCTCCTGCCTTAGCCTCCTGAGTAGCTGGGATTACAGGTGCGGGCCACCACGTCCAGTTAATTTTTGTATTTTTAGTAGAGATGGGGTTTCACTATGTTGGCCAGGCTGGTCTCAAATTCTTGACCTCAGGTGATCCACCTGCCTTGGCCTCCCAAAGTGTTGGGATTACAGGCGTGAGCCACCTCACCTGGTCAGATTAACCTACTTTAATTCTACATTAGCAGGATTTATTGTGGGCAACTTCCAGATGTGCAAAGTCCATTAGGCTGAAGTACATTTGCAGGTTCAAAGAAGGTGCAGAGAACGGTGCTTTAAACCTGACTCAGAGCAGGCAGGTGGTAATGGGGTGAATGGATTAGGACAGAGCAGGGCCCCAGCATAGCGACTCATGTTTTTAATTGTGTATGTGAGCTTCTGCCTGAGATTGTTTCCTTTGGTTCTACGTTGTTTGTTTGAGGGAGAGTAGGGACCACAGAGCCTGGGGTGTCAGCAGAAGGCCCTGCCTACAATTCCCAGAGGCACTGAAGGTCCTATTTTGTCCTGAATATGGAAAGGCCAGGGAATTGTTCCTTATCAGCAAACAAGCAGTTGCTTATTGGAAGAGATTGTACTCAGTCGGGGAGAGAGAAGCTGGCTTACCCTTGGGGGAACATTAATCAAGATACTCCAGAGGCGCTCTAAAAATATCATACCTGCTGTTACATATACACTCATGTGTATCTTTGATATCTTTTATGTCATGATGTCCTCCCTAGCCAACTGGAGACTACACACACACACACACACACACACACACACACACACACCCGCCATACAGTCTTCCCTCTGTATCTGTGGCGTACTGGTTCCAGGATCCCCGTGAATACCAAAATCCACAGATGCTCAAGTCCCTGATATAAATGATGTAATATTTGCATATAGCCCATGCATATCCTCCCATATACTTTAAATCACATCTGGATTACTTATAATACTTAATACAGTGTAAATGTTATGTAAATAGTTGTTATATGATATCATTTAGGGAATCATGACAAGAAAAAGTCTGTACATGTTCAATACAGACAAACCATCCATTTTTTAAAAATATTTTCAGCCTGCAGTTGGTTGAACCCATGGATATGGAACCCATGAATATGGAACCCATGGATACAGAAGGTCAACTGGAGATATATACAGATATCCCTAAACATTTTTCTTGTTACAAATACGCCCTTTTTGCTCAGTATCAGATGATCTTGTACAATAAACTATGAGGTCCAAACTCATTTTACAGATTAGAAAACTGAGAATCCTAGGAGTCAAGTGATTGCTGCTGGTCACTCAACAGATAAGTAAGGGGCCGGGGCTTTGAACACAGGCTTTCCGAGTCCAAAACCTGTGCTATTTCTACTCTTCTAAGTTTGTAGCCTTCTCAAGGGCAGAGACAGTGTCCTTTAGGTCTCTCTTGTCCTAGTGTCCTGCAGATGGCCCCACACATGGTGATACTTGGTAAGCACTGGTGAGTGATGATGGCATACAGGAGCTACCCCTTAAGCCTGAAGGGAGAGGACCTCCAGGAGGGTTGGAGGTTGGTGCAAGATAGGGGAGATTTACTAAGTGATTCTAAGAAGATGGGAACTTAAACAGAGGATCCTGCTTAGGATGCTCAGGAGTAGGAACATGGCTGACTCATTCACTCCCCAGTCCCATGTGCCACCTGGCCAGCCTGCCCAGGTGCTGCTGCTGGATGGTGATGGGAATCAGGGGAGCAGGTGACAGGAGCAAACAGGAGTACCTGAGGATGCTAAGAGGCCATGGCAGAGCTGGAGCCATCTGTGCTCCAGGGCTGGGCTGGGGAAGAGGGCAGAGGTGGAGTGTGGCTACAGATAGTGCTAGGGCTACAGGGCGGGGGCACAGGAGACCCAGTTGAGCTGGTGTCCGCCAGGTTTAGAAAAGTCTAGGTTCACCTCTGGTCACAGTGGGTAAGGGTGGGCATCTGTATCATTTGGAGGGAATGAAGAATGGTATAATTACATGGCTTGAGGGAAGTCAAAAGGTCAGTCTCTCAAATCCAGGTAGACCTGAGTCTAACCATGATACACATAGAGTCTTCAGAGAGTTGGGTGTCAGAAGGTGGGGGAGATGAGGCTCTACTTGAGGCATGGGGACCAAGCTTGAGAAGCAAGTCAGAGCCTTTCTTTGAATGTCAAAATTTGCTTTTAGCCAGAGAAGGCAGAAGTGAGAGAAAAAGGGGGGAAGCAGAAAGTGAGTCCCAGAAAGCTTTACTAGTGACAGGCTACTCAAGATCTGAATTTTCAAATCACCTTTGACACAATTATATTGAGGTGAGTTCAGTCAGTAAGCATTTTATGCTGGGGTCTGTTAGAACCACTATGCCCACTGTCTGCCTCCAGGCAACTTCCAAGTCTAGCCAGAGAGATGGGAATTGTCAATGAAGCAAATAGAGATAAAAGTCAATGTGTGGGTCGACTCTGGGCACACTGCCTATGAATTAGCCCTGCTTCACAAGGAGTGGTTTAAAAAAAAGTCAGAGTGTGTGTGTGTGTGTTTTAAGGTAGTCAAAATGGCATGAATTAAACGCCAAGGGCTTCCAAAGGCATGTTCACCAAGTGGGGGAAGGGAGGCTCTGTGACTGCTTCGTGGTGATGTACAGAGCTGAAATAGCTCCCTGTGTATAAAAACATTTAGAGCAGCCTTCTGTGGAAGAGTAGGCTAAGGATGCCTCAGCTGTGATAAAATATTGAAGATGGATTTTTAAAAAACAAGCATATATTAGCAGGGTCAAATCTTTACATTACACTCAGATGTGCAATCAGCACAGCATTCATTATTTTGCTCAACTACTCTCAGCTTGCTGTGGAGCCCCAATTTCCACGGACCATGAGTAGGAGGGAAACATAAACTAGCCGATTAAAGGTATTATGCCTCTCCCTGTTTCAAGTTCTTCTCTCTTTTGGATAAACATTGCTTTTAATTACTCTATTTGAGTGGTGCTATAGACTGAATGTTTGTGTCTGTCCCCCCTCCCGCCATTCATATGTTGCAATCCTAACATCCAATATCATTGTATTAGGAGGTAGGGCCTTTGGGAGGTGATTAAATCATGAGGACAAAGCCCTCATCGATGGGATTAGTACCTTTATAAAAGAGGCCCTAGAGAGCCCCCTCACCTGTTCTGCCATTTGAGGACACAACTGGAAGACAGCCATTTATGAACAAGGAAGTGGGCTCTTGCCACATATCAACTCTGCTGGTGCCTTGGTCTTGGACTTTCCAGGCTCCAGAGTTGTGTTGTTGTTTCTAAGGCATCAAGTGTATGGTATTTTGTTATAGCAGCATGAATGGATGAAGACAGGTGGTTTCTCACTTTGTAAAGTCTGGTTCCTCCTCCACCATCCCAGGATGGCACCTGGGTATAAGGAAGGTCAAACAATGTCCTTCCACCAATGGGAGAAGCCCGCTAGTCAATCTCAGCTCAATCTTACGTAATACCTGAGGGAGACTTGGGGGCACTTCCATTGTCTTTCATCTTCTTCTTAAGTGCTCCATGATGCCATCTTTACTCTGTTCCTGGATTCCTGAATGGGAAGCAGGACATATGTGTTCTCTGCTTTGACTTCTGCTTCCAACTATCTGAGGCTTTACTCTTGTTTCCACTTCAGCCATTGTTCAACCTCAAGGTAAGGTAGGGGCCACCGTAGGGATTCCGATGTCTGACCTTTCTTCTTTCCTTCCTCTTTCTTTCTACCTGCAGTCCAGAAGCATCTCCATTTCTTCCCTTGGTGTTTGGGAAATTCCATTAAGCTATAGCTTGAGTTCTTGCTACCTACAGTTTATAATAACATTAGACATCCAGACCTTTAAGCTTTGATTTTAATGTGTAAAGGGAATTTTTGAATTAAGGGTTTTTTTTTAAACAATGTTTGATTCAGGATTATTGTCTCCTGGTGGATTTTAATTTTTTTTTTCTTTTTGAGGCGGCATCTTGCTCTGCCACCCAGACTGGAGTGCAGTGGTGTGATCTTGGCTCACTGCAACCTCTGCCTCCTGGGCTCAAGTGATTCTCTTGCCTCAGCCTCCCGAGTAGCTGGTACTACAGGTGACTGCCACCATGCCTGGCTAATTTTTGCATTTTTGGTAGAGATGGGGTTTCACCATATTGGCCAGGCTGGTATTGCACTCCTGACCTCAAGTGATCTGCCTACCTCGGCCTCTCAAATACATTTTTTTTTAAAGAGAGCTTTTGTTATAGTTTTTTTTTTTTTTTTTTTTTTTTTTGAGACGGAGTCTTGCTCTGTCACCCAGGCCGGAGTACAGTGGTGCGATTTCGGCTCACTGCAAGCTCCGCCCCCAGGTTCACGCCATTCTCCTGCCTCAGCCTCCTGAGTAGGTGGGACTACAGGCGCCTGCCACCACACCCAGCTTTTTTTTGTATTTTTAGTAAAGATGGGGTTTCACCCTGTTAGCCAGGATGGTCTCGATCTCCTGACCTCGTGATCCGCCCGCCTCGGCCTCCCAAAGTGCCGGGATTACAGGCGTGAGCCACCGCGCCCGGCCTTGTTATAGTTTTTTAGAGAGCATTTATCTCCATTTGGGAACCAGACACAGGCATTCCCATTCAGGTCTTCTAGTCTCCCTAGAATAAATTTAACCCAGTGCATGGGAAAATGTGTGTATTTGAAAGGCTATTCCCAACCTTATTTTGGAATTCCTTTTGTGGAATTCTTTTTTCAGAGCCAATTTATGGGGCATACCAAATCACTCTGTAGTCATGCTTCTAATATCAGTTAGAAAAACCTTCGGCTACAAGAAGCATAAAACCCACTGTTGTGGTTCAGACAAATAGGGGGCAAGTTCTTCTTTTATAACAAGAAAACTAGAGGTAGATAGCCCGGGGCTAGTATAACTTTAATAATGCCCTTGGAGAGCTAGACTCACACTGTGCTCTGCTCTGCACTCTCCTGTGCTGACTTTCATCTTGCACCTGCAGCCTTGGGATTGCAAGCTGGCTCTGCACCTCCAAGCACAATGTGGACTTTCCAGATGGGGACAAGGGGGAAGGGCAATGGGCAAAAAATACTGCCAGCCAAGCCTGCCCCACTTCATCAGGACATGGAAACCTTCCCTAAATTCCCACGGAGTGCATCTCTGCTTAAAGCGCATGAGTGAGGACTAACTCCTGAGCAGCGCTAGCTGGAAGGTAGCTGGGAGGAGGGACTTGTCTATCAAGGTATTTCCCAGTGTTTTTTGTCCGCCTTATTCACCACCTAACTACTATCTCAAAACCTCCTGACTGCTTTTGAAATTTAAAAAATTGAAAATTAGCCAGGTGTAGTAGCTCATGCTTGTAATTGCAGCACTTAGAGAGGCCAAGGTAGGAAGACTGCTTGAGGCTGGGAGTTCAGGATCAGTATGGGCAACAGAGTGAGACCCCATCTCTGTATTTTTAAAAAATAGCTGGGCATGGTGGCACATTCCTGTAGTCCCAGCAATTTGGGAGGCTGAGGTGGGAGGACTGCGTGAGCCCAGGAGGTCAAGGCTGCAGTGAGCTGTGGTTGCTCATCTGGGCAACAGAGGGAGACCTTGTCTCAAAACAACAAAACAAAACAAAACAAAACAAAACAAAACAAAACAAAACCTATGCTCCAAGATCAAAGCTGTTTTTCTGCTGGCAGGTCCCCAAACAAGTTTCTGAAATGTAAACAACGGAGTAAATGTCCATCTTCCAGAGGACTCTGAAGGGCAGCACATTTGGACATATTCCTTTGAAAACGCATTCTCGTCATGACAATCCATTCACACTTCATGCAGTAACTGACAAGGATCCAAAAGCCTACACAGCCACGGCATCTCCTCGAGCCTCTGTACTTGCTTGCAAGAGCCGGGTAGACCCTGTGAAATGTCAGGAGTGAGGTAGATGAAGAGAAAATTAAACTCTCCTCCAGCTGGGCCACCTCGTTTGATGTCAGCAACAGAGGGACATTTTGTTGCCGTGACTTGAATTGTAATATCTAGGGAGTGCTCTGGGTGGGCTGTCGGAAGAAGCTTAGACAGGGAGCCAGAACCTTCACATCAGAAGGGAACCAGGACCACGCCCAGTAATGAGGGTTATATGGCCGCTCTGATCTCTTTGAGAAGCCACTTGCTTTAGACGTGTTACAGAGCAGTCGCCCCCCTTCACTCCCCAGAAGACTGGGCTTCCGTGCTTGGCTTACCTTGTTTATCTCCCACTGCCTGATGCTGGTGGAAGTGAAATCTGTCAGGTTCGATGCAGATTCTTGTTGAATGTCACTTCCCTACAGACCTGGGAGGTTGAGGTGCAAATATATGTAAGATGCTGTTGGAGATTTGCAGAAGAACAAAATATGATTCATTGATTCATGTGGTCATCTGCTTATTTGTTTTTATTCATCAAACATCTGTTGAGCTGCTTCTATGTGTCAGCCGCCTGCTGGGGATGCCGAGATGAGTGAATCCACATTGCTGCTTTGCAAGAAGAGGTCAGAGAGTGAGAGAGAGAGCGATGGGGAGAGAGACAAACAGATGTACTCAAGTGGCCTTAGAACTTGCTGGAGAGGTGTGAAGAGGAAGGGCTTGGCGCCGGTGAGACAGGCCAGCGGCAGGGGTAAGGAAAGCTCTGCCAAGGAGTTGATGCATAAATGGGGTTTTGAGGCCACTCTGGGTGTGAATCGTGATCTGAGGCAGCTTGTGATAACTCTGCAAGAGAAGCGTAAATAAGGTCTTTAGGACACATACAGAAAAGAGGTGACTTCTGGCTGGAGGGTAGGAGGTATCAGAGAAAGCTTCATGGAGAAGGGGTAAGATTCAGCAAGAAGTTTGCAAGCAGAGGGAACAAACAAGAAAAACCACATCAATGAAAAAGACCAGGGTATGTTTTGTACATATCCAAGTTTGATTGGGAGATTAGATTCATAGCGGGGAGCGTAATAGGAAAAAGACTGGAGAAGTAGGTTGGAGTCATATTGTGAAGGGTGTTGGTGCCCTGTTAGGTTGTATTTCATTGGTGAGCAATGGAGGACAGTTGCAAGATTTCGAGCAGGGGAGTGACATGATCACAGGTGTTCATAGAAGAAAACTGGGCTGAGAGGAGTTGGGTGGGAGGAGGAAACTGTGTTATTTTGCTCAACCTTTGGAAGTTGCCTTTTAATAAGATACTGCCCTGCTTGAGGCTTCTTTGGTGAGAAGCAACATAACTCATGCCAGTCCAACCACATTAACTCTGTTTCCCTCGACTACCAGGTCTAGTCTCACCTAGGAGCCCTGTTGCCATTAGGAAGATAGTGTTTGTCTGTGAAGGAGAGCCTGGTGAGAGAGTGAGGCAGGAAGCAGGTTGCCTCCTGGATCAGAAAAGCTCTTCAAAAAGTAATATGGCCAGGCATGGTGGCTTGCACCTGTAATCCTAGCACTTTGGGAGGCTAAGATAGGAGGATCACTTGAGTCCAGGAGTTCAAGACCAGCCTGGGCAACATAGCAGGATCCTGTCTCTATGAAAAAATTTTTAAAAATTAACCAGGCATGGCATGCACCTGTAGTTTCAGTGACTCAGGAGACTGAGGTGGGAGAATGACTTGAGACTAGGAGGTTGGGGCTGCAACGAGTCATGATGGTGCTACTGTACTCCAGCCTGGGCAACAGAGCAAGACCCTGTCTCTTAGAAGAAAAAGAAAGTAAATGAGTACGTGTGTGTGTGAGACAGAGAGAGAGAGAGAGCGAGAGAGCGCAAGAGTGCGAGAGAGAGAGAGAAAGAGAGGAATTAATTAATTTGGGGTCAGATCATGAACCTCTTTGTTGGGAAAGATCCAGGCAGACAGAGGCCGGGGCTTTCTAGGACGACCTGGTGATGCAGCAATTCTGAGTGATGATGAAGGTGATGGCTCCTCAGATGTGGGTTCCTGGCTTACTGCTTGCTCAGGCAACAGGTTTTCTGAGAAAACCATAATGTGTTCACACTTACAATATGTATGTAGCTCTGGCCACAGTGTTAAAAGAAAACTTAGAGTGAGACAAGGTCCACAGATGGTCTCTAAAAGGTTGAAGGGCCTTACATCTGAACACACATTGAAAAGATTCAGATCTTTTATATGGAAAAGATAAAGGCTGAAATGCACAGGCAGGATTTTGGAGCTGTTTGAATGGAATAAATAGGAGAAATAGGGACTTGTTCACCAAATCTTAGACTACTAGAGCTAGGGATCTACAGTGGAGGTGGAAAGAAGCAGTACTAGGCCAGAAAGATGCAATAGCCTTTCACACGATGAAAAGCACACTTGAGGACACTGAGACCTCAGAGGTTGATGTGAAATAAGCAAATAAGTAGACGTGAGCAAAGTTACATCACTTCCAAGATGATAGATTCACCATAGGATGCTAAGGTAGGCAGCGGTGCCTGGAGCCCATGCTGCTTCTTTTGAAGTTGACACTGCAAGGGACAATGATGCCTCCCAGGGAAGCACCACTCAGTGGCATCAGTGTGATGGGTCCCAACTTGCACAGAAAGGGGTTTTCTTTTTCTTTTGCATTTCCTTGAATCTCCAATGTGACCAACACCAAACCCCAGGATTTGTAACCTCTCTTGACTTTTATTTCTTCTGCCTCAAATTATGATGATTTAATGCTAAGCAATATCTCAAGGGAGTTTTAAGCAACGAGGCATCAAGGCTCTCCTGGTGAACTCTGAAACAAGAAAGGGCAATACTGTAAACAGACCATGCAGAGCCAACTCTCCATTATCCAAGGTCAGGAGGGGCAAGGAACACACACACACACACACACACACACACACACACACTCTTACATGTACACATCGTAGATTGGATTAACAGCTTCAATGTTTCCCTCAACCAAATTAATCAGAGCTGCTAATAAGGGGCCAAACGGACTTCTCTTCTCTTCTCTTCCCTTCCCTTCCCTTCCCTTCCCTTCCCTTCCCTTCCCTTCCCTTCCCTTCCCTTTCCTTCCCTTCCCTTCCCTTCCCTTCCCTTCCCTGCCCTCCCCTTCCCTCCCCTCCCCTTCCCTCCTCTCCTCTCCCCTCCCCTTCCCTCCTCTCCTCTTTTCTTTTCTTTTTTCTTTGTTTTCTTTTCTCTTCCACTCCACTGGCTGAGTGTGTAGGAGCGGGGAAATGATCAGCATGTGGGGGAGGGGCAGCCACAGGGAGGAGCAGAGGATGGACTCCCAGTAAACAAATCCCAGGGAGGCAGGGGAAGCTGATGGCTGCAGGTGCATTTCCAGCACCGGAGGAGGAGACTCTGCCTGACTTAGAAGGGAATGGGGCAACGTGGACTCTGGGTTAAATGGGACAGGGTCAGAGAACGCAGGGCCCCTGCAGGCTGGGCCTGACCAATCTGTGTCCCCCGTGACACTGTGCAGGTGACTGCTGGCTTCTGGCTGCCATTGCCTCCCTGACCCTGAATGAAGAGCTGCTTTACCGGGTGGTCCCCAGGGACCAGAACTTCCAGGAGAACTATGCGGGAATCTTTCACTTTCAGGTACTATGCTCTGCTCAGGCCCTTTGTCGCTGCTTTCCGTACCCTTAGGTCCCACCGCAGAACCACTGCATCAGAAATTCTGGGTTTGCGGCACAGTGATCTATGTCTTAACAATCCCTCTAGGTGACTCTGATGCACATTTCAGTCTAAGTACCTGCTTCAATGCATCCATCCAGATATCCACACATCCACCCCGTTCTCAGCTCCCCCAGGCCAGGTGGCCTTGAGGAAAGCACTGTGGACTGAGGGTCAGGAGGTGTGGGTCTGAATCACTTCCTGCTGCCACTGGGTGGCGCTGGGCAAGTTCTCTGGTGCACAAATGCAGACCCTAGACTAGATGTTCCCGGGTTCATCTGGCATCTCCTATGTGCACAGATAAGGCAGACACAGGTCCTGCTCCTACGGAGCCAAGACTTGAACACTGATGGCACAGAGTCCCCACGTGAGGTCCCCTGGAGGGACTCCCTTTACACATCTGCTTATTCATGTGAGCTGCCACTGTGTCGCCTCTCCCCAGTTCTGGCAGTACGGAGAGTGGGTGGAAGTGGTCATTGACGACAGGCTGCCCACCAAGAATGGACAGCTGCTCTTCCTACACTCGGAGCAAGGCAATGAATTCTGGAGTGCCCTGCTGGAGAAAGCCTATGCCAAGTAAGTGGGGGAAGCCAGGAGCTGGGAGACACCAGAGCCTCCCTGAAAGCTCTCACCTGTCCCTCCCACGTCTGCCTCCCCACCCCAAACTCAGGGCGTCATGGCCACGTCTTTCCCAGCATCCAGACCCCCATGAGCTGGAGAGAGAGCACTTTTCAGTAACTAAGAGAAACAGAAATCTGGGCGGGGAGTTTAGCATCTCAGCTCTGCCTCGGGTGAATGTGTATGTGGTGGGGCGAGCCTCCCTGCTCCTCTGGGCCTGAGCTTTTCCTCTTTCAAATCCCAAGGTAGGTTCCTGGGGCAATGTAAATGTTTGAAAGAATGAAGAAGAATAATAAAACAAATGTACTAGATAGCAAACTCAACAAAGTGTCTGCTCTTTCCTCAGGAGTTCTTCTCACCGGCGTTTGATGTTCAAAACCTTCTTTGGGGTTCTTTTAATTACATTTGTTTACTGATACCCTTTTCTGCAACCCCAGTTCCTTTCTAGTCCTATTTCCCAGTAAGCCTCAGCAGATGCCTCTCAGCCTTGAGGGAAAGTTCTCCTTCTCCCCATCTGTGGCCCCAGCCCCAGAAACCCAAGCAGCTGGGGCCAGCTCTGGAGGGATTGCCTTTGGCTTTGTAAAGGAGAGGGTGGCTGGAGAGAGGTTGGCTGAGGTCAGTTCCTAGTGAAGTGCTGAGCTGGGCACATGAAACAGTGGCCTAAGCACCTTCCTGGCCCAAAGGCAAAATTGGCAAAGAGCCCTCCTTTATCTTCCAGGCCACAGTACGTCCTAGCACTGTCCCAGTCCCCAATCCCTGGGTCTCCTTGCTGGGGGTGCTAATGGGGCATGTGTTCTTTCTTTTCCAATAGGCTCAATGGTTGTTATGAGGCTCTCGCTGGAGGTTCCACAGTGGAGGGGTTTGAGGATTTCACAGGTGGCATCTCTGAGTTTTATGACCTGAAGAAACCACCAGCCAATCTATATCAGATCATCAGGAAGGCCCTCCGTGCGGGGTCTCTGCTGGGCTGCTCCATTGATGTGAGGCATATGGCTTGTGTACTGCCCCATCTTCCCACCACTGCCACCCCTTGTGTGGTAGGGAAGGGACGAGACAGCGGGAAAGAGGCATAGGAAGGCTTTGGGTCAGAGCAGAGTCTGGGGCTTAGTGGGCAAGTCTGGTGACACATAGGCCTGCACATGTAGGGGCTGGTAGACCTAATTGGTAGGTAGGAACTGGGGTTAGTTGCATTGCAGGAGTCCCAATTTCCCTCTCGCTGTTAGAGCCCCTTCAGTACTGCTGGAATGGCCCTAAGAACATAGTTTAGGATCCCTGGATCCTTGGCCACCTGTTTTCTACGTCCTTTTTGCTAAATAATCTTGAGGTTTTGGAAAACAAATGTGATACTTGATGATACTTGATGGATCTTGAGATCCCTGAAGAAAAGAGAAGTTCTGAAACCAGAGGCTGTGGCCGGACACCAGGCTGAGCTGTGTGGATTTCCAAGGTGGCTGTGGAAACCAGAGGCTGGAGGCCCCCAGCCCTGAGGTCCTAGCACCACCTCAGGCTCCTGTGACCAGCTGCCTTCTGGCTGCTCTGTCTTCCTCTCTTGTCCTCACCTGGTGATTTTAGAAATGTGAAGGACAAAGTGAGAAGATCCTCCTTTTTTCCTCTCTCTGCAAACCCCAGCAGGAGACGTGTGTTTTTGGTGGAGGGGTGGCACGGGGCATGGGAGAGAGCGTGCTGAGGAAATGGGAAGGATAATGAGGAGTCCGCTCAGGGAGAACCTTGGAGGACTGGGACCTGTCCAGAGCCATCAGCATGGAGAATTAGCCTTCTTCAGGCAGCCGGGGGTCACTCTCAGAGAATAAATGACTTCCCAGTTTCTTGGTGGCATTTTGAAGGCTGGTAACTTGTCTTTTAGGCTTGGCAGGCACCTGCACTGGCCCGGAACTGCAGGTCTAATTAAAGAGGGAGTCTGGTTGGAGATGGCTCTATTTACCTGAGGTTCATTGCCACTCCTGCACCCCTAGTCCCACACTGAAGCCCCCAGTGGCTGTGTAGTGTGTCCTTGAAAAGCATTCTATGGCCAGCCACTGAGAGGTAAGGGTCAGCCACTCTGAATGAACTTTCTCCTCTACCTAGGTCTCCAGTGCAGCTGAAGCAGAAGCCATCACCAGCCGGAAGTTGGTTAAGAGTCACGCATACTCTGTCACTGGAGTTGAAGAGGTAAAATTTTGTGTGTGTAGGGGGAAGGTAACATGTGATAATATTTCCATGAATCCAAGCCATCCTGGCAGGAAGAAAGAGGTGATTACTACTAGAAGGTTCAGAATTGGCTTTTGAGCTTCACTGTCATGTTGGGGTACACTCCGCCTGTGCAGAACCCCGATACCACAGATGTGCATTAGCTCTTGCTCATTAGAACAGCTCTTCTGGCCAGATGTGGTGGCTCATACCTGTAATCCCAGCACTTTGGGAGTCTGAAGTGGGAAGATTACTTGAGACCAGGAGTTCAAGGCCATTCCTGGGCAACATAGTAAGACCTCATCGCTACAAAAAAGTAATTTTTTTCCCCTAAAACATAAAAAATAAATAAAGGCTCTTCTGACTCTTACTCACTTGAAAATGGACAACATAACCTCTCTAAGCTTTTGCTCAACAGGTTTTAACTAAATGCAAGCCCTCTCCTTAGATGAGGCCAGGAAAGCTGTAGAGATTTTCAGTTAGATTCTACAGACGTTCGAAAAAATATGTTTGTGTGGGCAAAACAGTGGGAACTCACAGAATCCCCAAATGGGAAAAGGGGCAGTAGTCCCAGCTTTTAGTGGGGAGTAGAGTCATGGAAAGGCAAGCAAGTATTCCTTACTCTCCAACCCAAGGAAAAAACAAGGGCTATACTATTCATTATTTTTATTTTCTACATTGTGTTTTCTTTCAAAAAGGATTTAAGGTGGCTTACAATTATTTTATTTATTTATTTATTTATTTATTTAGAGATAGGGTCTTGCTACTTTGCCTGGGTTGGACTGCAGTTGCATGATCTTGGCTCAGCCTCGACCTCCTGGGCTCAAGTGACCCTCCTGCTTCAGTCTCCCAAGTAGCTCGGACTACAGGCAAGTGCCATCACACCTGGCTAATTATTAATTTTTAAAAATTTTCATAGAGGCACCATCTCTTTATGTTGCCCGGGCTGGTCTTGAACTCCTGGGTTCAAGCGATCCTCCTGCCTTGGCCTCCCGAAGTGCTGAAATTACAGGTTTGAGCCACCATGCCCAGCTGATGGTTTACCATTAAAAGAATAGACACAATAAAACCATACAGTATAATACATCAATCCAGGCTGAAGGCAGTGCTATAATTGAGAAATTAATTTTGCTTTGGGCTTCCCAATGGCCAAGGCAGAAAGGGAAATGCAGTGAATGTCCACTTCTTGTTATTTATTTAAGTGAAATAGGCCAGGCATGGTAGAGCGTGCCTGTAGTTCCAGCTACTCAGGAGGTTGAGGTAAGAGGATCGCTTGAGCCCGGGTGGTTGAGCCTGCAGTGATTGCATCACTTCACTCCTGCCTAGGTGGCAGAGAGAGGCCCTGCCTCACAAATAAATAAATAAATAGTGTTAAATGAAATATATGTTCTTTACATGTGTTTGTGTTTCATAAATACGCTTTTTTTTTTTTTTTTTTTTTTTTTTTTTTTTTAGATGGAGTCTCTCTCTGTTGCCAGGCTGGAGTGCAGTGGCACAATCTTGGCTCACTGCAATCTCCGACTCCCTGGTTCAAGTGATTTTCCTGCCTCAGCCTCCTGAGTAGCTGGGATTACAGGCACGCACCACCACATCCAGCTAATTTTTTTTTGTGGGGTTTCACCATGTTGGCTAGGATGGTCTCAGTCTCCTGACCTCGTGATATGCTGCCTTGGCCTCCCAAAGTGCTGGGATTACTCCCAAAGTGCAGGCGTGAGCCACTGCACCCGGCCCAAATACGCTCTTTAATGAAGATAATCTCATAAAGGGGAATTGAACATATACATGTAAACATTGGGCTAGGCGAGTTGGGGGATACACAGGAAATGAAGACAATGAGGACCTAACAGCTTATGCAGTTGGTGTGTGCATATGTGAATGCAGGTGTGTGTGCAGGGCGCAAGGGGCTTATGCTTGAGTGTTCAATAAATAGGGGAAAGCAGTATATGTGGATTTAGGAGTGTGGGCTTTGGAGACAGACTGCCTGGGTTCCCAGCCTGCGATCACCACTTACTAACTAGATAATCTTGGATAACATAACTTCTTTAAGTCTCAGATTTTTGAGCTATGAAATGAAGATAATTCTTTATCTTCTCAGGATTGTCGTGAGTGTTAAATGAGGCAATAACACATATTAAATGCTTAGCACAACACCTCATCTATAGTACCTGCTCAATAAATGTTAACTGCCATGCTTTGGTGTTTGTTGGGAGGGCATTTATTATCATTAGGCCTCATGTATTAAGAGCTTAGTCGATCTTAGTCAACTATAAAATCTAAATCTGAGTTAAAGCAGACATAAGCTTGTTTTTGGGTTAGACTCACTCTTCATTTATTCAAACAAATTATGAAAAATAGAGTACTTGGCTCAAGCCTGAAAAGATACGTTAAGGGAAAATAAAAGTGTGGTCCTTTAGGAACATTTGAACAATTTAGTGCAGATCCTCTCAGGTGCAGACATGCCTGCAAGGCAACAGGAACATAGTAATTCAGCTGCTTTTCTGTGTGGAATTTGCAGGTGGATTTCCAGGGCCATCCAGAGAGGCTGATCAGACTCAGGAATCCATGGGGTGAAGTGGAGTGGTCGGGAGCCTGGAGCGATGAGTAGGTTTTTTCCCTGCTTCTCCAATCCTCTCTCCCTCTGCGGAAGGGTGTCGTGTAAAACACACAATTATGAGATCGATGTCACAGTGAGTTCAGCAGCACGTCCTGTCTGCAGATCACACAGTGTGTTCAGCAAAGAGTATTAAATGGATCCAGGCTGAGGAAAGCAAAATAAAAACCACTGGGCTGTAGTCTTCGATTCTGGCTTTCTGCTTTGGCATTTGAAAGTTTGGCGGCTCTGTGGAATTTTGCTTCGCGCTGAAAGGTTTTTGTGTTTTTTTACCTGACACACCGTGCTGGTCCAAAGGTCAAATCGATCACTCACAGTCTGTTTCTTTCCACTCCACAAACACTGGACACTCTGACAAAGGCCAAACCCCTCAGCACCAAGAAGAAACAAGGATGCTGAGAAAATGAAATTTGACCCTCGGAGCCCTGAGCCCTGGCAGCAGTGATGAATGAGGCAGCGGCACTCGCTCCTGCCCTGTGCAGGTTTCATCACTGACTGGAGAGACTCCTCTTGGGCAGGACTCTTTGCTGAGTCGGTCAGAGGTGGTGATGTCCCAGGACAGCTGTGCCCTGGAATCTATGTCCCCATGATGCAGGAGGGTGGAAAGCATAGGATGGTTTCTGTCCAGTAAGCACAGCTGGCCTGGGGGAGGCAGGTTAGTGTGGGGGAGGAATTAGAATTAGCCAGTCTTGGCCGGGTATAGTGGCTCACGCCTGTAATCCTAACACTTTGGGAGGCCTAGGCAGGTGGATCACTTGAGCTCAGGAGTTCAAGACCAGCCTGACCAACATGGTGAAACCCTGTCTCTACTAAAAGTACAAAAATTAGCTGGAAGTCACTTGAACCAAGGAGGCGGAGGTTGCAGTGAGCTGAGATTGTGCCACTGCACTCCAGCCTGGGCAACAGAGCGAGACTCCGTTTAAATAATGATAATAATAATAATAATAATAATAATAATAATAATTAGCCAGTCTCATGGACAAAGAACCACCAGAAATGAAATTGGTCACAATAATGCCCCCTCCCAATATATCCTTAATCCTCAAGTGCTGTCGGTACTCTGTGATGCCACCAGGGCTCTCGAAGGGCATCGCCACATTTAATCACAGCATCATGACTGGTCATGACTGCACAGAGGGGTAGTAACTCCCTTCAGGGTTGTGTCATGAAGAAACACGTGTCTCTAGGGCCACACATGAGCTTCCTGTAGGAAGGATTTTTCATTCCACTGCCTAAGTTTGAGCAAAACCCAAAACCTCCATTCCGCCAACTTCCCTAAAAGGATGACAGGGCTATGTGAAATTGAAACCCTGAATTTGGGTCATTCTTACCAAAAGTCATTTACCGAGCTGTCCAAAGGGCTTGTTTGACTTTCTCTCCTTTCCCTGAGCACCCGCTGCCTGGCAGGTGGGAGGTGGTGACTGTCAAGGCCTGGAGGCCCCACCAACTGGAGATGCAACCTGGGATAGTTACATGTATCAGCTATTGGAGAAGGAGGGCGCTGAATCTCTAAGGTGACATCCCTAAGCTCAGCTCAGGGATTAGTGAGATTTTATTTCAAAAAAAAAAAAAAGTTAAAAAAAAAAAACCAAAAACCAATTGGAGCAGTAGGTCAGATCTAGAATTTTCCAACTCCTGCCCTAATCTTTGTTTATAACAAGCACATTCTGAGATTTGGTTTTAATCAAATTAATGTTTCAGTGAATTGAAGAGGCCCTGGGAACTGTCCTGCTGAGCCCCGGGGTCTTAACGCCTAGCTTGGAGGGAGAGGCTGGGCTGGAGTGCGCCACAGCTTTATGCTGGGGAGAGAAGGTGCTTAGGTTTTGCAGAAGGTATTCAAGCAGGGATTTATTTTTTTTATTTTTATTTTTTAAGATGGATCTTGCTGCTGCTCTGTTACTTAGATGTCACATACCTATTTCAGGAAAACCTAACTTTGTAAAGGTCAGGAAGCTGGAGATGGCATTCGAACAAAGTGCATGGATATTCCCCTTGAAAGGCCACCAGCAGGAGGTCTCACAGGTTGACGTTACTTCTGGGAAATTGCCGTAGTACTGGGCTGGATGATCATTCTTGCAGGTGGAAGGAAGTGAACCAAGTCCATGTCCCCAGAGCCGGTTAGACTCTGTCAGCATATTCACCCCAGACTGCTGGATAAGCCAGAGTGACAAGTGACTAATGGGTACTGGAGTGCCTGCCTTTCTAGTGACAAGAACTCATCCATGTCCTCTCCTGTGCCTCCCCATTCCTGAGAACAGGGGCCTGGGAGTCTTAATTAGAAATGTCAAATGTGTCTGGAGAGTAAAAATTAGAGAATAATGTTTGAGCCCTAATGTTCCTGTCGTATGTCCAAGGCCATCCTGCTAGTACCCATGGAGTCCATGTCCTGGGTCTGTGTCCCTTCCCTAGACAGTGTGCTCACCCCACACTGTCCATCCTGCCTTTCTGTCTGCATGCGGTGCTTTTGGTATTTTGTTTCTGGCTCTTAGGGGGAAGTTTGGGTGCAGTAAACACTTGCCCTGTGTGTAGAACCCCTCAGAAGCCACCACCTCTGCTTATTTTCCCCTCAGTGCACCAGAGTGGAATCATATAGACCCCCAGCGGAAGGAAGAACTGGACAAGAAAGTTGAGGATGGAGAATTCTGGTGAGTTTTCTGCTGAAGCGCTGTCCCATTGGTGATGGGTCCATTTTCCGTTCTGATGTGGGTGCAGCCAGTCTCTAGGTCTTCCAGGAAGGCAACGTGATTCCTGACCATGATGAATTCATTCTTCTCCTCCTTTTGTCCTGGTAAAATTCCACCTCTATACCAGCACGTCTAAAGCTCTGAAACCATGATATCTGGGCCCTCAGCCTGGCTTAACTATCAGCCTGTCTTTCTCAGTTCTACTATCTTTCCAGTGAACTGAGAGCACTGCTTCTATCTGTTTAAGCTAAGATTTACCTACCATCAATATGGGATAACTTCCTTTGCTAGTGAGCTAAGGAAGATAATAAGGATACTCCTTGAATATGGTACGACTTAACTGTACATCACTCTGAATTAAACAGAAATAAACCTCTTGTGAGCTTAGACTTAACCCAATCTAGAGGCAGAGGCTTTGTTGAGATGACCTCCTGGGGTCTTTTGCAGTTTACAGTTCAGATCCTTTGCTTGGTTGTTGAGATACGTGAGGGGGGCTCCCTATAAGAGCCAAGAAGCTAGCGCTAGTGAAGAATGTGGACCGTCATCTCTGCGTGTTTGGATCAGTGTGCTGCAGGAAAGATCAAGTTAGCCCACGGCCTCTAGGGCCTGTGCCACGGCTCCTTCCCGTGCCCGGTATGCGTGCCTTTAATCACAACCCAGCCCTCTTCACTGAGAGCCCTCTGGGGCCTCTGCCCCCAGGATGTCATTTTCAGATTTCGTGAGGCAATTCTCTCGGTTGGAGATCTGCAACCTGTCCCCGGACTCTCTGAGTAGTGAGGAGGTGCACAAATGGAACCTGGTCCTGTTCAATGGCCGCTGGACCCGCGGCTCCACAGCTGGGGGCTGCCAGAACTACCCAGGTAAGGTGAAGGGCTGCCTCGGCCCAACCTCCTCCAGCTTATCCTCCCTGAGCTGGGTCACTTTATATAATTTTTTGTTGGTATGTTGTGTGTTTTTTTGAGACGGGACCTCGCTCTGTTGCCCGGGTTGGAGTGTAGTGGTGCGATCTCTGCTCATCACAACCTCTGCCTCCCAGGCTCAAGTGATCCTCTCAGCTCAGTATCCTTAGTAGCTGGGACCACAGGCACGCATCACCAGGCCTGGGTAATTTTTTAAAAAATTTTTTGTAGAGACAGGATCTCACCATGTTGCCCAGGCTGGTCTCGAACTCCTAGGCTCAAGTGATCCACCAACTTTGGCCTCCCAAAGTTCTGGGATTACAGTTGTGAGCTGCTGTGCACAGCCCTATATGTTAATCTTTGGATAAAGCCTTTGGACTTTGTTCTTTGACTTCTGGGCACCCTCTGGAGGTCCTGCTTCTTCCTAGGGCTTGGGGGCCAGGGTTGTGAGGGTGGGCAGTGGCTCTGCAGCCGCTCAGCTGCAGCCTGAACTGTGTGTTCAAACCATCCCTGCTTCGCCCACCCTCCCCTCCTCCAAAGGACGCGCTTTCCACACTAATGCTGCTCTTGGCACCTTATGCTAAGGCCTCCTGTTCTTCCCTTGGGTTTTTGCCCCTTCCTCCCCACTCCCCCAACCCAGCTGGCTAACAGTCATCCCGCTGAGCTCTGGGACAGAGTGGCTGATGGTGTGCTAGGGGAACACGGGTACAACATCTGCTGTTTCAATAGACTGCATCCATTAGAGCTGCTGTTTCACTGTGTGTTTGTGCCTGAGTTGGAGGTGGAGGGGCAAAGACAGCGTGGTCCATGGTGGCCACACGCAGGGCATGCATGTCATGGGGACTCAGTCCCTGGTGGAGATAGCATGGTGATAGTATAGGCATATAGCATGGCCTCCGCACTAACCCTGGGTCCTCACCTGATGAAAGGTGGGAAGCTTTCCTGGCTCACAGAAGATCACTAATGTGTCCCCTGTGTAGGCTCCTCGTAGGTTGAATCAGCTGAGGCAGCACCTGATGAAGAAACTCGGGAAAACAGCCCCACATCTCTAAGCAGAAATGAAGAAAAGCAAATCCTGCTCTCTCTACTTTTCACCTCCTGCTCCCCATGCTCCCTGCCTGGTTTGCTGTTGATGTGTTTATTGACTTAAACTGTAAGCACATGAGGCAGGGCCAGTCACTTTTTTCTCTTGAACAGAGCTCACTGCAGGGCTGTGCTCAGTGCTAGGGAAGCAGCATTAGAATAAAACCCCACCTGGGTGCAATGCTGGGTCTTGACAAGTTCTCTCTTCTCTCATCACCCATCCAACCCAAAGCTCCCAGTTCAGGCAGCTGTGACCAGAGTGCTGAACAGAGAGGAAGGAAAGGGGTCCACGTCCTGCCCTTGTTGTTTGATTTAGACCCTGGGAAGGGCATTTCCCTCTTCTGAGCTTCAGTTTCCTAATCCTCCAGATGGGGTTCGACCTTTGAACCTTACTGGGTCACTGTGAGCCTTGGAACACAGTGTGTAGGGAAGCACTTTGTAAACTGTGTAGCATTATGTAAACGGGACGCATTGTTTTATGGCCCATTCTCTTCCTCCAGTACTGTTAAGGAGTAAACAAAATATGTATGGATTGCAGTAATGTTGCATTTGGGAGAAATTAAAATCTGCTCACCATTAGCAAGCTCTTAGAAAATGTGTAGGAGATTTGCATGGATCATTTTCGGAGCTCAGAACCGTAGGGGGTGCCCAAGGTATCTGCAAACACCAAATCACAATCCCATCCTTGCCACCAACTAGCTGTCAGGAAGACATGGATAGTTCCTGCCCTTTGCTAGTGATGGAAGTATAGGCGATTACGGAATTTTTTCTGTCTCCTCTGGAATCCACAGATATCTGACTTTAAAATCCATACACTTGAGCCCTAAAATCAATCAATCAATCAATCAATCAATCAAACAAACCTGGAATTGGGGATTCTGGGAAGGTGGAATTGAATAAGAAATCCTACTGTAAAGAAGAGTGATAATCAATGGCTCTTGGTCAGCTGTGAATGCCTTGTTATTTTTCAAGTTAGACTCCTCTTTAAAGGATGTAAGGAAAAATCCCACGCCCTTCCACTTCTTTTTTCCACCAGGGCACATGATTATTGAAATTGTTGAGGCCCTAGAGTGGAGACACCTGTCAGGCATGTCTTCTGCAATTATGCTCTGCCACTGGACTCCGTCATAGACTTGCTGCGTGTCCTTGGATGATCCTTTTAACCTCTCTGTGGCTTGGCTTGTGTACTTACTATTCTGAGAGATTTTTAAAAAGCCATCTTTGAAATGAAGGAATCTTTTTCAATATCCATAGGTGGTGTGGCAGGACTGCTTCTTAACTGCCAATCGTGATTCCTCATGCATTATTAAATGACTTTCTCTTGAAGAAAGTGTGTCTCGTCAGTAGGCTGCGACACCGAAGCCATCCTGTAAGGACCCTGGGGTGATAGACGGCAGATTAGTTCTCAGGGGTGCTGCCAGCTGTGCTCTGCAGCTGGGGCCCTCTCAGAGGGAGAATAGGTGTCAATCAGATGGCAAGAGCAGTTGTCTTGATAGTGTCAGGCAGAGACCTCGTTCGTAGCTAGTCTCTTCTGGGACTTTCTCCTCTTCTGTCCTGGGGACATGGTTTTTACCCAGAGATCTCCCTTCCTCCAGAAGGTGGGTTTGCCTTCACAGGTCAAGTGCTGAGAGCAAGGTGATGTTAAGTCTTTCCCCAGGAAGACTTGGAGGCAGTGCTGCCCAGTGTGGCCCTCGGATCACGGGATCCTGAATAGTCCCAGCCAAGCGCTTCTGGGCTCCTCGTTGATCAAATGGACAAGCACACATTTCCAAATGCGATGGGATATGTCTGTGTGTGTGGATGTGTAGGGAGGTAGGAGGAAATGCCTGACCACCTTGTAAAGGACACTTTCTGAGGCCTGCTTACTAGGCACAGTTTGGACAGAGCTGTGCATTCATTAGGATGATCAAGGTTCTTCCTTTTACTTTATTCTTCTTCATCTCCTCACCCGCTACATGGGGAACCACCATCACCTGGGTGACTTCCAGCCACTTACTGGACCAATCCTCAGTTCAAAATCCATTTGGATGAAGTGGATGAAGACCAGGAGGAGAGCATTGGTGAACCCTGCTGTACAGTGCTGCTGGGTCTGATGCAGAAAAATCGCAGGCGACGGAAGAGGATAGGACAGGGCATGCTTAGCATCGGCTATGCTGTCTACCAGGTACTGCTGTGCTGGGTTTGTCCTTCATTACTCACTTGATGTTTTGGGGCTGAATATCTTGGTCAGTCATTGTAGCACATCTTTCTTATTGCTGGAGTATTCCTAATCGAGAAGTGTCCTTGCTCCCCTCTATAACAATCCCAGTGGCCTTACTGAGGCCTGAATTCCACAATTAGAGATTCATTGCTATGGCTTAAGTCTCTGCTGCTAACACTGAGATGTGTGACACGTTAACCTTTGCCTGTCATTGAGGGCTCAGTGTACAGGTGTTCATTGGACTCTTTTCCAAGTACAGGCTTCCCCAGGGACAAGAGCCAAGAACATGGGGGCATAAGGCACTTGAGGTGGCACAAGGAGGATGAGGGGCATCACTGAGTCAGGGAAGGAGGCTGGATATGGGAGCCAAAGACAACTATTCCCTGGGAGGCCTTGAGACACTTGGAGCACACAGGGCATGAGCTGGGGTGATGGAAACCACGCGCCCGTTTTCAGTTCTGGTGTCTCTGGACTCTGGAATACAGCTGACTCTGGGCTCACACTGCAGTCCCTGGCTAACGTGCCAGTTTTCCTGGCAGCCACCCCTCTACAGACTTAACAGCCTCACAGATATATTAAAGTAAGACCTTTGTGTCTTGACAAGTCTAGCCAGAAACAAGTTGGAATCCACTTTTTTATACAGGCAAAGACTTCTTTTAGCAAATTCCAGCGGGGCTTATGGTGGTTGTTTTTAAAAACAATTTTGTTAAAAGAATTTCTTGGGAAAAATACAATTCTAATCAGGAAGACCAAGAGCTGACTGGAGGCCCAATATCTCAGTATAAATTAATGTATAAAAAATATTGTAATAAGAAACCAGTAAGGAAATAGTGCAATTGTCAAGATCCTATCTGCATCCCACCCTTTATTTCTCATATTCTGGAATTTAGAGCTTTAGTGTTTAGGGTGTATATGTGTATGTGTGCACATGCACGGGCACGCGAGTGTATTTTATGTTGAAGAATGGGAGTTGGAAAATAATTGCTAATTGATGGCAGGAGAAAGGAATTGCAAATAAATAAGTTCCACCTCTACTCCAGCTTAGCTCTTTCATCTCCACCTAGAATGTTAGTAGCACAAAGCCAGACTCTGTTTGAAGAGATAAAAACCTGTTTAGGCACTTAGTGTATGCACATCAAGTCAACAAACTTTAATGAGCATCTACTATGTGCTGGGTGCTGTACTGTAAGCTGAGGACATGGAGGAATATCACATAGTTACTGTCCTCAAGGTGCTCACAATCTGAAGTGGAGAGTCAGATGCACACTCCACTGGCAACAGAGCAGGGCAGATCTGCTGTGATGGGGACCAGACACAATGGGCTGGGGTCACCTCAGCTTCATGGAGGAGATTTTGATGAGAACCTTGAAAGATGAGCTGGACTTCAAGGGAGAACATTCCAGCCAGAAGGACATTTCTTGACAGCTTGAAAGTTAAGTGATGGTTTTGGAGAGTCGATAGTAGGTGGGCATGGATGCAAGGTGGGCTACTCAGTTCTTCATCCATCAGGTCTACCTTTTTTTTTTTTTTTTGAGATGGAGTCTCACTATGTTGCCCAGGCTGGAGTGCAGTGTTGTGAACTTGGCTCACTGCAACCTCCGTCTCCCAGGTTCAAGCAATTGTCCTGCCTCAGCCTCTTGAGTGGCTGGGATTACAGGTGCGTGCCACCACATCTGGCTGATTTTTGTATTTTTAGTAGAAATGGAGTTTCACCCTTGTTGGCCAGGTTGGTCTCAAACTCCTATCCTCAGGTGATCCACCCTCTTCGGCCTCCCAAAGTGCTGGAATTACAGGCGTGAGCCACCGCACTCGGCCAGGCCTACCTTATATAACCAGACCAGCAAAGCATTCTTTCAAAGGGACTGAAACAGCTTTGTGTGGCATGACATTTGCACTTATAAATAATATATAAAGCATATCAGTTTTTTAGTCATCAGATTACAGCTGCTTAAAAAATATTCCAGTGTATGTGATCTGTGGTCCTTCTACATCTGGCCAGAGGCATATAATTTAGAGCATGACATCCGTAAGTGAAAACAGTTTAAAAGTCAGGTTAAGAGGGTATCAGGAGTAGCTGGGGTTATAGGGAGTAGCTGGGGTTGCAGGGAGTGGGAGCCATATTCTTATTCCTGTATTTCTCTCCTCTTGCTTTAACTGGAGTTTGGATTGAGGATGAAAACCTGCTGCTGACTGAGAAGCAGCCAGGCGCCTCCAAAGGCTAAAGAGCCCTCCTTGTCTGGGCTCCTCTCTCTCCTCTTTATCTTCCTGCAGTGATGCCAGGCCAGCCTGTCATTTGCAGTCAGGATCCTGCATTTCAAAGATGACTGTTTCTTTCCATCCACCCACGGGCAGTGGCTAAGGCCTGCTCCCTTACCTCGTTGCTCTGGATTTGTGCCACCAAGAGGCCCCACCTGCCTGGCTCAGTTCCTGTCGGGTGATTCTTGGCAGGGTGAATCTGGAGCATATTGATGGCAGCAGAGGTGGTCAAGTTGTTTGTGAAAAGATGGCCCACGTGGTTAGGAAAGCCCCTGCCAAGGGTGTGTAAAGGCTATTAGGCCAGGAGCCAAGAGGAAGATACTTGTGAGGCCTCTGCATGGGTGATTTTGGTTTTACACTCAAAATTAGAGGAATGACTGTGACCCTGGACTCTTCTGCTTCTGCTGCCAATGACACAGGGGGCTCCAGAAGTGAGCATGCTAGCATTTTCCCTAATATTGTTGTTTCTCAGAGTTATCGGCAGTTGACCATAGACCTAAGTCACAAACAATGGTTATACTGGTCTTCTGGTCAAAAGGGCCTATGTGTCAGGGACAAAGAATGGAAAGGGACAAATTGGGGGGTTTGAATCCTCTTCTCTAGCCTGGCATGGGAACCCCAGGCATGGGGAAGCTCCTACTCTGGATCTGAGAGCTACTCTCTTGTGGGGGTCAACACTTCCAGTTGCATAAAATAGAGCCTAACTTGAGCTAGGGTAGTGAAAAGAATGTACCAGCTCATGAAACCAAAGCAAGGGAAGGAGATGGAGGCTTGGGACAACGGACTTAGATACTACCAGGATTATTTCTCTTGACATCGCCTCCCTAGTGTTGATGACATTGTGCTAGTCTAGATTTCTTCATTCCCTAATATCACTTGCATTAAGAAAGGAGCCCCTTCTGTTAGTTCTGATTCAGAAATCCCAGAGAAGTAAGTCTCTGATGGGCTCAGCTTGGGTCACGTGCCTATTCTTGACCCATTTCACCACAGCCAAGGGCAGAATAAACTATGGCTCAGGTTAAGTGAGATTCCCTCACTCTGGTCAAGCTCTTGATCTTGGACTCTAGGTCTGTAGGTCTATAAGAAGATATTAGCTCTCATTGAAAGCCCAAGGCTATTACTCTTGAAGAATTTGAGATCTTGGTAGATTCTACAACTAGAAAAGTATGAAAGTAGAACTTAGAAATCTGGTGGGCCCCCACCAGATTTCTAGGATCCTGTTTTTAGATGGCCTTGAAATTCATCAATAATGTTCCAGTTTCAGAAATGCTGACTGGCTTCTCACTTTAGCACAAACGTCTTCCTCAGTGGCCCCAGGACTGCATAGTCTGTTTGCAAGACATAGGAAGGGAGGAAAAGGAGCAGAGGGAGGACCTTGGAGCTCTCAGGTGATCTGCTCTTTTCTTCTTCCCCACAGGTTCCCAAGGAGGTATGTGAGTGCTGACAGAAATTCCTTCCTTTGGTGAGAAATAGTTTGGCTGCCTTCAGGATGGGCAGCCGGCAGCATCTGTTTCCTGTGATAGAAGCTGGTTGTTCCACAGCTCTTACATGATCCAGTCATGAATCAAACCACATAAGTAGGCTGGTAGCTCTGAGAGTGGGTGAGGACCATTGCAAGTCCCATCTGTCAGGCCCTCATGGAAGGAACAGTGGTGACCTTTTCCCCCATACCCTGGTGGTCTGAACAATGTGATTCCAATGGGCAGCCAAGGTTGAGAACCAGTGTTCTATCTGGGCTTCCTCCAGCTGGAGTCAGTTGCACTAATTAGGTAGAGGTGTATCCACCCTGCTGCAGCTTTACCCCAGTTCTTCTGAGTTTTCAAGCTTGGCTAGCCATGAAGCATGTGCCAACAAGGCTCAATTCATCAAGTCTAGTGTATGCCTTGGTCCAAGGCTGCAGATTACTGGTCCGTCTGCCCTTGGCTCACAAAGTGCATGTTATTATTACGGAGGGAACAGACAAGCAAGTGAATGGTTTAGAGCAAATACCTCTTACCGATGCAGGACAGGTGAGCCCTCAAATTGGGGCTTAGCCTGGGAGGGTTCTTGGCTTCACCCAGGAAAAAATTCAAGGACCAGCCAGTGGTGTTAGACAGCAACTTTTATTGAAGTGGCAGGGTAGAGCAGCAGCAGAGGTCCTTGCAGAGCAGGGCTACCTCATAGCCAGTGAGCCCAGAGTAGCAGCTGACAGGCAGTTCCACACTCATACCAACTTTTAATTATATGCAAATTAAGGGGCAGATTATGCAGAAATTTCTAGAAAAAGAGTGTTAACATCTGGGTTGTCAGGTTGTTGCCATGGAAAGGGGCAGTAACTTCTGGATGTTGCCAAGGCAACAGTAAACTGATATGGCACACTGGTGGTTATGTCTTATGGAGAGGTGCTTTCACCTCTTCCCTGTTTCAGCTAGTGCTCCATTTGGTCCAGCCTCCTGCTAGGAGTTGAGTCTTACCTCCTACCTCACTAGTACCAGAAAATAATTAAAACCAAAGCTGAGTTAAGTCTGGGTGATGGTGGTTCCCATCAGAAATGCCCCATTTCTATGAGTGAGAGGTGACATACGCACACAATGGAGCTTTCTCCAGCAGCACCTCACAGTGCCCTCAATGTGTCACCCTGGATCCTGTGCTCTGCAAGTGCCAGGGGGCCTTCAGGACAACAGTTGTCAAACTTAGAATGTGCTTCTGAATCCCCTAGAATGTTTTTTAAAGCATAGATTTTTGGGCCCTGCTCCTGGAGTTTCTGATTCTTTCAGTCTAGGGTGGGGCCTGAGAATTTGCATTCTAACAAGTTACCCTGGGGTGCTGCTGTTGATCCTGACCCCACACTGACAGCCACCCTTAGTTAAGCCTGCCCAACCTCCATCCTGTCACTTTGAGCTGTGCTATGTCATGGGCAGATGTGGGGACCAGGGACCTTGTGGCACCTGCTTACTTGGGGTTCCTGGTAGGACAGAGTCTTACCTAGATCTTGCCTCAGTGTTCTTCAATCCCCACTCTGGCCTCCCAAATAGGACTTCTCTAACCTGCTCCACCCTGGATTCTTGCTGGAATTCAGTTTGCCCCCTTCCCAACCCAAGCCAAATTAGAGTAGCTTCCCTACTTCAACTCTCCTGAGTGTTTTCTCCTGCCAGTGCCCTGTCTCCTCCCTTTGCTACCATCAGGTATGGCAAGAATGACCTTTAACTCATGACGTGTAGGCCTTGGTCACGTCCTCACTGGCCACACCGCCAGCATTCTCCTGCCCAGAGTGTAAGCATTTTTAGGGAGAATCTCAAGCACTGTGGGCACCCTAGTGGCCGGGTCAGTGAGGACTTCCTGGGGGCTCTATGTGGAGTCCTGGCTAGGGTAGTGGGGGCAGGTGGCCTGCTTCCTTCTTTGCTTAGCAGATCTGTAATCCAAAGAGGGTCTGATGACCACGAGTGAACACTGTCCACTCTGGGGTGGACATTTCAGCTCCAGGTCACACAGAAGTTATAGCCCTTGCAGCGTATCAGCACCTGGCCTCTGTCACAGGCATCTTGATGAAGATTGATCGTAAAGACGCAGTGCTATGGGGAGGCTTAATTACAGCAATAATAATGTTGGCACCTGTGTTTTGGAAGCACTCTGCAGACACTAATTAGCCTGTGTCATGCACCAACAGCCTCCCACCTCCCCGCAACAAATAAGTGGGTCCTGGAGAGCATCATCGCCTGTTGAGGAGAGTCGAGGCCCTGGGGAGGCTGGGGGGACTCCGGATTAGGCCTAGCTGTGGCTGCCCCCTCTGCCTGTCTCTTTTAGAGCTGCCTCCCTGGGCTCCCAGACTGACCATCGTAGTCTCTTTGCAGAGCAGTTTTCCCAGATAGTCAAAGGTGAGCAAGTTTTTGTGGCAGCTTTTGCTTGAGGACTAGGATTTAAGCTCTTTTCTCCAGCCTTGGGCCTATACTGGGAAGGTCAATGCCACACTCCCAGAGACAGCTGCAGAATAAAAGAATCTATTGGATTAGAGAGGAAAAATATCCAGACAGAAGCTGAGCGCACACTAGAGATCCTGCTACTCAACCTTCGTTTAACTGGGGAGGCCCACAGGTCAAGGTCACAAAGGCAAGATCAATGCCTCAAACAGGGCCTGGCACCCAGAAGGCACTCAAAATACACTTGATGATTGACATACAGTGAGTTCACAACAGAATCCGTGGCCTCCTGATTCTTAGTGCAACGGTAAAAATCAATAATTCCTAAATCAGCACGATAAAGCTGAACTCTTGGGCTCTCATCTTCCAGGATTTAGCAATAAATTGACTCTGCCTGTTGTTTTGTGCAGCTGGAGAGCCACACGGATGCACATGTGGGCCGGGATTTCTTCCTGGACTACCAGCCCTTGGCGCGCACCAGCACCTATGTCAACCTGCGGGAGGTCTCTGGCCGGGCCCGGCTGCCCCCTGGGGAGTACCTGGTGGTGCCATCCACGTTTGAGCCCTTCAAAGACGGCGAGTTCTGCTTGAGAGTGTTCTCGGAGAAGAAGGCCCAGGCCCTGTGCGTCTCCTTCCCTCCGTGGTGGGGAACAGTTGTCTGTGGGCCCACAAAGAGAAGTGGCCCCATGCAGGTGCAGGACCCACCCCAGTTTCCAGTACATATTCCCAGAAAAAAGCTCTAAGAAACTACAAAGCCAAAGGACCCTTCGCTGGGTATCCCCCTCCTACCCCTCCACCTTGCTCTATAGGTCAAGGAGAGAAAGGGAACCAGGAGACCAGCAGCGGCCTGGACTGGGGCTTCCACCCCTGCAGAAGGAGCATGTGAGGCCCTGAGAGCGGGACCTGGACCGGAGAACCCCTCCTCCCCTCACATACACCCCCCATATACACACCACACATACACACATACACACCACATGCCACACACATACACACCATGTACCACACACATACACACCACACACATACACGCCACACAAACATGTACCACATACCACACACATACATCACACACACACTACACACCACATACATACACAACACACACACTCCACTCACACACACCATGTATGTACACACCACACACATGCACTACATACATACACACCACATGCCACATATACACACCACAAACACATACACAACGTGCACATTCTCCACTCACACACATACACCACACACATGCTCCACTCACACACACCATGTATACACCACACACATATACACATGACATGTACCACCTACACACATATACATACCACATACCACACTCATACTCCACTCACACGTAACATATACACCACACATATGCACACACACCACACATACACAACACACACACACCAGGTATACACCACATGTACACACCATGTACATACAACATACCATGATACACATACACCATGTACACACACATACACACACTAACACCAGTCATACACTGCACACTATATACCACATACATTCCCCATACATAACTATACACATGCCATTTACACACACCATGGACACACCATGCACACACATACACCACACACCACACACACATGAACATTATGTATTACATATCACACACATCACATACTACACAAACTATACACACTACACATACACACCACACATATACATCACACACACAACATGTATACCACACACACAGCAAACATACTATAAGCACATGCACACCACACATTACATATCACACACACCAAACACACCACACACCATACGTAGACACTGCACACATCACACATCATACAGTACACACACTGTACACCACTCACACACACCATGTACATACAGTGTACACGCCACACAATCACACAGCACACCCTCATACCACATACACACTATATACATATCATTCACACACACCACATACATACGATACACACACACACACACCCCACAGCACACACAACATCTATGCACCCCTGCAACGACTGTGAGCTTGCTGGCTCAGTCCCCAGAGGACATGTCAACAGGGATCATCCTTCTGGGGAATTCTCTCCCTACCTTACCCCAGTTACCATTCTTGTCCCTGGGAGTGACCCATCAGGGTGAACACTCTGGAATCCTTGAAGGGCCAATTGCACTGGGAAGCTCTTGTCTCTGATGAAAAACTCTGGGTGGGGTGGAGGTTGGGGAGGTGAGGGAGACGAATCCTGGCTAAAGATTCTGTTTATGCAGTTTTTAGTAGGAAATGAAGTCTGGGGTGTGAGGCCAATCTCTCAGAAGGGCCAAAATCTTCCTCGAAGAAGCCAGCCATTAGCTGTACTTTCTGTACTCATGTTAGGTTTATTTCTTTCTTTGTATTTCAGAGAAATTGGGGATGTGGTAGCTGGAAACCCACATGAGGTATGCAATCTTTTTGTATGCCAAACTCTGACACTGTTGCATAGCAGTCATTCCAGGTTTCTTATTGATTCCTCAGAATTCTTTATGTATTAAGGATGGTAACTTCTTATTAGTTAGGGCCACAACATTTTCTAGTCCCTGTCTCTTCCTGATGAAGATGAGACAGAAGTAGCCCTGGAACCCAGGCTTTGTAATATATCCCTATCCCCTGGGGGAGGTCTTAGCGTCGTCTTCCACGTTTGATAAGCAGGACCCACAGATAGAGCACCCACTGTGCCTAAGCTGTGCTGTGAAGGATAGAGAAATCCGCGGGAGAACAGATCCAGTGTCCTGCTCTTGGATTGACCTCCAGTCTTTTGGAGGACAAATGATGAAAATATACACAAAAGATGAAGAAAAGAACACACCAGAAAACCCATCTAAACTTAAGGACGTGTAGTCTGAGGGGTGCTGGGGGAGTGCCTAGTCTGGGAAAGCCCCATGGAGGAGATAGTTCTGAGCCGACTTTGGAGGAAGAAATATGTAGGGTTTGCGGTGTGGGTTCACCACCTGACTCCCTTTATCCCTCACTGTGTCTTAATGTACTGTCCTTGCCCTCAGATGGTGGTGTGCCGGGTGATGGGTATGTTGGGTGCTGCTGCTCCCTGAGAGCCATGCTGTGTCTGTGGCCAGTGGGCCTGGGGTGGGGCAGGACCACCTACATGGGGGCACAGGCCCAGCTTGCACCCCTCCGTCCAACACTGACGTGTCTCTGGCTGCAGATGCCACACGGAGTGCTCCCAGCTGCTGGGCTTGGCATCTTCGGCTGAATGGGGGTAAGGGCAGATATATTCTGTGATTTGACACGTGTCAAATTTACAGGCTCCTGTTTCTGCCGATGCATGAGATGGTGCCAAATAAGGATCCATCTTGCCCTGGGGGTTTTTACTGCGAGTTTATCAGATAGAAAATGCATGTCCCATGTCTGTTTTTTCTTTTTTTTTTTTTGAAGGTTTTTTTTTTTATTATTATACTTTAAGTTCTAGGGTACATGTGCACAATGTGCAGTTTTGTTACATATGTATACATGTGCCATGTTGGTGTGCTGCACCCATTAACTCGTCATTTACATTAGGTATATCTCCTAATGCTATCCCTCCCTCCACCTCCCTCCCCACAATAGGCCCCGGTATGTAATGTTCCCCTTCCTGTGTCCAAATGATCTCATTGTTCAATTCCCACCTATGAGTGAGAACATGCGGTATTTGGTTTTCTGTTCTTGCGATAGTTTGCTGAGAATGATGGTTTCCAGCTGCATCCATGTCCCTACAAAGGACACGAACTCATCCTTTTTTATGGCTGCATAGTATTCCATGGTGTATATATACCACATTTTCTTAATCCAATCTGTCACTGATGGACATTTGGGTTGATTCCAAAGTCTTTGCTATTGTGAATAGTGCCGCAATAAACATACGTGTGCATGTGCAAAGGATGATTTATAATCCTTTGGGTATATCCCCAGTAATGGGATGGCTGGGTCAAATGGTATTTCTAGTTCTAGATCCTTGAGGAATCGCCACACTGTTTTCCACAATGGTTGAACTAGTTTACAGTCCCACCAACAGTGTAAAAGTGTTCCTATTTCTCCACATCCTCTCCAGCACCTGTTGTTTCCTGATTTTTTAATGATCGCCATTCTAACTGGTGTGAGATGGTATCTCATTGTGGTTTTGATTTGCATTTCTCTGATGGGGAGTGATTCCAGTGAGTTTCTGAACTGGTGTGACTGCTTCCCTGCACACTGTAGTTCAGCCAGTGGTCAAAAGCGGCCCCTGCCTCGAGTCGGTGGCAATACCTGGCACCAGAGGCCTTTTCTGTGCTTGTGACTCTTGGTGATCTGAGCTGGGCAGAATTTTCCCTCCTACCCCTCGCCTCAGTTGCTGATGCCAGCTCAGCCTTCTCACTGCTCCCAGGAGGACTTATCGCTCACAGTGGTATCTCTTTCTATGGGTCCCAGGCATATTAGAAAGGCTGCCGTTTGCCAGTGTAGAGTATGGAGCTGAGCTTGAATTCAGGTGCTAAGAATTATTCTCCCTCCTTTTTTGTGTGGGAAGGGCAGGGTTCTGCTAAATCAACTTTAACTGATTCTAAGCCCCCCTTGCACCAGGTTGGCAGGAGTTCAATCTTAGTCACTACTGGGACTTCCCATCTCCACCTCCTATGGTATTGGGGTTTTCTAAAGCCCCCAAGCAACAGGAAATCTCTTCTGGTCCTGGGTCCATACTGGTTAAGCCTGTGGTCAGCTCACAGGTTCCTTTATGACTGACAGCTCTTGGGCTTCTGTGCTCAGCATGGGGCCTAGAATCTTTGGTGAACTGGGAGTCCTCAGGCCAATGGTCCAGCCTCCCCTGCTGAGGTACCAGGACATGGTTATGGAGCCATTCAAGGGTTCCCATATCCTCAAGATCCTGCAAACTTCAACATCTTCTTGGTCTCAGGGAAACCCCGCTTTTTCTCTTTAGGGCACCACTGTGCTGTGACTCTCTCTCTCTCTCTCTCTCACACACACACACACACACATACACACACACACACACACTCCAGAATACACAGATAATGTCCTCAGGGGACTCAGGACTTAACAGGAGACAGGAAGGGCTATTGCCTTCAGGAACTTCTGTTTTACTCCCTGCAGAAATCTTCAAGTCACGAACCGTTGGACATTTGAAGAGCAGAATCACCTGCTTTGAATGAGGGAAGGAAAAATTACACGGTGAACAAACAGACTCTTGGAATTTAGCCATGTTCACTTTGAGCAGGGTTGTAAAGATATTCCCAACATGTGATATAATGAATAACAAGAAAATAATTCCTTGCTTTTGCCATGCTTCCATACCATTTGCAAAGCATTTTCATATAGATCGTATCAGGGAAATAGAAAATTCCACTATAATAAGTTCCTTGAGAACAAAACTATGCCTTGTTCACCATTGCATTCAGATGCAGGTTCTGAACAGTTCCCAACATGTGCCAGGTGTTCAGTAAATCTTTTTTTGAATGAACAAATTGTGAAGAACCACAGTTGCAACCATGTACACACGTTTCCCTCATTCCCAGTGTCCAAAAATTCCCTCGTGTCCAATGATAGCCAATAGTGACGGGGTGCCTGCTCTGCGCCTGTGTGTGTGCATATCCGTATACTGTTTTGTTGTTGGTTTTTTATATGCAACTTTATGCTTTTCCCCCAGAATAATAGAATATTACTCCATGTCCAGAATTTATGGACATCTCACAAGATTTTGGTATACTGTATTACATGAATGATATAATGTTGTTTTATCCCCTACAAAACCACTTTAAAATCATAGATGTGTGATGAGATACGATGTGTTTATCATGTTTTCTTCTAAAAATCTAGATGTATTTTTGGATTAGCACATCTTCTATGTAAAACAGTATGGTAGACGTTAATATCCTCATTCTACACGTGAGGAAACAGCCGCAGAGAGGCTGCGAGTAGTCAGATGCAGAGAGCATCTTCTGTGATGATCATTCCAGAGGGTGGTGGAGAAACGCATAGGCTGGAGTTTAATCCTGGCTTCACTGTTTGCTAGCTGTGTGATCTTGGCCTGTTACATAACATTTAAAATGAAGTAACATTTAAAATTCCAGTTTATCCATTGGTGAAGTGTGGACCGTAATGAGACAAACCTCACAGGACAGTCATGAATATTAAATGAAATAATCCATGCAAAGTACCTGACAGGTAGTAAGTACTCAACAAAGACAAGTATTATCACTACAGTGGTTATCCTTATGAGTACAGCATCATCAAGCTATATTGGGCCTTTTGTACTCATCTTAGTGATAGTTTTGGAAGAAATTGACCCGGCTTTCTAGAAATTTCATGTCATCTGGGAAGCTGTCACTTTTCCATTCTGTCTTGTGGTGACAGCTGGGCATTGTTCTATTTTGGGCAGAGCCCATTGTCACATCAGAAAGTCTCTGGACAGAAGCATTTAGATATTGCTTTGTAATTTCCAAAGGACTTTGACTCACATTAGCTCTCATTTGATTCCCAAAATGGCCCCATGAAAATGGTCAGGTTAAGTCAATATTAGAGTAGAGGCCATGGATGTTCAGAGACCTGAGATAGTGTCCAGTAAGGGGCCAATCTGCTATTAAAACTCCTGGGTTCTAGTTCTGCTCTTTCTACTAGGCCATGTTCTCAACTACTTTTGAAATCATGTTGCTCTTTGTGAATCTGATGAAAGCCAAGAAAAATTTTTTTTTCTGAGACAAGGTCTCACTCTGTCACCCAGGCTGGAGTGTAGTGGTACAGTCTTGGCTCACTGTGGCCTCAGCCTCCTGAGCTCAAGCGACCCTCCTACCTCAGACCCCCAAGTAGGTGGGACTACAAGTGTGCGCCACTACACCCAGCTAATTTTTGAATTTTTTGTAGAAATGGGGTTTCACCGTGTTGCCCAGGCTAGTCTCAAACTCCTGGGCTCACGTGACCTGCCTGCCTCAGCCTCCCAAAGCATTAGGATTTCAGGCGTGAGCCACCGTGCCCAGCCAAAAATGCGTTTAAATATGACCCCAAGTTTTCACGCAATTTCTGGAGTTCAGACTCCTTGGAAAATTATCAGTGATTCCCTTAGGAGTCCAGAGATTCACACCAAGATTTTCTGGTGTCGGTGTCATTTTCTGAAAGTGGTTCAGGTGGTAACCGGAATTCAGAAATTCTGGGTTGGTGGGGCTCACTTCCCCAAGTCACTTAGAGAGAAAACTGCTAGGCCCCAGCGCTGCCTCCCTGCTCATCCCTGCTGGAATGTAAGCTCCCGGGGGCCGGAACCTTGGCTGTCTCTTGGTTTACCACCATGTGCCCCCACTTAGCCCAAAGCCTGGCACACAGTAGGTACATCATAGATACTAATGGATGAAGGAATGAATTTTAAATCTTTGTCTTTCATTCTCCTTGACGATTCCCATTTTAACTTTGCAAATGTCCTTCTTTTTAGCCACATCCCAGTGAGGTGGATCAGGAAGACAGCCAGTTCAAGAGCCTGTTTGAGAAGCTGGCAGAGAAGGTGAGTGGAGGGCAAACACGACTTCCCAGGTGGGCAGGAGAATATTCAGGAATGTTCGGGTCACTTCAATCTTTACTCCTGGAGGTCTCTAGGAGTAAAAAGGGTGAGACTCAGATCTCAGGGGTCCCCAGCTTCTGTGTCTATCACTATCCTGTCTTAAGATCGAGGACCTTTCCTACATTGCTTGGGAATTGGTACTGAGGCCACTTTTCTTGCTGCATTGACTGATTCTTGAGAAAATAGAAAAGCCAGATCTCCAGGTCCTGCCAAATGCTTTCTGTTTGCAAATTGGCCCTGTCAGACTGGGGCCTCTGAATAAAAAGCTGAGACGGCAAAACCTCTCCAAATCGATACGCTTCAGAGTGGGGATTGCCCAGTCGAAGTGGAAGCCAGCTCAGCTAACCTGGCTTGGGATTAGTGTGCAGGACTAGCCCTGTTCCCTGTCACTGTCTTGCAGCCCTACCTGCCCTCTGGGAGACCAGCAGCCTGAGGAATCCAAGCTTTGCCTGACATGAATGTAACTTGGGCACTTGGAGCAGAGAAAAAACAACCCCCAATCCTTCTCCCCCGCCCTGCCTTGCATTCACTTTGGTAGCAGCCCGGTGGGGGCCATAAGTCAAAGCATAGCCAGGACTTGAAATGTCAAAACCGGCCCCATAAATACAGCGAATGTGTTGCTCTTTGGAGGATAATAAGTGTGAAAAGGACCCTGAAGAGAAAAAAACAATGGTCTCCACCGCCCCCCCCCCCAGGGAAGCTCAGGGTGACTTTCTTGACTTAAGGATAAAATAGAAGAAAAGACATCAGAATCCCTCGCAGGAAATAAAACCTGGGAACAGTTTCTTTGCATAGCCATTGAATAAAACCCTTGCAAAGATAAGCCAATTTATGTTTTAGATGGATTTATAGGCCAGTATTTTTGCTAACAAAACCTTGTTTCCTTAGTTGCCAAGGGGTCATATTTTATTAAGAACATCAAGAATGATGAAAGGAAAAGCTCATATTTGCCTAGTTCTTCATGCACCTTATCTTACTTTTCTCTCTGGCTGCATGGGGCAGTATTGGTCACTCTCCTTGCTCTGCTTTTAAAGTGACCTGCACAGAGAGGTTAAGGAGCTGGCTGAAGAACAAGGCCTCATGAGAAATGGGGTCAAGGTCCAAATGTAGACTCTCGACATCCCATTTCTTTCCTGGCAGGCTAATGGGGGTGGTCTTCTAACCCCAGAGGCTTTTTAAAGGGGCCTCAGGTCTTTTTTTTTTGAGACGGACTCTTGCTCTGTGACCCAGGCTGGAGTGCAGTGGTGTGATCTCAGCTCACTGCAACCTCTGCCTCCCGGGTTCAAGTGATTCTCCTGCCTCAGCCTTCCAAGTAGCTAATACCAGCCACCACGCCTGGATACTTTTTGCATTTTTAGTAGAAACAGCGTTTTGCCATGTTGGCCAGGCTGGTCTCGAACTCCTGAGCTCAGGTGATACACCCACCCTGGCCTCCCAAAGTGCTGGGATTACAGATGTGAGCCACCGTGCCCGGCCCAGGTCCTCAGGCCTTATTATTGGGACTGACCACTCTGTGCTGGGGTGAGGCCAATTGTCTTCAGAGGATACACTGCTTTGTGCAGCTCTCGCCTCTCTCATTTCCAGTAGAATTGCCAGGGTCTGGCTAGTGGAGGATGGGAAGATGGAAAGTGACTGGGCTAAAGTCACATGATGAATAAGGGACTGGGTTCAGACTGGGACCCAAACATCAGCCCAGCACCCTTTCTCTGCATTTCATTGGTCATCCTGCCTGAGATCTGTCCTCCATCTGAGAGTTAAGGGATGACTCTTCCCTCTGACTCAGTGTTTATTCCAGATGCACACAGAATATCCTATTCTCTCAATCTCTGTCCCCGGTTTGAGATGGGCTACTGTGTGAAATACCAATTCCTGTAGGTGCAGTGGGGAAAGCTGGCACTTTGGGGTGAACCAACCTTAGGTTTCCAAGTCCAGCTCTGCCTCTTGGTAGTTACAAACCACAAGCAATTACATCACATGAAAATGACAAATGATGTTGTATGTATACAGTGCTCAGCAGTTTACAAAATCGTGACTTCCTTAACTCGAAAATGGCTGTGGAACTGTTATGAGGATTTAAGGATCTTCCACACTGGCTCTGGCACATCTGGTTCAATCCTATCATTGCTGTTCCTGTTACTTTATCCCTGTTCAAGAGAGCCCTGTGAAAGGCAGCAGCGCCCTGGCATGGCAGTCTTCTGCCACACTGCATACCACACTCGTGGCACTAACACACCTCTGGCCAGGCTCCTAGGGTCCCCAAAAGAAGAGGAGAATTTGAGTTTTTTTTTTTTTGAGACGGAGTCTAGCTCTGTCGCCCAGGCTGGAGTGCAGTGGCCGGATCTCAGCTCACTGCAAGCTCCGCCTCCCGGGTTCACGCCATTCTCCTGCCTCAGCCTCCCGGTAGCTGGGACTACAGGCGCCCGCCACCTCGCCCGGCTAGTTTTTTGTATTTTTTTTAGTAGAGATGGGGTTTCACTGTGTTAGCCAGGATGGTCTCGATCTCCTGACCTCGTGATCCGCCCGTCTCGGCCTCCCAAAGTGCTGGGATTACAGGCTTGAGCCACCGCGCCCGGCCGAGAATTTGAGTTTTTATAGATGTCACCTGCTTTTAAAATCACAGGGTTGGCCGGGCACGGTGGCTCATGCCTGTAATCCCAGCACTTTGGGAAGCCGAGGCGGGCGGATCATGATGTCGATGAGTTTGACATCATCCTGGCCAACATGGTGAAACTCTTGTCTCTACTAAAAATACAAAAATTAGCCAGGCGTGGTGGCATGCATCTGTAGTCCCAGCTACTTAGGAGGCTGAGGCAGGAGAATCGCTTGAGCCTGGGAGGTGGAGGTTGCAGTGAGCAGAGATCGCACCACTACACTCCAGCCTGGGTGACAGAGCAAGACTGTCTCAAAAACAAAAACAAAACAAAAGTCACAGGGCCAGTGGACCCGGTGTCTGACTGTGAGGAAGCACTACATTAATTCACTGTCTTGAAACAACTTGTCAGGGCCTGACATGGTTTGCATTTGGGTTCCTCTTTCTAGGATTCTGAGATTACTGCCAATGCACTCAAGATGCTTTTGAATGAGGCATTTTCCAAACGTAAGTTCCTTCTTGGGGTCTTTCAGAAAATCTGTAGGAGATGCTGGGACAGGGTGAGGGAGGGGCAGGCAGGCATTGGGCTGGGAGCACCACAGATAGGAGAAAGGGCTTTGGTGTCTGACTCCAGGGTTCTGATTCAGTCCAGCAAGACAAGAGGGGAAGAAGGAGAGGCAGGAGACGGGGAGACGAAGGTGGAGTTGAAGGCTGGGCTGGCGCTGGCGACCAGCCAGCCCCTGCGGGAACAAAGCTCCATAGTGTCAAATGAAATTGCAGGCTGAGTCCCAGGAGAAAAAGAGCTGGGCTGGGATTAACTTAAGTGAAATTTTTTCACAAAATTAATAACTTGGATATTGTGGAAACCTCTGCAGATGAAAGATCCAGTTCTGTAGCGCATCTTGGGGGAAGGAGGAAGGAGGGATGATTCTGACTCTCCTAGACTGTCCTCAGTTCCCCATCTTTAGATTTTTGCAAGCCTCAGAGCTGTCAGAGGGTCAAACTGCACTCAGGAGGGAAGATTTGCATCTCCCCTCTGAGCCCCAGCCCATAGAAGGCCACAGGGAGTTGGTTTCTCTCCGAGTCCAGGGATGGGCCAGGTTAGGTCTTCCAGTGACTGATGGGCTCTCATTCACTCACTGCAGCAGGACTGGGCTTGAGAATTCAGGAAGCAGAGGCTTGGCCCAAGAAGCAAGTCATACCCTTCACAGGGACGAACCCAGGGCTGAGCAGATGGATCCCCAGAGCTCAGAGCACAGGCCCATCTCCTCTCCAAACCACTCTTGTTCCTGCAGTTGTGGAACGGTGGAGAGAAAGACAGGGGGTTGCAGGGTCTTTGGCACCTGTCTTGGCTCCCAGGTATATGGAAGGTGAGGGTGGAGGCCAGGGATGGCTGGAGCTCCAGTGACATGCCTGCAATTTAGTAAGGAAGGGCAGCAGCTGTCATTGAGTGGCTGTATGTTGTGATTAAAAGCTCAGGCTGTGGAGATGGCTGGCCTGCATTTAACTCCTAGCTTTGCTCCCTACTGGTTGTGACCTTGAGCAAATCACATAATCGCTCTGGGACTCAGTTTCCTCATCTATAAAATGGGTATAATGATAGCATCTACCACATGGAGTTATTTTGAAGAGTAGCTGTGCAGTGCTTATAACAATACCTAGCCATATAAAGTTAGTTGTTTTATTAAGAACTTATCATATATCAAGCCTGGGCTAAAACTTCACTTCTATTATCTCAATTAATACCCAACCAGTCTTTGGGGCAATTATGGTTATTGTTACTGTTATGATTATTCCCATTTGATGGAGGAGGAAATTAAAGCACAAAGATATTAATTTGCTGAAGTCTGTGGCTTGTAGGGAGCCAAGCCAAGGTTCAGATGCTGTACTTGGATGCTGGTGCTTGTGTGTCCTATCTCCCAGGGCAGCAGGAGGCTCAGGCATATCTGCCCACAAGCCTGCCATGACGCTCTCCTCATTTGGCAGAACCAAGTTTGACTCCACACTCTTGGATGGTATCTTTGGGGGTCTTCTACCTTGGAGGTTCTTTCCCTCACCTTCAAATGATCCAATTCCCACCCTCCTTTTCTATTTAAATCTTTAGGAACAGACATAACGTTCGATGGATTCAACATCAACACTTGCAGAGAAATGATCAGTCTGTTGGATGTATCCTTTAAATGTTGCATTATTTTTTTACTTTCGTCCTGTTTTTAAAGACTCCTCCACCTTTTCCAGCTAGAAGGAAGGGAAGGGTAAAAAATGAGAAGGGGAACGAGCAGGCATGGAGCATATGTCAGGGATTGTACTTGAAGCCTCAAAGGAAAAATGTATCATATCATGGATGTGCCTCAAAAAGCTTGAGATTATCTCCGTTTCACAGGTGAAGAAACCGAGGTGTGCAGTGTTTAGGTGACTTATTTAAAATCATGTAATCTGGAGGTAGCAAGCATGGGGCATTTGCGTACCTCCTCCCTCCACACTCTGTTCATCTCTTCATCTTCCTCCTCTCCTTCATTTCCACCCATCCCCACCCCCACCCTCTACTGCTCCCTGCTTCCTGAGCTATCCACATCACTATCTGATCTTTGCTTCAGAATGTTAACATGGCTTGTGGACAGCCACTACTGATAGTTTAGAATTATCACACAAGATAAAACCTATTTGTTCTCCCTGATCTAATTTAACCCTCACTTGATATTGAAGTATGATGTGTTAGGCTGTTCTGGCTGCTATAACAGGAGACCATAAACTGGGTGGCTTATAAACAACAGAAATTTATTTCTTACTGTTCTGGAGGCTGCAAAGTCCAAGATCAAGGTGCTGGTAGATTTTGTGGTGGATGAGGGCCGGTTTCCTAGTTCATAGATGGCATATTCTTGCTATAACTTCACATGGCAGAAGGCGTGAGGGAGTTTCCTGGTGTTTGTTTTATAAGGGCACTAATTTCATTTCTGAGGGTTCTACCCTCATGACCTAATTACCTCCCAAAGCCCCATCTCCTAATACCCTCACATGGGGATTGGGTTTCAGCATATGAATTTTGGGGGACAAAAACACTCAGTCTATAGCAAATGGGCAGTAGTTTTCGGGAGGAATGGAGAAGGTTAAGGCATTCTAGGTGGAACGAACCTTCTAGGTGTGAAGGCACAGAGGGTGAGTGGTGTAACATCACTTCCTTAGAGCTTTGCCTACGGTGGGTCCAGGTTGCCATTCGTCACAGTGCTGATGGTGAAGGTGATTTCTTTAAAAATTGAAGCCTTGGAGGGTCCTTCTCCGTTCCTTGGGGCCGCATCCATGACGAGCTCTGTTAATCCATGATGATCTTTACTGTGGGTTCTTTCGTTAACTGCGGGGGAGGAAGGATTTTCCTTTGCGTGGTTGTCATGCAGAGTGGTCCTGGATGACAGAGCGTGTGTGCCCACCTCTGCATGGCTGACCTGCCATGGAGGGCTGGTGCTATCTTTTGGCCTCTGAGCTTCAGGCTGCCACTCCCTGCAAAAGGCTGGGGCTCTTTAGCCCTCGTGTCTTTTCTCCATGCTTAACAATTTAATTTGTGGGCCACAAGGAACTGTTAAGTGTTGATTCACTTTACTGCAAATAGTTCCTTGGTTTCTGAATCACTGTCATCAAACCCTGTCTGTTGACTTCAGTTTAGATTTGAGAGTTGCCTTGTAATCTACCCATTCATTATTCCCAACGGTATTTGTGTCTTTCACGGTTCCAAGAGGAGTGTGACTCTCTGCCACTCTTCAGGAGTTTCTGTTCCACAGTTTAGGTGGTATGGGGCAGTGGTTCTGAATAAGCAGAAATACCCATGGAATCCTTAAAAAAGTAACAGCTCTATTGAGATATCATTTACATACCATACAATGCACTCATTTAAAGTATATCAGTCAATGGCTTTCATGCATTCAGAGTTGTGCAACCATCATCACATAATTTAGAACATTGTCATTACCCTAAAAAGCAACCCTGTACTCATATTACCAGTCGCTCTCCATTTCCCCCAACCCCCACCCCCATCCCTAGGCAACCACTAATCTACTTTCTGTCTCTGTAAATTTGCCTATTGCGGACATTTCATATAATGAAATTATACAATATGTGGTCCTTTGTGATTGGCTTTTTTTACTGAACATGATGTTTCACGTACTATAGCATGTATCAGTACTTTATCACCCATGGGGTGTTAAAAATACAGTTAAAAATACAGGCTTTCACATGTCCTACAAAGTGATAGAAAACAATTATAAAAATTGGCTGAGCACAGTGGCTGATGCCTGTCATCCCGGGACTTTGGGTGGCATTGGCAGGCAGATCACTTAAGGCCAGAAGTTCGAGACCAGCCTGGAACACAGTGAAATCCCGTCTCTACTGAAAATACAAAAATTACTCGGGCGTGGAGGCACATGTCTGTAATCCTAGCTACTCGGGAGGCTGAAGCACGAGAATCGCTTGAGCCTGGGAGGCAGAGGTTGCGGTGAGCGGAGGTTGCACTGCTACACTCCAGCCTGGGTGAGAAAGTGAGACTCTGTCCCAAACAACAACAACAAAGACAACAACAATAACAAACAAACAAAAACCCCGGATTCCTGGAGATCCTGATTCCGTAGGTGTGGTCTCTGCAAGCAATTTTGTCTGGAATTGAAGACCACTGGTGTTCTGGGACAAAGGCTTAGAAACAGACAGGGGTCCAAATTCTGGCTCTACCACTTATTGAGGTGTATAAATTTGAGGAGGTTGCTAAATGCTCTGAACTTCAGTTTCTCCTGGAAAATGGGATAATGATACCTAGCTTGTGTGGCTATTGTTAGGATGAAATGAGATACAAGTCTGTAGAGTACCTAGACCCTAGAGTTAGCTTCCTTTGCACACTACTCTTCTGAGATGTGTTGGTTGAATTATTAGTAAGGATTTGAAGGCTATGATGCATTCAACACTCAGTGCAGATTATAGATCCAATAACACCGACTTTCTTAAAGGATGAGGCTTACAAGACTTTTTGTTTGGCTAGTTAAAGGAGGTGAGAGTGACAGTCTGTTTTAGAATTCTAATGATTTGTTCAGAGATGGGGTCTTGTCATGTTGCCCAGGCTAGAGTGCAGTGGCTATTCACAGGCACGATCTGAGCTCACCGCAGCCTCAAACTCCTAGGCTCAAGCAATCCCCCTGCCTCAGCCTCCCGAGTATCTGGGGCTATTTCAAAATTTTAACATTGGTGCTGTAATGTACATACTGTTTATTGATTAGTTGTGATGGGTGAGAAAATTGCAGAGTCTCTAAGAGACTTAACTTTAGGAGCGTAAGCGCAGTTCAAAACGAAACCCCTGTTGACTAGCACAGTGTTAAAAAAACAAATAGTTGTGGCCCTTTGGGAGGCTGAGGCAGGCAGATCATTTGAGGTCAGGAGTCCAAGACCAGCCTGGCCAACATGGTGAAACCATCTCTACTAAAAAAAAAAAAAAAGAAAAAAAAAAGAAAAAAAATTAGCAGAGTGTGGTGGCGGGCGCCTGTAATCCCTGCTACTCGGGAGGCTGAGGCAGAGAATCACTTGAACACTGGAGGCGGTGGTTGCAGTGAGCTGAGATCACACCACTGTACTCCAGCCTGGGCGACAGAGTGAGACTTCGTCTCAAAAAAAAAAAAAAAATGTGGAGTAAATGTAAATTGGACACAGAAAATCCCTCATAATATCCTCCTGTTTGGTTGTATATTGGCCTATCGGCAGATCCTGTGGCTTAGACTCCCAATCCCATGGTTCCTGGCTCCTGATGTCTTTTCCCATAATATTTTGACATTCCAATAAACTCTAATTAGCTGAATGATCAATCACAGAAATGTAAATCTAGAAGCGAATTTACAAATCATACAGCTCCACCCTGTAAATAAACCAGGATGATTAGGGTATTCATGATTTTGCAGATTGGCCAGCTCATGACTTGCCCTTTTTTCCTAGCTCTGTGCTTGGCCTCAGAGGAGGGTCTTGGTGCGTGTTTGACTTTTAAATCTTTATTTGAACCTGTTACACACTGTCACCCCTACTGCTCTGCTTGCCACAGACATGGAAGGTTCACTAAGGCCTTAAGGCACTCGTGCAAGCTCACAAGAGAAAGAAATCCTTAAGGCATGTAGGATTTGGACTCAATCATGTTGGTCTTTAACGTGCCTAGAGCAATGGAACGGGCACTTTGGGGCCGGTGGAATTCAAGACGCTCTGGCTGAAGATTCAGAAGTATTTGGTAACTCTTCTCTTCCTTCTGGGCATCCTCTCTTCTGTTCTAATCCTCACTTACACTCATTCCTGGTCCATCATAGTCTGACCACATCCTTAATCATGGTCAAAACTATTGAGACCTGGGCACACTGGTCATGAAGGAACAAGACGGCAATGAGAGACTCTCATACCAACCACTGCCCTGAAAGCCCTGCTGTTCAGACAGCAAAGGGGCCAGCATTGGCCAAGCTCTTATCTTTGCTCTGAAACCTTCTTGGGAGGAGTCAATAGGGTCTCTTTTTGAATGTGTCCCTGGCCTTTTGAGGAAGCAGTGTGGTGGAGGGAGATGATTCTGGTAGGGGCTGTGAATGGCTGTTTTCTACTTGGGATTTCTTTCCTGCTTTAGGAGATCTATCGGGAAACTGATTATAACCACTCGGGCACCATTGATGCCCACGAGATGAGGACAGCCCTCAGGAAGGCAGGTGAGGACACATCCTGTAGACAGGGTCTTGGGATCCAGGTGTGCACATTGTAAATATTTATTCTCATGATGATGATTGCTAGTGATCATCATTTGTAGCTATCTTATATGGGATATCAAGGCAACAACAGAGCTTTGTTGAGTACCTTCCCTGTCCAGGAAAGGGAGAATATTGCTGGATTCCATATAGCATAATATTTTAGAATTTTTCCAAGATATCTGCCTGTTACTGGGAAGGTGACAGCAATTACAGAGGATGGGGCTATGAAGGAGACAGAGAGGAACTGACCAGACAGGCAGCTGCCTCACCTTCTCTGCTTTTGCTTGCTGATGTCACCCATGGTTGAGTTGGTGCTGGTGCTAGTGCTGGACATGGAATGAGGCTGAACCTGATGAGGAGTGGCTACAAGGAAAGGGATGGATGGCAGGACACCTTCCGGGATCCCCTGGAGAAGGCAGAGTCAGACCTGGGTTGCAGATTGATACAGAACCACAGAGGGGCCCCTGCGATGTCAGCTCCTTGAGTGTTTATGGGAGACAGTGCTGAGTCCTCCGCTCCACCCGTGACCCAGGCCCCCTCTGCCCTCAGGTTTCACCCTCAATAGCCAGGTGCAGCAGACCATTGCCCTGCGGTATGCGTGCAGCAAGCTTGGCATCAACTTTGACAGCTTCGTGGCTTGTATGATCCGCCTAGAGACCCTCTTCAGTGAGTCACTCTGTCCTCCAGCGCCATCCTACTAATCCCAAGGTGCAAGGTGGGGCAGGGGCAGGACCAAGGGGCAGAAGCAGACATTGCTTTTAGGAGGCCAGGGGCCCAGAAAACGATAGACAGGGTTTCTGTAATGCTGGCACCTTGTGGGTGAGGGGCAACTGGACCTGAAGGGGCTGAGGAAGTCCAGCCTGGCCAGATCCAGGACGGAGGCTGTCTTTTTTTGGAGACTTAGAAAGCTGCCATCCAGACTATCGTGTATCTACAGTGTGCAGTCACTAGGCCAAGATGAATGAGTCCCAGTAATTGTTCTTAGATGGCTTTTAATGTCTATTTATATTTGTTTTTCAATACGGATCATATTGAGAGCATTCCTCCTAGTGAAGGGATGGAGGGGGCCCTCTGGAAGGCAATAGGCATTTTCCTGCCATATTGGGCCTTGAGATTAGATATCTTATTAGAGAGGGATTTTTTCCTTGCACTGAGGTTTGGTAGGTGTTATGTTCTAGTGAGTCAAGGTCAGTTAGCCAGAGACAATGCTAAGGGGCTGGATTACCCACACGCAAGACAACCACCATCTGTTTGACAACACTGCACCTTGATAAAGTAATTGCACGTTTCTGATATAAAGCTTCTGAGGATGGAGATGCCAAAGGGACCATCTCTGCTGGCAACGGGGTTTGTCTGTTTTGGCGGGGGGCATCTGATCCCCCAAAAGCTCATCGTGTGCCCTGGATCTAGCTTTTTGAGGTCCCTGGGGCTAGGTGGGGACTGGAGGGGAAGGGGTTGTAAGGGAAGGGGGAGTTCCCCAGGTGGGGATGGGGTAGACAGAGGCAGCTCTCTGACTGTTCCCAAGTCCAGGAACAGCTTTATCTAATTTCATTCCTTCTCTGGTGTTTTAGAACTATTCAGCCTTCTGAACAAAGACAAGGACGGCATGGTGCAGCTCTCTCTGGCTGAGGTAAGTGTCTTGAGGTTTGATGAATTGCTGGCTGAAATTCTTGGACCATGTAGTTGCCGAGTGGTGCTTATTCCTGTTGACTGTCTTAGGTCCATGTGAATACCGTGCACATTCTGTGGCAGGCACTGGGGGAAGGAAGGCAACTGTTATACAGTTTTCCAAACATTTTTGTTTATTATTATTATTATTGTAACCATAAAGCTACAGCTACATTTCAGGTAATTTCAGAGATGCAAGCCCTTGTTAATTTGGATGGAGCTGTGGGTGGTGGGCACAATATAAAGTATCTGGCTTCTAGGACCAGCTGTCTTAGAGGGACCCATGGAAGGATGTAGGAAACAAAAACGAAATTGCAACAGGTAGAATGAAGATGCAAAATGAATGAGTGTTTTTACTGTGTACAAGCCACATAATGTTTTTGCAGAAAAAATCAGAGTACTTCCCCTGTGGACACTGCATCCCTATATGGCAGAGGCCTTTACTGGCCAGAGGGGACAGCAGGAAGTGTGGAGATATCTCTAGGGTCCAGGCAGGGGAAGACATTGGCCTTTGACTTGCTTCTGAGGCGCTAGAACTAGAGCACCAGGTTATTACTGGCTGTGCCCAGTTGTCTGTGCCCATCCACTTTCTTTTCTTCTCTAAAGTGGGAATGCCATTGACCTCTTTCCTGTAGCCCAGGAAAGGCCTTCCTAGAAATAGACCTGTGGATTCTTACAGATACCTGGACAATAGTATGGAACCTAAAATGGAGTGTGGTTGTGTGGGTGCATTAAATATACATATATATACACACACACACAAATATACATATATAGGAATATATATACACACATATAGAAACAAATACATATATAAGAAAAGATATATACACATATATAGGAATCTATAGAGATATATACACACATTTATTGTGTACATATGTGTGTGTATATATTAGTATACACTATTGTGTGTATATATGTGTGTGTGTATATGAATATACATGCACATACCTATTTTTGGAGCTCCCTTTGGGTCTAGAGCTTTTTCTGAGTCACATTTCTGTAGTGCCCTTGTTCAGGAGTTAGTGACGTAGTGAAGGCCTTCCTTGCTTCCCATGTTTGAGCAAGGCACTTACTGGAGAATGGAGATAAAAAGATCATTGCCATGTGAGGCAGGAGAGCATTGATGGTGAAAGCACCCCAGCCCCTGAGAAGCCAAGAACTCAATCTCATCCTTTTCCTTTGCAGTGGCTGTGCTGCGTCTTGGTCTGACCTGGGGTTTCGGACATCAGTGACACTCCCTGCCCCACTGCTTGCCTCTTGTCACCCCTTCTCTACAATTTTGTGAACATTTGTGCTCCAGTGGCATTCACTGGTTGTTCATAGCTTTCTTGCCCTGGGTCTCTTTCAGCAGCACTGAGCTATGAGCTATGTAAGCCGACCCGGTGGGCCCAGCGGAGGGAAAGCAATCAATTAAAGTTGTGAGCCAGAATGGTTTCCGCCTTTCTCTCGTGATATGCTATCTGGGCTGTATCCTGGGCTTTTTATGCTTTAGGAAAGAAGATGTTCTCGGGAAATGGCACAATACAAAACTGCTGAAAGATACAAAATGTAGGTTAATTTCTCAGAGGAGGCCGGGCGCGGTGGCTCACGCCTGTAATCCCAGCACTTTGGGAGGCCGAGGCGGGCGGATCACAAGGTCAGGAGATCGAGACCACGGTGAAACCCCGTCTCTACTAAAAATACAAAAAATTAGCCGGGCGCGGTTGTGGGCGCCTGTAGTCCCAGCTACTCGGGAGGCTGAGGCAGGAGAATGGCGTGAACCCGGGAGGCGGAGCTTGCAGTGAGCCGAGATCGCGCCACTGCACTCCAGCCTGGGCAACAGAGCGAGACTCTGTCTCAAAAAAAAAAAAAAAAATTTCTCAGAGGAGAGGTCTTCTGTGGACCGAGAGGCATCCGGAGGCCACCTTCAGGAAAGGAGCCCAGAAAGGGAGCAGGGATGGGATGCTGGGAGAACAGGGCTTTCTTCCTTATTTGCAGACACGGGAGGCTGCTGGACTGTACTGAGGAAAATTCTTACCTGGCAAATAGCTAGAGGGGAAAGGCAGTTCAGGTTAGTTTTGCTCACAGCTGAACGCTGGCATCTTTGTTGTTGGTAAGAAAATAGATGGCACAGCCATGGTGTCCTAAGGGAGGAATGGGGACAGGGCTGGTTGTTCTATGCAGACACAAAATACCAAGGAGAACACACACACACACACACACACAGACACACACACACACACACACACACGCCTTGGCCCTGGATCAGTCTGATTGATTATGGATTAATTTTCTCTTTCTGGAAGTAGATGTAGATGAATGTTCCTTATAGGAATACGACTCCTAAGTATGGCAAGCACTAGTTGGCTTCATTGCTGCCTTTGAGTCTCCCAAGACCCAGTCGGGAGGAAGGGGCAGGCCCTTCACTGAAGAGAGGAGGTAAAAGCTCTGGGCCCTCACTGATCAGGGAGGGGCTGTGCCATCACACCACTGCAGGGAGGGCTCTGTTAATGTGATGGGAGAGAAAGAGATATAGTTGTTTTAGCAGCCTGCGGGTCCCAGAAGAAAAGGGGTCCTTCCTCGTCCAGTCAGGGATAAGACAGAGACGCTTCGGCAGCAGGACTCAGCAGGTGTGTGCCCCGCCATGCTCCGGCTGCCTGGAGAGGCCATGCAGCCTGCTCCTGTGCCCAGCTGGTGTGATTCTCATGCTCATCGACATGCCAACCAGGAACAGGTCTTTGTTCTACCCACTATAGAGGACCACAACCAATTCTCCCTAAGTAGAAAGTGCTATGTTATAATCAACTTGCAACAGGTAGTTTTATTTTGAAGCCCTGCAGGGTTAACTACTTGAGGGAATAGTCTGGTAATAAATAAAATACCGTCTCATTACAAAACATCCTCTGCTTTCAGGGTCCTGGGTCTGAGGTAAGGACTGTCCTGGGGACTCCTTACCAATACAGCCCAAGAAGCAGGTTAAAGATCCTAGCACTACACTTTCCCTCTCAAACGCATGAGACTGTGCCTTTTGCTTCCTTCTCCCCAAAGATGAAGGCTGTGGGAGATGATGCTTTTAGTCATGGCCTCGTCCTTGCCCCTAGATGTGGCTGCATCTTGGGAAAGCTCAGTGTCTCCTGGAATCCACAGCTTCCACAGTGCCCGGCACTTCCCCTCCGGGAGCCGGCACCACACTTTATTGCATTAACATGGTGACTTGCTTGTCTTCCCCACTCCAGTTGGATAGTCTGTGGATGCAGAGATGGAGTTTTCCTTGTTCCCTCAAAACCTAGAACAATGCCTGGCGCTTAATGAATGTGAACTCTGTCTTTCCCTTTGCAGAAGAGGAGGCTCTGTAGACTGCAGAGCAGGCGCCTCTCTGTGTTTTCCCAGCAGAGAGGCTGTGTTTGCACTGGTCCCTCACAGATGACACAGCAGCGCCTGACAGCAGAAGCCCCAGTGGGGACTGCCATTGATGTGCAGATTCATCAAAGCTGGGTCTCTGTTGGCAGGGAGGTGCTGGGAGTTGAAAGACTGTGGAGCTCTGGGAGGAGATGTGGCCCCTGCAGGGTGTCCTGCTGAGCCCTTCCCTCCCCAAGCTTCTCCCCACCCTGACAATTCCAGGAGGAGAGAAAGCCGTGGCTGCCTCCCATGTCAGGGGTCTTTGATTTGTTCAGAGAACCCCAGGGAGCTCTGATTCCCCCAGTGGGAGTAGGGGTGGGGTGAAGTCAGCCTGGAGTCACGGGGGTCTTCCTCTGTTGCACTCCCACCCTCCCTAGCCTTCAGAGTCAATTCGTGTCACCTCTTAAAGGCACAGTTTGTTTCCTTATTAGTAAATAGGAAGAAACACAAGCACCGTCAACTCCCAGACTCAACTGAGACCTTCTGGAACACGGAAGCTGACATTTCGGTGAAAGGTGTTTGGGGTGTCTGAAATATTCTAGGTAATTCCACCACAACAAGACCATCTTCAGTGAGCTCCCGTTTCCTGCTGAGAGTTGTGGATTAGCTTTCTCCTCACATCCACCTGCCCAGGCAGGACTTTTTGTAATTATGCACAATCACAGAAGCAGCTTGGAGCAGGGCTGGGAGAGCCAGGCAGACAGCCCATCCGCAGGCAACAGGAGGCTCTTCCTGGCCAAGGTCCTGACAACAGCCGTGTCTCAGCAGCCCGGCTCTGCGGGGTTATGCACAAGGGCCCAGCACAACTGGCAGACAGGGTCCCCGCCTGCCTGGGTGGTCTCTGTCTGCCTCATTGACTGGCTTCTCTCTCATACCAGCTGTTATTCTGAGTCGGGGCAGGCTCAGCCCGCCAGCTTCTCCGATGTCCAGCATCTCTGCAGCTTTGGATGTTCTAATTCCCTCTGAGCCCCAGCCCCTGTCATTGCTTCTAGCTCTGGCTCTGGGATGTGGCAGTTCCACCACACCCTAACCTACCTCTTTTCTGCTCTCCTCTCAGTCTCCCAACCATGTCTTCCATCCATATGTTAACCCTTTCCTTCAATTTACGTATGAGGTTGGCTGACCTTGGGAGTTGACATCATTGATGGTGAATAACCAAGATGCCCACTGACCTCTCCACTTCAGAAAAGATAGCATCAGAAAGAACTCACTTAGAGATGGACCCCTCTGCCACCTTTTCACTTTCTCTCTCTCTTTTTTTTTTGAGACAAGCTCTCGCTTTGTCACCCAGGCTGTAGTGCAGTGGCGTGAGCTCAGGTCACTGCAGTCTCTACCTTCTGGGCTCAAGCGATTCTCCTGCCTCAGCCTCCTGAGTAGCTGGGACTACAGGCATGCACCACCACACCCAGCTAATTTTTGGTATTTTTGGTAGAGATGGGGTTTCACCACGTTACCCAGGCAGGTCTTGACCTCTGGGACTCAAGCAATCCGCCCACCTCAGCCTCCCAAAATGCTGAGATTACAGGTATGAGCTACCACGCCTGGCGTAGGTTGTAAGTGGTGTGACTATAGAGGCCATCTATGTGTTACAATAAGTGCTATGGCCTGAAGGTTTGTGCTAGGTAACCCAGTCCTGAATTCATACATTAAATTCTAACCCCCACTGTGAGGGTGTTTGGAGGTGGGGTCTTCGGGAGGTAATTAGGTCATGAGAGTGGAGTCCTCATGAATGGGATTAGTGCCCTTCTAGAAGGCACAGGAGAGCTTCCTAGTCCCTTCCACCCTTCCAGGACACAGTGAGCAGATGGCCCTCTATGAACCAGGAAGGGGGCCCTCACAGACACCAGATCCGCCAGTGCTTTGATCTTGGACTTCTCAGCCTTCAAAACTATGAGAAACAAATTTCTGTTGTTTATAAGGCACCCAGTTTACAGTATTTTGTTGCAGCAGCCAGAACGGACTAAGACAACAAGGATGAAGAGACGCGTCCTGGATGTCCTCTGCCAGGAATCCGGTCTGATGTGTGGCACTCCATGTCTGAGCTTATTCCATTGGCTTCTGTCTTTGGAAAAGACAACGTTAGTCACTTACTAGTGGCAGTTGCACGGAGAAGGAGGGCTCACTAATGGGGGACAGGGTGATCATTTGGAGTTTGCAAGCTGTGAAGACAGATGTTGGCTCTTCACAATTTTGGAAGGGTTCATCAGTTAAGTGTAGGACCTTATGGGGAATGGAAATAAGGCAGAGGCATGGTTCTGGTCACTGAGTTCCTTAAGGTCTGCTGAAGGCTGCCGATGCATCTCTCACTCCCTCATTATGCTTTGGAGCAGAGCCAGGGGCTGGAGGAATGTGGGGTGATCCTTTCATTAACCACCATCTGTTGACACTTTTCTTTTTCTTTGTGAAAACATTTATATTTATATCTTTATATTTAACATTTTTATTTCTATATAAATCATTTTGTTTATTATGTACTTGTCAAATTATATACAAATTTATATATTTATTTATGTATTTAGATATTATTTATTTATTTGAGACATGGTCTTGCTCTGTTGCCCAGAGCTGGAGTACAGTGATATGATCTTGGCTCACTGCAGCTTAGACCTTCTGGGCTCAAGTGATCCTCCCACCTCAGCCTCCCAAGTAGCTGGGAATGACTACAGGCATGCGCCATCACACCCAACTACTTAAGAAATTGTTTGTAAAGACACAGTCTTGCTGTGTTACCCAGGCTAGTTTCCATCTCTTGGCCTCAAGTGATCCTCCTGCCTTGGCCTCTTAAAGTGCTAGGATTACAGGTGTGAGCCACTGCGTCTGGCCCAGATATTACTTATATTATACAAATCTAATATAAGTAAAAGTAAAAGAACAGTATATTGAAGCCCCATCATTATGAATTAGGACAGAGCGAGACTCCATCTCAAAAAAAAAAGATGTTAATATTTTATCATACCTATTTTGTCATTTTTTGCTGAAGTAAATCACAGATACTATGACATTTTACCCTTCATTATAGATGTCTAGGAAAGGACATTTTATGACACAACCACAGCACCATTCTCCAGCTAAACAAAATTCACAAGAATTCTTTAATCACATCGAATAACGAATCTATATTCAAATTTCCTTGATTGGCTTCAAAATGTACTCTTATAGTTAGTTTATTTGGATGAGGACTCAAAGAAGACCCTTAGCTTGCACCTTTTAATCTAGAGCAATCTAGATTGAGTGATTAACAAATAACTGGACTTTTAAAAAGGGGGCTCTGGCAATATGAATGTGCTTTACATGTTTCTCAGTCTAATTAAATCTCACGCGAAGTTCCCATTCTGCCCAGCTTCCTCCCTCTCCCCAGGGCTACACAGAATGGTTTACAGGGGCAGCAAAATGGGAAAAGGGTGTCTAATTTTCCCTCCGCCGTGGTTGCTGTCGAAGCCTGCCTGTCCTTGGAGGTGCCATCTCCTGCTTCGGCCCCATGGGCTCCAACACTAACTGGGCTGGGAGCCGCTGCCTGGGTGTGGGAACGAGTCTCTGCTGTGGGAATCTTTTTCCTGGACTCTAAGAATCCCCCTTTCCTCTGAATCTTTCCTCCCTGACTACTCCTGACTCCCTCCCAGAGCTTCAGCTTTGAGAGAAGAAAAATCCCAAAGGCATTCTCCTCGGGCTGCTTCTCTTGGTCATGTTGTCCCCTGAGGCCAGAGAGCACACAGCTTGACCACCCGCTGACTTGAACGCAGAGGGAAGGAAGCTTGAGTCCTTCGTGAATTATGCTGCCCATTAAAGAAGCAGCTCACTGGTGGAGAGAGGAGAAGAAGAGAAAGTTTACAGTCCCTGAAAGGGCTCCCCTGGGCTGAAATTTCATTTCATTGATTCATTCACTATTAAAACATTTGATTTCTACCACCTCCCCCCTCTTCAAAAAGATGTCTACAGATTTCCTCAACTGTCATCTTCCTTTCCCTGTGCCTCAGTTTCCTTACTGGTAAAATGAGATAGTAATAGATATATACCTTATAGGATTGTTGTTAGGATTAGTGAGACACTGTACAAAGGCATGCAGAAAGTGCCCATTCCCCAGGATTTACGCCATAAATATCAGTGATTATTATTATTGCTTTTGTAGTTATTGTTAGAAGCAGAGTTCAGGTCTCTTTAGCATCTATGGAGCCTTGTCTGCTGGGCTTCCCTTTGGTCCTGATCAATTTTCAATATAAGACAGAGGACCGCCGGGCGCGGTGGCTCACGCCTGTAATCCCAGCACTTTGGGAGGCCGAGGCGGGCGGATCACAAGGTCAGGAGATCGAGACCACGGTGAAACCCCGTCTCTACTAAAAATACAAAAAATTAGCCGGGCGCGGTTGTGGGCGCCTGTAGTCCCAGCTACTCGGGAGGCTGAGGCAGGAGAATGGCGTGAACCCGGGAGGGGGAGCTTGCAGTGAGCCGAGATCGCGCCACTGCACTCCAGCCTGGGCGACAGAGCGAGACTCCATCTCAAAAAAAAAAAAAAAAAAAAAAAAAAAAAAAAAGACAGAGGACCTTGAGGTTCAGCGATATTCTCAGAGTTGTACTATCAAGTGTTCCTGTTGACCAGTGGGGGCAGGGCTGTGCTAATCCTGGCCTGTCTGAGGCTCTGAAGATGCCAGGCTCAGGGGAAGGGCATTGCCAAAGAGAATCAGCTTCTCGATTTCCACGGAAGGGAATAGCTCTGTTAGTAAAAACAGAGGAAAGCAGATGGAAACTCGCCGGGATTTTAGAAGGTTCTGCGGTTCTGTGTATATTATAAGCCTTCAATTTAGGCATGTTGAATTGAATTCAGTTCAACAAGGAAGGGAGGATTAGGAGATGAGAGGCATGATCTGGTGATGAAATTCAAGCCAAAAATCATCCCGCAGTCAAAATTATCCTGTGTATGCTCTGGAAGGGATTGCTGGGGAGTCTGTTCCAGAACTTCGTGGATACTAATGAGTGGATTTGCACAGTGGATTTACCCAGCAGGCATGGGCTGCTCCTGCTTGGCTCTTCAGCTTCTCCTGGCTACCTGAAATGGGAACCCCCATCACCCCGAGGGGAGCGGACAGTCTCTCAGGTGATTGAGTCACTGTCTTTAATTCTGCTCAGTAATTCTGTCAATAAACATTTCTTAAGCACCAACTACATGTCAGGCTCAGTGTTTGCACGGAGAGTTGCTGAAAAGAGATGCAAAGATGAATAAGACAAGTCCTTGCCCCCAGTAAGCTTGCCATTGAATGGAGAAGACAGGTCCATATACAGGTAGTAGTAATTTGAAAAGGCATAGCGTAAGTGCTATAGGAGACATACAGAAAAATCAAGCCAGCCAAAAGGAGAGAGAGGTTAATGCTGACTCAGGAAACAAAGCAGGCTTCATGCAAGATGGGTAGAAATTTGACAGGTAGAATTTCACTCATTCATCCAGTAAATATTTATTAAGCATCAGCTATAGTCTAGGTACTGTGTGAGGCCCCGGGAAAGGAGAGGGAAAGGTATTCCAGACAGAGGGAACAGCATGAGAGAAGGCAAGAGGATGGGATAAACTGGAGCTTGCATGGGGAAGCCCACAATCTTCTGGAGGAGATTGAGCTTCACCTTGTCTTTGAGGCTGTCACTGCAGCCCCAACAGGACAGCCTGGGCCAGGAAGCAGTCATCTTCCTTGCTTAGTCCTGTCTTCTGTTCCATGATCCTGTCTATGTTACCAATGTGGAAATTTTCCTTTCTATTTCAGAGAAATAATTTCAGGCTACTCCCCAGATAGAAGAAAATCTTTGGACTCTCCAAGATTCAGGTTGCATGGTAACATCTACCCCATCCATTCCCTGGGCTGGAAGGACCCTGAGAGCTCTTTGGGCAGCAAGAGACACCTTCGATGGCTGCTGCCTAGCAGTGGGTCAGAGCACCTTGATATGCAGCCAGCTTGTGGCCTTTGTAGCTATATCCTCACCGCTGAGGGTGAAGAAGGGAGTGCCAACCCTCAGAACCATAGAGGCCAGGTGGCGTCCTTTATGGCGGATGTCCCTGGGTGAGCCCGAGATGCTTCCCTGGAGCTGGAAAGCAATCCAGATGCAAGGCTGATGGAACGCAGTCGGCTCCCACTTCCACCTGCATTCTTGAAACATTTACTACTAATTAATTTCTGAATTACACAACAATACACTTCCTAATTACACAGGGGAAGCACCAGCAGCTATAACAGGGTTGTTATCTATTGCACAAGTGATTCTATTAGATGCTCTATCAGAAAGGAGAGGAGGGAGGAAGGGAGGGGAAAGGAAGAGAGGGAAGGAGAGAGAGAGGGAGAGAGAGGGAGATGAACAGATTGAGACTGAGAAGAAAAGCCTGGCTGATAATGCTTTCTAGTCTCCGGAGGGAGGCTGGCTGTCTTGGGACCTCAGCATCCCTTCCAAGAGATGTGCAGCCATCTCTGGGCTTAGAGAGAAAAGGCTTCCTCAAAAACTCTGACAACTGTGCAAATATCAACACAGAAATATAAATAATAACATGCAGACTTCATGAAACATAATTACGGCCCAACATTATGAGGAAAGAGACTCACTGGAGACTAGCCATATTTCTTTTTATCTGAAGGTTTGGTTTTGCATGGGGGTGATTAAAGCAAAGACTCTGGTTTCTTTCTGTCTCTCTCTTTTTTCTTTTTTTTTTTTTTTTTTGGTTTTTACTGCCATATGGATTTTTTAAATATTTATGTCAGGTTGGACTGTTCATTAAAATGAGTGGCTTTCATATCCTGTTGAAATATCTGGGTTGTCAAATGTTTATTAGGCTCATTGAATGTTACTGAGCAGCTACTATGAGTGGGGCAAGGGTGAAGTATGCAGGGCAGTAGGGCTACAGATATGAATAACATATGGCCCTGCCTTTGGGTGCATCACCAGTCTGAAGAGATGGAGAGGTGTAAAAACAAGCAGCTTCAAAATGAGATGATAGGAGCAATGGTGGGGACAGGTGTAGGGAGTGGTGAAGGTACAGGGAAGCACGAGCTTCATGTTGGGGTTCAGAAGAGGGTCTGTGGAACAGAGGAGAGTGTGAAACAGGAGTTGCCTCCAATGGAAGCTGGATTGGGAGGGCCAGGGAGCCCTTGCCCATCCTCTGTGCCTGCATTACAGGTATGAGGCCAGGCAGGAAGGCTGTAGGCGCAGGTGGTTATCCTGAATGGTGGCTTGTATCTGCCATGTCCATCCATTGGGAGACTAAAACTGCACCAGTTATTTGGACAGAAAGAATTTAATGCAACAAATTGTCAAGAAAGTATAACATTGTAACTAGTAACTGAATGGATAAAAAGAGTACTTCAGGCTGGGCACAATGGCACATACTTATAATTCCAGCACTTTGGGAAGCCAAGACAAGCAGATCACTTGAGGCCAGGAGCTCGAGACCAGCCTGGCCAACATGGCGAACCCCATCTCTTCTAAAAATACAAAAATTAGACGTGGTGGCATGCGCCTGTCTCAGGAAGCTGAGGCAGGAGGATCACTTGAACCCAGGAGGCAGAGGTTGTAGTGAGTCAAGGTCGCACCACTACACTCCAGCCTGGGCGACAGAGCAAGACTCCGTCTCAAAAAAGAAAAAAAAAAAAAGCACTTCAGGGTGTCACGGAGTTAACAACTGTAGGAGGAAGCCACTGCCTGTGGGGCTGAGTGAACAAAGGGATGAAATTGGAATTATTAAAACTTTAAAAAGAGACCCTGTCGAGCTGAAACTCAGACCTCTGATGAATTGGTGTCTTGGGGAGGACCAAGCTATGCCACGAGGAGAAGGCTGATTCCACAAATACAGGAGAAACTGCAAAGTGGATTCAACTGCTGCTTGCGCCCTCTATTGGCAGAACCTGGCATGGAACGAGGGGCAACTCATCACAGCTGCCATAGAAGGTGGCATCATCCCGTAGGCTTCAGTCAGTCATTCTACATAGATGTTTGAGCACCCACAAGGTGTCAGGGACTTTTCTAGTCCTCGGGACACACCGGTGAACAAAAAAGACAAATATCCTTGTATTTACGGACTAACATCCTAGTTTAGGGAAACAGAAAGTAATCAAATACCATGAGTAAATTATGTAGTATCGACAGCATCTTATAAGAAGAGAAATAAAGCAGAGGGTGGGGAGAGGATAAGGAGAGGAAGTGTGTGTGTAGAGAAGGGGTAAGGGTTCATTTGTAAATTGAAAGGTCTGAAAAGGTCTCTCTGAGAATATGGCCTTAGAGTAAAGACCTGAAAAACGTAGAGGAATATGCTGGGTGGATATTCAGGAGGAGAGCAGGTAAGGAGAGGAAGCACAGGAACACAGACATGAGAAGTTTAGAAACAGCTGGGAGAGAGATGGAGGGAGAGAGCAGGAGCTGGGTTATGTCAGGCCTTTAGGTCATTTGAACAACTTTGGATTTTACTCTAGTGAGATGGGAGGTTGCTGTGGTTTGAATGATGGTGTACCATCTAAAATTCATGTTGGAACTTACTCCCCATTTTGATAGTATTAAGAGATGGGGCCTTTTTGGAAAGTGATTAAGTGATGAGGGCTCTGCCTGCATGAATGGATTAGTGCCTATAAAATGATAGGAGGGAACTAACTCACGTGTCCTTTCTACCCTTCTGCTATGTGAGGACATAGCAAGAGGGCCCTGACAAGACAACAAACCTGCCCAGGGCCTTGATCTTGGATTTCCCAGCCTCCAGAACGATGATAAGTAAATTTCCATTATATATAAAATACCATCTCAGGTATTTTGTTATAGCAGAACAAACAGACTAAGACAAAAGTCAGTCAGAGTTTGAACTAAAGAGTGACAAGGCCCTGCCTGCATTTTATTAGGACCTTTCTGGCTGTTGAGTGGAGAGGTGATTTTTAGGAGCAGCAGTGAAACTGCCAGGAGGCTGTGGCCACGCACAGGTGAGAGGGGACAGAGGCATGGGCCAGTCTGGCTGCAGCAGACATTGTGAGGAAGAATTGGATTCTGGACACATTTGCAAAGAGAGTTTATAAGCTTTGTGGTTCTGTTAAATATGCAGTAGAAACAGAGGGAGGAGTTGACAACGATGACAATGTTTTTGGCTGGAACCAATGAAGGATGGAGGTTATATTAATGGAAGTTTTTATTTCTTTATAATATTTCAACCATCTGTGAACCCTAAATATGTGAGACAGGTCTAAGTCAATTTAGAAAGTTTATTTTGCCAAAGTTAAGGATGCATGCCCTTGGCACAGCCTCAGGAGATCCTGATGACATGTGCCCAAGGTGGTTGGGGCACAGCTTGGTTTTATACATTTTAGGGAGACATGAGGCATCAATCAATATATGTAAGATGAACATTGGTTTGGTCCAGAAACGCAGAACAACTTGAAGTGGGTAGGGGAGCTTCCAGGTCATGAGTAGAGAAAAGATGAACAGTTGCATTCTTTTGAGTTTCTGATTAGCCTTTCAAAAGGAGGCAATCAGATATGCACTTACCTCAGTGAGCAGAGAGATGATTTTGAGTTCTGTCTTTCCTTTGTCCACAAGGAAATTCCTTGTGAGGTAGGTATATAGCTTTTTAATCTTAGTAGCTATCTTTTTAGGGAATGGAATGAGAGTCAGGTTTGCCCTTCCCAGCTTGACTTTTCCCTTTGGCTTAGTGATTTTGGGGTCCCAAGATTTATTTTCCTTTCACATATCTATGATTATAAAGTGATGAAAAAAGATTTTGTTTTATTTCATTAGGACAGGATTAATCTGAAGAGAGCAAAGTCATAATGATCTGAGGTATATAAATCTTCTTTTTGAATAACTCAGAATAGTCTACAGTCATACCACCTTGAATGCATCTTTTTTTTTTTTTTTTTTTTTTTTTTTTTTTTTTTTTTTGAGTCAGGGTCTCACTCTGTCACCCAGGCTGGAGTGCAGAGGAGCAATCTCTCTCTGCACTGGAAACTCTGCCTCCCAGGTTCAAGCAATTCTTGTGCCTCAGCCTCCTGAGTAGCTGGGAGTACAGGTGCATGACACTTCACCTGGCTAATTTTTTGCATTTTTTTTTTTAAAGTAATGATGGGCTTTTGCCATATTGGCCAAGCTGGTCTTGAACTCCTGACCTCAAGTGATCCACCTGCCTTTGCCTCCCAAAGTGCTGGGATTATAGCGTGAGCATCTGATCTTTTCTGAATAACTCAGAATATTCGCATGTTGTTTTTCTCAACACTCCTATGCCTCTCACAGAAGTAGAAATTCTTATTTCCCACATAGGCCCTGGGAGTTGAAGCAACATTGTATACTCTGGGGCTCCACTTTCTCATTGTCCCATCCCTCCTAGATTTCTTTTTTTTTGACTCTGATTACCTATGGGTGGCTTCGCCATCTTTAGCTGTCAAGGACTTGTCTGTGCTCTCTGTTATCAGCTCTGCATTCCCTTGGGTTTCCTTCTCAGTCTCCTTCTCAGGCTCCCTGATGCTGTCAACTCGCAAATCCCCACCTCTTCTTGAGCCCAAATATCTCTGACTTGGTCTTGGGTTTCCATCTGTCTTCTGGGGATTTCCACAAAGTTGTCTTCAGGATATCTGAGATTCTCCATGTCCCCAACTGAACTCACTCTTCTTCCTTTGTACCTCTTTTTTCTCCCCAGGTCCTTGATGCCACTTAATGTTACCACATAGCTATCTGGGCTACAAAACTCATTCTTTTTTCACTTCTTCCTCTTCCTCATCCTTGTGGCTAATCCATCGCTGATTCTTGTCAGTTCTCTTTTTATTCTGTTCTGCTTTCCTCTATCCTCCCCACAAGTGGAATTCAGGCTGTTGCTCTGTCTCTCCTGACCTGCTCACATGCAGAGGCCTCCTAACAAATCCTTCTCTTTTCAAACTCTTGCTTCTCTGTCTCCTGTGTTAGAAGTTGCTTCCTACAGCACCAGGTGCATCATTTCTTCTCTTCTCAAAACCTTCAGTGGTGTCCTGTTGCCAACAGAATGAACATCAGACTCCTTAGGAGAGTGCTCAAGACCCCTCTTGAATGGGTCCCAAGCCATTTTTCCAGACTGTTCTCCAGCTTCATTGCTGTATTTTAATCACCCAGGATAAAACTTGGTATTAACAAAAGTCACCAATGTGCTGCTATGGTTTGAATGTGTCCCTGCAAATTCATGTACTGGAAACTTGATCCCCAATGCAACAGTGTTGGGAGGTGGCTCCTAATGGGAGGTGTTAATGGCAGAGCCCTCATGAATGGATTTGTTACTCAAAAAACTGGAGTCCATTTGCCTGGCAAGTACCAAATGACTCTCCACGAGAACGCAGGTTTTGGTCAATAGGAATTTAATTATTTGTCACAGGTAGGAAGAGGATTTTCCAAAGCAGTGCTTCCAAGGGAAAGTGACAGGAGGGTTTAATGGGGCAATGGAGAGGGGAGAAGATGCATCATCATATGTAGAGGAGGGTCTCACTGGAGTAGGTGCAGTGAGTCATCATGCTGGCACTAAACCGTATGTTATGATAATGAAGCTATATATCCTCCTGCGGTGTAGACTTTAGTATGGTAATGAAGAAAGTTTACTCCGATTCATCTGTAAGTCGCTGGTCTCTGTCAGGAGCTGGTTTCAACTGACTAGGAGACCACATTCCACACAGGGCTTGAAAACATCAGGCTATAAGACAGGAAGCTGTAAAGCAAGTGGATTGCTCAAACTAGATGAATTTCTATGGTCCCTGAAGACCCTCCCTATCTGCTTACAGATTGTCATTATCTTGGGAGTGAGTTTGTTACAAAAATGAGGTAAGCCTCCTCTTGTCCTTTCTGGTACACTCTCTCACCATGTGATGTCTTCTGCCATGTTATGACACAACATGGCAAGAAGGTTCTAACCAGATGCAGACACTTGATCTTGGACTTCTCAGCCTCCAGAACCATAAGAAATAAATCTCTCTTCTTTACAAATTACCCAGTCTTAGGTATTTTGTTATAGCAGCACAAAATGGACTAAGACACGTACCCACACCCTTGCTGGGACTAATCCTTCAAACTGTGCCCTCCTTTCCTCCTTCTTCATCCTCTACAAATTATCTATCCACACTGCCAACATCACCTTTGTAGCACAGCAGAATATGCAATCCCAAAATATGCCTCTGTGGCACGAGGATTATTTTAAGATTCAGCAGCCATAGGAGAAGCCCTTGAAAACAGAGTAAAAGTTATTCTTTTGTAGGAAAAATTTATAACTATAAAGAAAATCTCCATTTATAAGGGTATCTCCCTCTCTGTAGCAGAAGGAAAAGAATGCTATTAAATCACTAGAGACTCTTATCATTGGAGAAGGTACCACCTTAAACCTGCATAACAAACTTCAGCCTTGTTTACCCTGCTTTTCCTGGCTACCTCCCCTCCATCACTGCCTCCTCCATATCCTTCTTTCTTTGTGTCTGCTGAAGATGGTATTTAAATCTGAATTTAAAGTCACCTCTTGGAGATTTCCTGTTTTCCCTGGTTATCTACCAGGTATACATGTTAATAAACTTCTGTTTGTTTTTCTCTTGTTAATCTGTCTTTTGTTAAAGGGTTTTAAGGGTAGAGAAAAATTATTTCCTCCCCTATACCTCCCATACCCACTACAGAAAGGAAAAGGAAGAGTTTCTTTACTTCTTTCCAACATGCTAAAACCCCAATTATGTCCTATTCAGTCTGAGCCCCCCAGTCTGGAAGAGAGAGAACAGGGCCCTGGACCAGAGGAGGGGCATGCAGGGCCCTGAACTTGAGCCAGTGAAGACCCATCTGCCCACCCCAGGCACAATTTCAGTCCCATCTGGAAAGATGGGTTTTTCTATCCTGTCCCTTACCCTCTCTGGAGAAGGAGACATTTCCCTGAAGTCTGCAATGGGCAGGCCTTTGTATGGAATTAACCGCTAAGTTCCTTGTATTCAGCCAAGTATCTGCAAAGCCAAGCCACTGCAGACTGAAGGGTGCATCTTCCAGGCTGGCTGTGACCTCAGTTTTTGTTTTCAAGAAGGAGAAGAGCCTCTACTGAGTTCTTGGTGTCCCCAGGTCCCCAATCCAGCCTCTCTTTAGCACATCTCTCAGGTCAGCTTCCCTGGATCTCTTTTGCCAGCTGGGGCAGGGCACAGCCCAGTCTTGTGTTCCTCTGTCATCTCTGCTCCTGCTGGGGCTCCGGAGGAGAGAGCTGCCTACTCCCGGACCCCCAGTCCTGGCTGTTCTTCCCCCAGCCAGAGCTGTGGCTGCTTCATTGGCTTTTTTCCCCATTTGCACTTTAGTGGGTATTTTTATTTCTCTCCCTCCCCCTGCCTCGCTTCCTATCCGCCAGACCAAGCAGACCAGGATTAGAGCCTATGCACCCCAGGGATATGCCCCCGGGGACCACCCAGGATATGTCCCTACAGCCCCAGCACCTACTGTCCTTGGGACTGGCTGCTCCTGGCCTCTGGGTTTTCCAAGGAGAAACAGATTTGAGCCAATACAGATAGCTTAGTGGCTATCCTGAGGCTCCTCCTGTCCAGCTAGGGAGGAGAGTGTGTTTCAGTAGGGCCTTGAGGCAGCTTCACCCTGAAGATGGCAACAATTTGTAAGGCTGGGAGTTAGGAGATGTGGATCGTGGTCCAGGCTGTGTTGCTGACAGTTCAGTGATCTTAGGGAAGTCCCTTCACCTCTCTGGGCCACAGTGCCGGTGAAGGCTGCTCTCGGAGACCTTGTGTCATGGACCTGTGTTCTAGTTCTGGGTGGGCTTTGTGGAGGGCTTCTTCTGGTGGCTCCTGTAGCAGCTCCTGGGTCATGCTGGCCACCGAGGTGATTGGCTCCCTCCATCATAAAGACCTGCCTGCTTGTACATTGAGAGAGGCTGCATCCCAGCTGCTGTCCTCCCTTCCTTGAAGCCTGGGGCTCTGTTCTGCATTTCAAGAGTGTTGATTATTAAGTTTAAATTCAGTGCCCACATTCTTTTATTTTGTTTCACATACTGAGTCTTTGGAGACCAACATGCAAATTTATGGAAAGCGACATGCAAATAAGAGTGTAGGATTTCCAGCATGCTGTAGAGAAAAAACTCTGAACTGTCAGGGGACTCAGACTCCCTGCCGGGCTCTGTTCTCACAGGCTCAGTGACTTTTCCAGGCCTCAGTTTCCTCATCTGTAATGTAAGGGGAGTTGAGTTAGATGGTCACTCAGCATTCTTTCCAGCTCTCCAAAACTAATAATCTGTGTTTGGGAAAATTACTAGTGTCTATGAAGGGAGCACCTTCTGAAATGGGATTCAATACTATGACCTCTTTCAACAGGGATGTCTTGGGCAAAAACGGGAAGCCCGTAAAGCTAGGAGCCTAGGGTGTAATGAGACAGGGATTTGGCAGAACTTGTTTCTGAAGGCTTAGGTCACAAAGACCCCTGCTGATAAAACAGAATGCAGTGAAGAAGCCAGCTGAGACCAGCCAGAATCAAGATGGTGATGAAAGCGACCTCTGGTTCTCCTCACTGTTCATTATATGCTAATTATAATGCATTAACATGCTGAAGGAAACTCCCACCAGCACCGGGACTGTTTACAAATGCCATGGCAACGTCTGGAAGTTATCATACATGGTTTAAAAGGGGGAGGACTCTGGGAATTTTCCACCCCTTTCCCAGAAAACTCATGAACGGTTCACCACATATTTAGTACATAATCAAGAAGTAAGTATAAACATTGCCAGCTAACAGTCCGTGTGCTGCTACTCTGAGTGCACTGCCTATGGGTTAACCCCACTCCACAGGGAGCAGCCACTGTACACTGCTGCTTCTTCGGTCAACCTGCTTTCTTCTACCACCAGCTTGCTCTTGAATCCTTTCCTGAGAGAAGCCAAGAGCCCTCCTGGGCTGAGCCCAAAAATGAGGCTTACCTGCCCTGCATCATCAAGGTCTCTTCCAATCAAAAACTTGTGTGTTTTTACCCCCGTTTGGCTATTTTACCTCCATCCTACTATTTTTATTATGCACAATTAACCACAATAATAGCTGACAATTACTGAGTTTTTCTAAGTGCCAGAATGTCTACTAAATGTTTTATGTATTATCTCATTTAATCCACAAAGCTTAACAGCTAGGAGCAGGGCTGTAAAGGTGACCATCCAGCTTCAGAGTCTATCTCTGCCACTCACTGGCTGTGTGGCCATGGGCCAACTGGCTATTTTTGACCTTCCTGTCCCTAAGTTTTCTCATATGAAAATGGGAATAATTATTGTACCTACCTCTGTGTTATGGTCAAGATGAAGTGAATTGGTCTATGTGTTCAGAACAGTGTCCAGAATATGGTAAATATGCCATTAAAATTTAGCTGCCAGTCAGGCATGGTTGATCATGCCTGTAATCCCAGCACTGTGGGAGGCTAAAATGGGCAGGTTGCTGGGCTCAACTCAAGTGTGAGCCCAGGAGTTCAAGACTAGTCTGGGCAACATAGTGAGACCCCATCTCTGTTTTTTTGTTTGTTTGTTTGTTAATTAGCTATCAACACTGCAAATGATAGTCTTCACAATAATCCTATGAGATAGATGCCATCATTCCCACTGACTGCTCAGGAAGTTGAGGCTTAGAGAGGTTAAAGTGGGGTGCCCAAGATGCATGCCTCCTCTTCTCCCCGCTTCCCTCAGATCTCTGGCCCTTCTTTGAGATTCTCAAATGGAGAAGAAAGCAATTGATACGTTCATTCACATGATTTTCCCGTGGAACCCAAGAGGGAGGCAAAGGACAAAGCCAACTAGTGACAAGGCTATTCACAGGCTGCTGCAACCTTCAAAGGTAATGCCTAGCGTTGAGGGGTCCCAGATTTGGGAGATGTCACCAAAGGGCCCATGGCCATGCTGCCGAACTGCAGACTCGAGCCTCCTGGATGCACGTGGGCTCCCCGGCACATGTGCCAGGGAGGAAGAGTTCGTCTGTACCCAGGGCACACGCAACCACTTCGGTTTATCTACAGCACTAATGAATTCTGCCAATGTGATAATCAGCAGGAATGGAGGAGTCAACCAGAGCTAATTCTTTCAAGAGTGCAAGGTAATTAATTTGAAATGACTTATTTAGTAAAATGGTAATGATGAGGCTAATGTTATCGCCCCAGATGACAAGCCTATTAGTTGTATGCTGCCTTTGGGGTGGAGCAGGGGGCAGGGCTGTTACACAGAAGTGTGGGTGTCTTGAAGGGCCTCCCCTTTATCTCTCCCTCCCTTGGCCCTGCCTTAGCTGAAGGTTGATGGGTTTCTGCTCTGACTAGGACAGAGCAGCCATAGCAGCCCACTTCCCTCACTGCCACTGCCACCGTCCACAGTTCCAGGAGAGACAAGCCTATTGCATTGTCCAGGTGATGCCACGGTGACTGGAGAAGAGCCATGGCAGCTGATGGACACCTCTCATTTGGGAGGAAGTTCTGGCCCTAGAAGAACATCTGAGATGCGCCCCTGGGACAGAGCTCAGGAGAGCCTAAATATTAATACAAGACTTAGAAGATGCCTTCAGAGACTGGGTACGGTGGTGCATGCCTGGAATCCTAGCACTTTAGGGGGCTGAGGAGGGAGGATTGCTTGAGACCAGGAGCTCAAGACCAGCCTGGACAACATAGCAAGATCCGTCTCTACCAAAACAAACAAACAAACAAAACCCAAAAAGCAGTGCCTTCTGTCTGGGTAAGCCTAGATTTAAGTCTCATCTGCCACCTCTCAGCTGTGTGACCCTGGGCAAACCTCTCAAACTCTGGCCTACTTCTTTACGTGTAAAGCAGAAATGTTAATACCTGCCTCCTGGCACCGCTCAGGCTCCCCTTCCCTTCTTGGCTACAAGGGGATATCAGGGACAAAGTTATGGCCACACACAATGAAGAATTTATGTAGCACATTTTGCTCTTTAATTTTGGTTTATGTGCTCTGTTATTTCTCTTTATTCTTTTGATTCTGCTTTTAATTCATGCTAAGTTGGTCTTTTATGTAGTCTCATAAGGCTTCTTAACCCATTTCTGGAATAAAGTGGAGGATAAATAAATTACAAGTTGTTGTGAGGATTAAGTGACAATTGCCAAGCGTCTAGCACTTTATGGATCCTCCTTCCTGCTCTCCCCAATGGGATTCCATTGTCGGATTCCCGCTCTAGGTGGCAAGGGCCTGTGGATGGCTGCACAGCTGTGGGGGTGCCCTGTGAGGCTGGGGTGCAGGAGAGACAATGAGCAAACAGTGGAAACAGAGTCTGAGGGGGCCAGGGCCTGAGTTGAACAGATGGTCATCACGTAGTTAGATGGAAAAGGCAGAACCCAGGAGCGATGTGAAGAGCCAAGTTTAATGGGAGCTGGTGATATGGACAGTCAAAGTGGGTGGTGTGGAGAAGGCGGACAGACTGCGGCGGTTCCTATGCTGATGTGCTGGCAACTGTGGCAGCTTTATCTGCGGTATGTGGAGTACTTAAAAGGGCGGGGGGGGGGGGGGGTGGACTCAAAGTAGGGAGGTCTGCTAGGGTCCCATTTGGTAACTGCTGGTCATGGATGACCTGGGAGGTTTCTTTGTGCCCAGAAAGGATGAGAATAGGGTGTTCTGGGGGACCCAGGGCACTGACTAAGCCCAGAGGGGTGAGCTGTCTGCTGTAGGCCAGGGAAGGACTGTCTGTGAACAGAATCCCAGGAGAGCACCCCTAAGCCCTAATTAAAGTTCAGCAAGTGCTTCTCAGTCTCAGTGTTGGCCAAATGAAAAAGTGTTAGGATAGGCCTCTCAAGAAAGCACAACGAGGATGGTTAGACTGTCACAGGTCTTTAATCCTGATGCCATTCGGCAACAAGGCTTGGGTGCTTAGGGCTCTGACATACCTTGGCAGAGAAACCGATTTCTGGAAGTTTGCACTTTGACTCAAGAAATAAAAGGAGTATCTGAAAGGATAGAAAATTCTTCCTTTGTCTGGGCAGAAGTTCAGTTTCCTTAAGCCTGGAAAAAATGAAGTATTAGAGGCAGCAGAAATAGATAAATTGTAGACAAAATTCCAGAAAAATGTCCAGATACGACCGAGCATGGTAGCTCATGTCCGTAATCCCAGAACTTTGGGAGGCCAAGGTGAGTGGATCTCTTGAGCCCAGGAGTTCGAGACCAGCCTGGGCAACATGGTGAAACCCTGTCTGAAACAAACAAACAAACAAACGGCAACAACAAGAACAAAACTCAAAAAACCCCACAAAAATTAACTGGATATGGTGTGCATGTAGTCCCAGTTACTCAGGAGGCTGAAATGGGAGAATTACTTGAGCCTGGGAGGCAGAGTTTGCAGTGAGCCAAGATAGCGCCACTGCACCCCAGCCTGAGCAACAGAGCCAGACCCTGTCTCAAACAAAAATGAAAAAGAAAGAAGTCAGGATGTGTAGTGGCTAAAACTCAGGCTATGAGTCAGACAAATTTTGGATACCCATTTACTAGCCATGGGACTTTGGATGAGTTACTTAACGTCATCAACCCTCAATTTCTTCATCTGTAAAATGGGGTAGTTAGTAGTGGATCCTGCTGACCTAAGTTACTGTAAGAATTGAATGAATTAATGCACATCCAGCGCTGAGTTCAGGGAGGAGCACTGGGCCCACACTCCATAAGCATCAGTTCTTCCTCTTGGTTTTAGCATTAAAAGTAAACTTCACATACAAAAACTTTATATTTGTTTTGTTTTGTTTTTGAGATGGAGTCTGGCTCTATCACCAGGCTGGAGTGCAGTGGCACAATTTTGGCTCACTGCAACCTTCACCTCCCAGGTTCAAGTGATTCTCCTGCCTCAGCCTCCTGAGTAGCTGGGACTACAGGCGTGTGCCACCACACCCAGCTAATTTTTATATTTTTAGTAAAGATGGGGTTTCACCATGTTGGCCAAGATGGTCTCAGTCTCTTGACCTTGAGATCTGCCCGCCTCAGCCTCCCAAAGTGTTGGGATTACAGGCGTGAGCCACTGCACCCAGCCTAGAAATGTTTTTGTTCTTTAAAAATACATTGTCTTTCTCTTTTTGACATTAGAAGGCACTTAGTCCAGAAAAATATAACTTTCTTTGTCATGGTAATGTTGTTGACGTCTTCTACTCTCTAATTTTTTTTTTTTCATTTTTCTCAGAACCTGATAAAAGCTAAGAGATGCTAGACTGCTGAAGAATTCAGTTGCCTAGAGCTCCATTAGAAATGAAAATTGAAAACATCTTAAAGTGAATTCTATTACATTTAAAAAATATTGTGTGAAGAGGGGCTCGTTTACATCTAATTCACCAAATATAATAATTGTAAATGCAAACAAGCTAGACACAATCTATTCCTCATAGATTTTAGAAGATTTTAAAAATATAACTTGTGCTGGGCATGGATGAAATGTTCTGTATATACCTGTTAAGTCCATTTGTTCCAAGGTATAGTTAAATCCGTTGTTTCATTGTTGACTTTCTGTCTTGATGACCTGTCTAGTGCTGTCAGTGGAGTATTGAAGTCCCCCACTATTATTGTGTTGCTGTGTATCTCATTTCTTAGGTCTATCAGTAATTGTTTTATAAATTTGGGAGCTCCAGTGTTAGGTGCATATATCTTTAGGGTTGTGATATTTTCCTGTTGGACAAGGCCTTTTACCATTATATAATGTCCCTCTTTGTCTCTTTTAACGGCTGTTGCTTTAAACTTTGTTTTGTCTGATGTAAGAATAGCTACCCCTGCTCACTTTTGGTGTCCATTTGCATGAAATGCCTTTTCTCCACCCCTTTACTTTAAGTTTTTGTGAGTCCTTATGTGTTAGGTGAATCTCCTGAAGGCAGCAGATAGTTGGTTGGTTGGTTCTTATCCATTCTGCGGTTTTGTATCTTTTAAGTGGAGCATTTACGCCATTTACATGTAAGGTTAGTATTGAAATGTGAGGTACTGTTGCTTTCGTTGTACTCTTTGTTGCCTGTGTATTTTTTTTTTTTTTCTTTTTAACTTGTATTTTTATTTTATAGGTCTTGTTTGATTTATGCTTTAAAGAGGTTCTGTTTTGATGTGTTTCCAGGATTTGTTTCAAGATTTAGAGTTTCTTTTAGCAGTTATGGTAGTGGTGGCTTGGTAGTGGCAAATTCTCTCAGCATTTATTTGTCTGAAAAAGACTGTATCTTTCCTTCATACAAGATGCTTAGTTTTGCTGAATACAAAATTCTTGTCTGATAATTGTTTTGTTTGAGGAGGCTGAAGATAGGGCCCCAATCTCTTCTAGCTTGTGGGGTTTCTGCTGAGAAATCTGCTGTTAATCTGATAGGTTTTCCCTTATGGGTTACTTGGTTCTTTTGTCTCACAGCTCTTAAGATTCTTTTGTCTTAACTTTGGATAATCTGATGACAATATGCCTAGGTGATGATCTTTTTGTGATAGATTTCCCAGGTGTTCTTTGTGCTTCTTGTATTTGGATGTCTAGGTCTCTAGCAAGGCCAGGGAAGTTTTCCTTGCTTGTTCCCCCAAATATGTTTTTTAAGCTTTTAGAATTATCTTCTTCCTCCAAATATGTTTTTTAAGCTTTTAGAATTATCTTCTTCCTCAGGGACACTGATTATTCTAGGTTTGGTCATTTAAAATAATCCCAGACTCCTTGGAGGCTTTGTTCGTAATTTTTTACTCATTTTCTTTGTCTTTGTTGTCTGATTGGGCTAATTCAAAGACTTTGTCTTTGAGCTCTGAATTTCTTTCTTCTACTTGTTCAATTATATTGTTGAGACTTCCCAGAGCATTTTGCATTTCTATAAGTGCATCCAATGTTTCCCGAATTTTAAATTGTTTTTTCTTTAAGCTATCTATTTCCTTGAATATTTCTCCCTTTGCTTCTTGTATCATTTTTTTGGATTTCCTTCCATTGGGCTTTGCCTTTCTCTGGTCCCTCTCTGATTAGCTTAAGAACTAACCTCCTGAATTCTTTTTCAGGTAAATCAGGGATTTCTTCTTGGTTTGGATCCATTACTGGTGAACTAGTGTGATTCTTGTGGAATGTTAAAGAATCTTGTTTTGTCATATTACCAGAGTTGGTTTTCTGGTTCCTTCTTATTTGGGTAGGCTCTGTCAGAGGGAAGGTCTAGGGCTGAAGACTGTTGTTCAGATTCTTTTGTCCCGTGGGGTGTTCCCTTGATGTAGTACTCTCCTCCTTTTCCTATGGATTTGGCTTCCTGTGAGCTGAACTGCAGTGATTGTTGTCTCTCTTCTGGGTCTAGCCACCCAGTGAGTCTACCCAGCTCTGGGCTGGTACTGGGGGTTTCTGCATGGAGTCCTATGATGTGAACTGTCTATGGGTCTCCCAGCCGTGGAGGATACCAGTGCCTGTCCTGGTGGAGGTGGCAGGGGCCGGGGGGTGGGGTGTGTGTGTGCTGCAATAGACTCCATGAGGATTCCTAGCTTTGGTGGTTTAACGCTCTATTTTTGTGCTGGTTGGCCTCTTGCTGGGAGGTGGTGCTTTCCAGAGAACATTGGCTGTGGTAGTATGGTGGGTGGGGCCCGAGAACTCCCAAGATTATATGCCCTTTGTCTTCTGCTACCAGGGTGGGTAGAGAAAGACCATCAGGTGGGGGCGGGGCTAGGTGTGTCTAAGCCAGACTCTCCTCAGGCGGGTCTTGTGGGGATGGGGGTGAGATTCCCAGGTCACCAGAGTTGTTCACCTAGTAGGTTTAAGGCTGCCTCTGCTGAGTCAAGCAGGTTGTCAGAGAAGTGGAGGAAAGCCAGCCTCCTCCCAGCTCCCACACCTGCCTTTTATTTCTTTCTAAATCAGTGAGTTAGGTTTTTTAGGAAATTTTTCAGTTCACTTACGTTTTTAACTTTATTGAGACAAAATTTTTCCTATATTTTCTTTTTCTTTTTTTCTTAGAAACGGAGTCTTGCCCTGTTGCCCAGGCTGGAGTGCAGTGGCACAATCTCAGCTCACTGCAACTTCTGCCTCCTAGGTTCAAGCCGTTCTCATGCCGCAGCCTCCCAAGTAGCTGGAATTACAGGCGCATACCACCAACCACGCTAATTTTTGTATTTTTGGTAGAGATGGGGTTTCACCATGTTGACCAGGCTGGTCTTGAACTCCTGACCTCAAGTGATACATCTGCCACGGCTTCCCAAAGTGCTGGGATTACAGGCATGAGCCACCGCAAGGCTGTTGTTCCTGTATTTTCTTACAATGCTTACAACTCTGCTGTGTTTGTAGTTAAAGCCTGTTTAATTCCATTATATTTTATTTGTGCTTTCTCTCTTTGATCACTTTTTTAGGGTCTTGTCCCTATTTTATCATCAGTGTTTCAAAGCTTTGGCCTATTTGTCCCTATTTTAGAACAGGCTTGGCTTGTCACAGGGCTCTGCATTTGACTCTTTTATTTGCTTGTTTTCAGCTCAGAGGTAGAACACTAAAGTTATTACACTAAAGGATTGTGAGCTTTACACTGTCATATTTTATTTCTGAAAATTTTCTTCACCCTAAGAATAAAGCTATCCCAACCGTCCTACAGAAATGGAGGGAAGTGTGTGTGTGTGTGTGTGTGTGTGTGTGTGTGTGTGTGTGTGTGTGTGTTGGGTGGTTTTGTTTGTCCTTTATTTATTTGTTTTTTTTTTAACATTTTATTCATTTTTTTTTGTCACTCTGTCACCCAGGCTGGAGTGTAGTGGCACAATTAGGGCTCACTGCAGCCTCGACCTCCCAAGCTCAAGCAATCCTCCCGCCTCAGCCCTCAGAGTAGTTGGAACCACAGGCACGTGCCACTATGTCTGGCTAATTTTTGTATTTTTTGTAGAGACGGGGTTTTGCCATGTTGCCCTGGCTGGTCTCAAACTCCTGAGCTCCAGCGATCCACCTGCTTTGGCCTCCCAAAGTGCTGGGATTACAGGTCTGAGCCATGGTGCCCAGCCTTGTTTGGCCTTTAAAAGCTGCCTTTGTATTAAATAAATTGTCTAATGAATACAAATGCCATGCTATTAGGGGAAGGATTACTCCCCTTTAGAAGCCTCTGTAGATGTGGAGTGAGTAAGAAAACTCGCAAACACAGATAAGATTGCAAAATAATAGTTTTGTTTTAGTCTCTCACACTCTTCAAAGAATCAAAGGCAGGAATCAGTGTGATCTATGTCATCATAAGTTCCCCACATCAGGGCTGTTGCAATATTTTAAGTGAATTTCATTGCTGGTGATTTAAAAAACACATAAACACATCTCCTGTGGTCTGCAGGTGGCAATGGGGAGATCAAGAACGGGACAGGTCTCTGCTGACATTTAATTCTCAGTACACCGCAGGTGCCTCCCCACTGGAAACCTGCTTTCCTGGCATAGATATGTGTGTCTCTGCTGCCAGAGATAATTTTTTCTGCCATCGATAGCATTTTATATATGTGACAATCGCTTACACAAGGAGTTATTTATGTGGCACTTTGCAAAGTGCTTTAAAAATACGATTGCTATTCAGTTATTCCTTACCAATCCCTTGTGAGGCAGACCATGTCTCCACATCAAGCTTTAGAGCATCTGGAGGCATAATGCTTCGTGCTTATGTCCCACCAGAAGTTGCAAGTAGGAATCTGGGTTGCCACCCCAGGATTGCCCACAGGCTCTGGATGTCTCTATTTGTGCTGGAAGCTTTCTCTGCAGGAGTCATTTCCAATTCAAATGAGGGATTAGCAGGGAATGGAAGGGCCTAGAAGTCAGGTAGCTGGTGTTTGGTCAGGGCATAGTGCTTAGGACACCCCAAGGCCCTTCCCACCTGTGCCCAGAGTCCAGGAGAGCTGTGGGGCAGAACGGCTGGTCACTATGAACAATGATTTTGCTGAAGACATTCTTCCAGAATGGTCCATGTGGCTATTGTTCTCATTTAGATAATCACCGACTACCCAGAACCCAGAACAAGGATGGGTCCTGTCCAGCCCTTCCCAGGAGTAGGCATGAGGGAGGTGGAGAGGCTGTCCCTGGTCCATGAGGGCCAGCTTTGCTCCTGACATGTGGTTGAGCCTGGGAACAGGCCCAGGAGCCCCCATGAGGGCAGGCCAGGGTGGGATTGGAAGGAAGTGGCAGGAGGCATGAGCCCCAGCCCTTACAGCAGCAGCTGCCATCTTCCCCGTGGCTCTGGGACTTGGCCTCTCTATGGGGACAAAGGACAGATGGCTCCGAGCAAGCAGGAGAGGGAGAAGTTGTGCATCCTCAGAGGGCTCAGCCCCACTGGCCAGGGCGGCCACAGTCCCGTGTGGGGAATCCTGGGAGTGGGTCCCCTGCCTGCCTGGTCTCCCTGTGCTGACAGCCCCTGAGTTGGGTGAAGAGAGAGTATAGTGTCCACACAGTGAGGATGCCCAGCCACCTGCTGCCCCCAGGAGCCCTGAGGCAGTGTGGGGAGGTGGCGGGGCAGGGAAGCTGGCCAGAGACTTCCCGGTCCGGGATGCGCCACCCCTGCACGCCTCATCTTGTCTGATGCTCACAGCAGCCCTGTGCAGCCAACGTTATTAACTCCATTTTACAGACGAAGAAACCAATATTCAAAGTGGTTATCAACTTGTCCAATATGATACAACTAATTAGGAGTGGAGAGTGGGCTCATTAGCTTCTCCAATGAGCCGGAGTAACTGTGTGTCTCTCTCTGGGGCTTCAGTTTCTTCAGGTATTAAATGAGTATCTTTTGTATTTCTTCCGGCCCCAGTGGCCTGTGGCTTCCTGGGAGGCACACAGCATTCACTTCAGAATTATCTGTGGCAAAGCCCCTTTCTGATTTCCACACTTGATATGATCTCTAGTGAAGCCTTTACCTTTTCTCTGCTTTCCTGGAAGAAGCTGAGTGCACAGACAGAATGCTGGTAAGAGGCCACGGGGCCGCTGAGATCAGTGAGTTTTTATCGCAACAGCAAGTTGAAGAGGCTGTGACATTTCAGTGAGTCCCCAGCTCCATCTTGAGGAAAAAGGGAGTGTCCTGGCCCACAGGTCCCTGCTGGGGATGGGGCTCTCCAAGCGTCTGACAAAGTTTGTCTCTGAACTACTGTTCTCTTCTCGTGAAAGCCATCTGGTTTTAGCTCCTCTAAAGGGCCCTGTGTGAAGCATCTGTTTTAACTCGAGTGTTCTCCTCAATTTCCTTGGGAACATGAACAAGACCCTTCTATTTCCAGATCCAAAGGCTCTCATCTCTACGGGGACAGCTTTGCTCCTGGCAGTGGCTCTTCTCCTTCGGGGGTCTTCAGGTTTCCACTGCCAGGAAAGTCCGTCTCTGGCATGACTTGAGAACAAGATAACAACAAAACCTGAAAAGGCTCCCTTACTTGTGGTGTGGGTTGGCCTGACCAGCCACTTCCTGGACAAGAGGTGGGCAAAGGGGGACCGGTTCTTGGTGTCTGTGTAGGTGGCTTCTATATCAAAGGTGGAAATGCCCGTTAGGAAATTGAGATTGATTGAGTGAGCACTGGTTTTCACTGGCTCTTAGATGTTTTATTTCTTAGCTTGTGTTTGCTGAACACCTGCTGTGCCAGAACCTTTGCCTAAGGCTTTAGTGGAGAGCAGAGTCAGGGTGTTGTGGCAGATATACTTGGTTTCTGAACCAACAGTGTTTCCCAACCTCCTTCTTCCTTTCTGGCTGAGAGCGTCACTCTCAAGATAGAGGCAGCTGCAAATGCCATCTCACTTTCCAGGCTTCCTTAAAGCCGTGGAGTGCACGTCGAACCCAGCGTTGACTAAGGCACCAGCAAGGGAAGCCTTCTAGAGAACTGCTAGGGAGGATTATCTCTCTGACAACAAAAGAAACGTAAAAGAGAGGCTGTGCTCCCTTCCTTCTGATGGGCTTGTGTGAGGACCAGTGGTCAGCGGCCATCTGGCCATCTTGAGGGGATCAGATGACATTGAGGATGGCAGAGTACAAAGGGGGGAGGCAGCAGGTGCCTGACGACTTAATCACACAGAATTAACCAAGCCTAGAACTTCCTGTTTCCAGACAGCTCGACCTGTGAGATAATAAATGTCCTTATTATTTAAGCTGTTTCAGTTGAAATATTCTGTACTCACAGCCAAAAGCATCCTAGGTGATACACACAGAAAACAGAGTCTTCTCACGTAGGAGATTAACACCCAGGGGAGACAGGAAATGCACCCATCAGGCATCTGAAAGAGCATTTACCAATCCACGCGGTCCCCATAATTTACAGCTGGGTCTTATTTTAGAAAAGAGATGCATTCATAGAAACAGTGTGTGATACAAGTTATAATTCTCCATTAATTTCATAAATGTTTCTGAGATGCGGTTTCTACATTCTTAATTGGTCTTCAACTAACAATAGCTCCTAACACTTTGGAGTTTCTTTCTTCTGGTTTGACAAGTGGCAAATATCTGGAAATCCCTACCATTAAAGTAAAATTATTTTGTAAACAAGGTATCCTTTTTACCAAATGAGTATTCATTCTTTAATTTACCCTTCTGGTAATTTCAGATTTTGGAAATAAGGGTCCTCAGGAAAGCCCCACCTGAATGCCAGGCTCTGTGACCATGTCTGTTATTCTCAAAGACCGGACAAGGGTAAAGCATGTAATTGTGTCTGCATCTTAGTATTCCAAGTGTTTATTGTAGCCTTAGCTGTGATTGGTGTAAGGGGATGATAAAATGGTGCTTGTGGCTGAAACTCCTGGATAATACATCATTCAAAGGAAGAGGGAGGTTTTTTGCAGAATTTACCATGGAGCTCTCCACAATCCCATCACATACATCTCAAACCCCTCATCCTTAGTGAGGACCTCAAAGGCTTCGGAGTTGAAAATAAGGAAGTGGATTTTCAGAGAGGGTCCTGGTGAGCCCCATGGGGGATTGGTTCACCTCCTCCACCTCTCTCCTGTTCAGGAGCCTGTTCCCGGACTCCCTTGTTTGCAGAGTGTTGAGTATGGTTTAATTCTGCCAACAAGTGCCTTGAAGCTATATTAGGAAGCCAGAGTGGAGGCTGAGCCATTCTTCCTCTTCCAGCATGGTGGCAGATGTATTAACTCTGGCCAGCATGAGTTCTTCCAGTGCATTTTTTTTCCCAGTCACTCTTTTGCCTTAGGGTTGCTGGGCAGCTGCAAACATCAGCAGCAGTTTCTTCAGTTTTTTGACTCCCAACTGCAAAGTTAGAGGGGACAGCCTGCCTGACTGCCCTCACTCTGACACCAATCGCAAATTCAGGAGTTTCCAAAAAATCCTCAAATTATTTTCTAGAAGGCCTCACAGAACTCATGAAAAGCTGTTAGACCCCCGGTTACGATTTATTACAGGAAAAAGATACAGATTAAAACTGGTCAACAGAAGAATCCAGAAACATTCCAAATGCAGAGCTTCTGTTCTCTTCCCAAAGTCAGGATGCATTAGTCTTCTGGTATTGATGCGCGACAACATCCATGGAGTATTGCCAATCTGAGAAGGTTCTACTGTTTCATCTTTTAAAATTAAAGTGATAAGCTGGGTGTGTGCCTGTAGTCCCAGCTACTAGGGAGGCTGAGGCGAGCCCAGGAGTTCGAGGCTATAGTGAGCCACGATTGTGCCACTGCACTGCAGCCCGGGTGACAGAGATAGACCCTGTGTCTAAAAATTAAACAAAACAAAACAAGTGGGTTCTATTTTCCTATATGATAAGGCATGGGAAGCACATCTTTCTTCTCCTCAAGTCAAGATGGAAAACTTTGAAATAGATCATCCAGAAAGTTCAATATGGTTTCCCTGCAGTTTGGGGGACACATTTGACCAGTGTCTGAGCCTCCTTGAAGCACAAGTTTTTGCTGCACTGGGATTGGCTCTGATGGCACGAGACCCCCAGCTTTAGGGTGTCTCCAGAAAAGCCATGAAAATGCGTATGAGACAGAAAGTCTCGTTAGCTTCAGAAGGAGTCAATTGAGTCATAGTTTGTTGCTGTTGTTGGTTTTTGAGGCAGGGCCTTGCTCTTCTCCCAGGCTAGAGAGCAGTGGTGCAGTCATGGCTCACTGCAGCCTCAACCTCCTGGGCTCAAACAATCCTCCTGTCTCAGCCACCTGAGTAGCTGGGATACCAGTGCACATCATCACACTTGGCTTTTTTATTTTTTGTAGAGATGGGATCTCACTATGTTGCCCAGGCTGGTCACGAACTTCTGAGTTCAAGCCCTTGCAGGGCTTTCAGCGAGTCCTGAGAGGTGGAAGTGAGCCTAGACTCAGGACGGGAGAAGGAAGGCTGCCTGGGGAATCTGGAAGGGTGAGAAGGAATTAGCCAGGCAGGGGGCAGGGAAGGAACAGTGTGGACAGGGATGAGTGTTTGGGGGATGCACTTTGTTCAGAATGGCTGGAGGGAAATGCCTGAGGGGCCCTGGCACTAGATGACTGGAGAGTTTACATCTTATTTGGAAGAAAATGGAGCCTTAGAAAGGTACCCTGGAAAGGTGGGGTCTGCCTTTTGGAATGTTCACTGTGAGAGTGGAACGGAGACCGAATTGAAGGTGAGACAGGGAGCAGAGAGGCTGGGGTGGAGACCAAGATGTGACAGGTGGGGGCCCGAAGTAGGGAGTGGCCCAGGGTGCAGGTGCAGGTACTACTGGGTTCATCCCATGACATGAGTTAGCAGGCTCTGTACACCCAGTTGGGGGAAGCTGCTGTGTGACTGAGATCCCGAGCCTTCTGCTCCAAACATGCTTGCTGCTCTTTCTTGTGTCTAAGTCCAAGGGGATTTATTTTCTCACCTCTCTTCTCAGCAGATGGTCTGATTTTACTGCTCACTTTCAAGAGAAAATCTCTGCATCCAACTGGATCCTGGGTCTGTTGGTGCTATTTGTTCCTCCCCAGGAAAACCAGACCAGAGGAAGAACATAGCTGGGTAGAGCTGGCTCCATGACCCACCTGTGACAGGGTACTCAGTGGGAGGGGTGTGCCATGTGGCCCCCATGTATCTCCACAAAACACCTACCTCATACCAGGGCCATGCTCGCAGAATGAAGTTCATTTTAATAGTGACCTAACACAGGCAGCTGGGAGTAGAGATTATAAAACCATTGCCAACACATTCTAGATAGCACAGCCTATGGTTTTGAAGTGAGTCCTGACTACTGCCTCCCATCTCGGCACAGGTAACTGAGAGCTGATGGGCGTATCTTTACTGTTGCTTAGGGAGTTAAGGTCTACTTGGAAAGAGAAACCAAACTTGGCTTAGGAGAGCCTGCAGATTAGAAGGGGCTGTGGAGGGGAATGAAAGCAGAGGCCAGGTGACAGGAGGGAGGAGAGGGCTGGAGGACAGGAGAGGGATGGGGAACCCTGGATGGAAGCCCCAGCCTGTAGCTCCATGCAGAGGTTTTGAGGCTGGACAGACACATTCAGAGGAGGGCTGGGGTCCTCTCTAAATAGTCCTAGCAACCCAGATGGCCCTGGAGTTGAGCTCTTTGAGAAAGATTACACCCCATGAGAACATCCCCACTGCAGATCTGTGTTGCTGGCTTGTCCTAAGACAGAGTCAACACCAGAGAGTTTCTGGGCTGGAGCTTACAGTGGGCTGTGAGCTAACCCTCCTGGATGTGGCAGATGCCCTCTCCTTCCCCAAATCTCTGACCATCCCCAGCTCCCAGGCACCATCTCCATACTTCTCCATGCAGAGAAAGGGTTCCCTCCTTCACATGGCAGTAGGCTGGTCTCTTCCCTGCCTCCTGTGCTGGCGCCCAAGGCCCCTGATGGCTGGGGCTGTGTCTCTCCTTCCAGAAGGCCTGCCTCTCAGCCTGGGAGCAGGAGACAGAGACAAAGGGGAAGGGGAGACAGACACAACTGAAATCATTTTCCCTCTGCTTCTATACATTTCTTCCTTTGGATAAAGATTGAGGCAAAGCCAATGAAATGCAAAATTCAGTACGGTTGGGTTGAGAAATTAAACAGAAAATCAGACGATGCAAGCATTACGTTTCTTGTAGGAATATTAATTCAACTTGGTGGTGGTATTTGGGCTGGGTAGTGGGTCTGATAATTTGGAAGCCTCAAGATTGCTTATTCATAGTGCAATCACCGTCATTTCCTATCTCAGGCATTTATAAAACAGTTTCTGAGTCTTCTTGCCCAGGTCACTATTGTAAATGAGAAGTTATTCCCAAAGGATCTTATCTAGTACAATAAATGGATAAAATTATTGAATTTATTAACATCTAAATTAAAAAGTCTGAAAAATTGAGTTCTAATTAATCAACTTGCAAACAGCTACCCCCAAGGATAAGATAACAGAGCCTTTAGCAACAGCTCATGATTTGAGACATATTATTTTTTTAAACAATAATAATATTTTCACAGCAGCTCATATCCGAGGAGTTCAAAGCCGTTCCACAAATGTTAATTATTTAAAGACTTTCTGAAACTGAAGCAGATAATTACTATTTTCTCGGGCCTTGTAATGAGGAAATGGTGCTGAGAGGCAAGGGTGAGTGCCTTTGCCCAAGGTTGTAGAACGGCTTGTCAGAAAGAGAGAGGAGCAGGACGCGGGCACTTGTCTGACCTTGGTCCTGCTCTGGCCTTGAGCCCTCTGGTTTTTTAGTTCCTGCTCTGAACTGCATGATCAGCCTCGTTCCAACCCATCCATCCCCATCCTCCATCTTCTTCTGGAGAAGAAGTCTGGAGACCTCACTGTCCTCCCTGCTTTGGAGCTGACTGGTGAAATTATCCCGCAGGGCCCTCTGTCATTCACACACATGAGACACCAGCCAGTGCTGAGAGGTCCACCTTGTACTTTCCTGAAGCATGGTGGGGAAGCTGTGCTCCCTGTAAATAATGGGTCACAGAGCACTTTCATGCTGGATACATACCTCTGTTCACTAGCACCCAGGCTCTGGGAGGTAGGAAGAGGCAGGCAAGGTTAATCCTATTTTATAGATAGAGAAGGGAAAATTGTTTTTGAGTAATATTGTGTTGGATAGTTTTATATATGCTGTCTTACTGAGTTCTTTCAACATTAGTTTTACTCTTTTTTTTTTTTTGAGACGGAATCTCGCTCTGTCGACAGGCTGGAGTGCAGTGGCGTAGTCCTGGCTCACTGCAACCTCCACCTCCTGAGTTCAAGCGATTCTCATGCCTCAGCCTCCTGAGTAACCGGGATTACAGGCACGCGCCACCACACCCAGTTAATTTTTTGTATTTTTATTAGAGATGAGGTTTCACTGTGTTGGCCAGGATGGTCTCGATCTCCTGACCTCGTGATCCACCTGCTTCGGCCTCCGAAAGTGCTGGGGTTACAGGTGTGAGCCACTGCACCTGGCCCCCCCTTTTTTTTTTTTAAAATAAGAAAATTTAACATCTGCTCAGAGGTTAAGAAATGTAGCCAACGTCACACAGCTAGTCAATGAAAAGCCAAGATTTGAGCCTAGACTGTCTTCCTCCAAACCTGGGCCCTTCCTGGTGCCTTCTCTAAGGTCAAATAAGTTTCTTATAGTATCAGGTCAAGGAATCAGGGAGAGTGGGTGCGGTGGCTCACACCTATAATCCCAGTGCTTTGGGAGGCTGAGGTGGGAAGATCACTTGAGGCCAGGAGTTTGAGACCAACCTGGGCAAAATAGCGAGACGCTGTCTCTACAAAAATTAAAAACAAACAAACAAAAAATAGCCTGGCATGATAGTGCATACCTATAGTCCTAGCTACTTGGGAGGCTGAGGCAGGGTGGCGGAGGCAGGGGGTCCTGTGAGCCCAGGAGTTCGAGGCTGCAGTGAGCTGTTACCGTGCCACAGCACTCCAGCCTGGGTGAAAGAGTGAGACCCTGTCTCTATTAAGGAAAAAAAAAAGGATTGAGGACAAGAAGCCCAGTGCCTTGATGGCCAACTCAGCCTTCTGTCCTCTACCCACTCCTGAGGGTGAGGTGGGAACCCATATGAAGATCGCTGATGGTCACCATGTAATCCAGCTAACAGTGGGTTGGGTGGTTCAGGAGCAACTTCAAGGGAGGCTCCTTTAATCCCTGTCTGGGTGGTGGTTCTGGCCCCTGGGGGAATGAGAGGCCCCTCGCCTCCTACCTGCGCAGATGCAGAAGGACAGAATTTTCTGGGGCCTGCTCAGCCTTTATCACAAGCCATCAACTTCCTGCAGTGGGAGTAATCAGGCTCCTGCTCTGTTTGCTGTGAACTAATTAACTCTCCTCCCCTGGAGCTGTTCCCAGAGCCCTTCGTCATCTAAAGAGCTATAGCTCTGCATTGGGGGTTGTGCCCATGGTGGGAGGACATGAGGCATGAGCAATGGCAATGATTTCCTCCATGAGTTGGAGAAGGGGCTGGGGTCCAGGACCACTCAGGGCCACAGACCTCTGCTTCAGGGATTGGACTGTGAAAGATGGGGATTGAAAGGACTTCCTATTTCTGCTGATCACACATGCTTTCTTAGTGCCCATTCATTCTCTCCTTCATTCACTTACTTGCTGTGTGAACTTAATGCATTACTTGACTGTGTCTTAGTTTCCTCATCTTTAAAACGGGAATTCTGTTAGCACGACCTCAGAGCGTTGTTGTGATTAAATGGGATGATGTGTTACACCCTTCAGACAGTGCCTGGCACATAATCAATGGTCAGTGAGAGTTAGCAATCATTGATATTATTATTGACAATATTCTTAACATCAATATTATTAACAACCTCTCAGAACTTCCATTTCCTCAGACCTGAAATGTGGACACCCCTATGCACAGGGCTGTTGAGGAAGTGAGATATAATATAAGTAAGGCACCTAGAAGAGCATTTGGCCAGAGCTGAGTAGATAGAATGGCTTTCATTATTTTCATTCATTCAGGTGCATTCGTTAACTGCTTGTTTAAAATCTTGGGGACACAGAAGTAAGACAAGGTCTCTGGAGACAGTGCAGTAACTGTAACTGTATCTATCACCTGAAGCATGCTCCGTGAAGCAAAGGATAATTTATACTGCATTCACAGATACTTTTTAATTCTGCAAATGAATAGGGCCTTGTACCAGGCATATACCAAGATGAAAATCCCTCTAATGTGGGGTGTGCCCTTTAATTTATAAGTCATTTTCTTATCTATTTTCGCATTTGACTTTTACGTTAACCCAAGTAGTATGTAGACATAATTACCTCCACTTTATCAATAAGGAAACCGCAGCCCAGGACATAGAGTCATTTCCATTTAGTCCTGAGATGAGGGTGGTTATTACCAGCATCACTTTGTGGGAGGTTTTTTGGTTTGTTTTTGTTTTTTTGAGAGTAGGTCTTGCTCTGTCACTCAGGCTGGAGTGCAGTGGCGCAATCTCAGCTCACTGCAACCTCTGCCTCCAGGGCTCAAGTGATCCTCCCACCTTAGCCTCCTGAGTAGCTGGGACTACAGGTGTGCACCACCACACAAGGCTAATGTTTGAATTTTTTGTAGAGATGGATTTTTTGTCATGTGGTCCAGGCTGGTCTTGAACTCCTGAGCTCAAGGAATCTGTCCACCTTGGCTTTCCGAAGTGCTGGGATTACAGGCATGAGCCACCACACCCAGCCCATTTTGTTATCTATAAAAATATTATCCACCCCACCCCACCCTCCAGCTGGGAGGCAGAACCACTATGAGTTGCCTGTGATGGGCAGGGGAAGGGAGAGAAAGGGCTCTGATTCATTCATTCACTCATTCATTCATTCATTCATTCGTTCATTCTCTCAACAACTAATTGTTGAGGACCAATATGTTGCAAGTTCTCTGAGGTCCCCTGGGTCAGCTGGTGTCTCTCAAGTGGTTCCAGGCATGAGAAATAAGGCTGGGGCTTAAATTTGCTGGTAGAAAGAACTAGGCAGGTAGAAGTTCGGGTTTGGGGGCTTTCAAAATTTCCATCTTCCTCCTGAGGGACCTGGGCCCCCTCTATGCTCAATGAGTCACATATTCCTTCACCAAGAAAGGAACCACAGTAGACTTTTTAATAAAAATGTGTGGTATAATGACTTTCAGGCCAGGCACAGTGGCTTATACCTGTAATCCCAGCACTTTCAGAGGTGGAGGTAGGAGGATCACTTGAGGCCAGGAGTTCAAGACTAGCCTGGGTGGCAAAGTGAGACTTTGTTTCTAAGGAAAAACAAAAAGAACAAAATTAGCTGGACATGTTGGCTAATGCCTGTAGTCTCAGTTACTTGGGAGGCTGAATCAGGAGCATTGCTTGAGCCTGGGAGGTTAAGACTGCAGTGAGCTGTGATAGTGCCACTACACTATAGCCTGGGTGACAGAGCAAGGCTCCATCTCTAAAATATATATATTACGCGCACACATACACACGTAATGGCCTTCATTATTTTCTACCAAATATCAACAGAGGGAGGTGTGTGGGTTAAGATGGGGTGATAGAGGGCAGGCGGATAGGAAAAAGGGGCCGTTCGTGGACACATGTGATGCTGAGAGAAGAGATCTCACTTGCTCCCACCTCTGGTCCTTCACTCCAGCCCCTTCCCTATTCCCCTGAAAGCCCTTCCTCATTTTTGTCTATCTAAATGCTTTCATTTCAACTTGATATCCTTCAGTAAAACAAATAAAGAAAGAAATGCCTTCCTTCCCCGCTTGGTTAACACTCACCTCTCTCCCTGATGTGACTTCTTAGACTTACCTTACCCATGCTTGATCTTTCCTTTCTCTGAAATTGTAATTCAGGTGGACTCAGGGCTACCCCCGCTAAGTTGATTGCCTTTGAATGGGTCACTGTTTACAGCTCACATTTCCCCAGGTTAGGAGCTCCCTGTAGGCAGGGCCATTTCCTAAACCCTGCGGTATGTTCACAGCATCGAGCTGTGAAGAATCTCATCTTCATTCCCATGAGCCTGCCCTAATGCAGGCCCTCATTGTGTCTTCCCTGGGCCAGGGCAGCGCTGGCTCCTGGCACATCACTTAGCAGAAAGCACACCTCTGGTCCCACCTCTTTGCTTTTCAGATCCTCCCTCAGCTCCTCTCTCCTGCAGACTGACATTCGAGCATGTCTTCTGACTGCCACGCCTCTCACTGGCCACGGCCCCCATCGAGCACCTGATGATCTAGCCCCAGGGGCCCAAAAAAGTAGGCACATTGGCACCTCTCTGTCGAGCGCATTCCTGTTCTTCCGTGAGTCTGTCTGGAAAAATACTACCAATCTTTCGAGGCTGAGCAAAAATGTCACATTGTCATTTCAGAGCGCATGCTGCAGGCAGAGTTAATTCCCTCCTTCACCCTGATTCCCTGGCACGTTTTCTGTTTTTTTCTTTTTTTTCCTTTTATTTTAGATGGAGTCTCGCTCTGTTGCCCAGGCTGTTGTACACCTCCCCCTTCCAGGTTCAAGCCATCCTCCTGTCTCAGCTCCCACTAATAGCTGGGATTACAGGCACGCACCACCATGCCCAGCTAATTTTTGTGTTTTTAGCAGAGACGGGGTTTTGCCATGTTGGCCAGGCTGGTCTCCAACTCCTGATCTCAGGTGATCCACCCACCTTGGCCTCCCAAAATGCTGGGATTACAGGCGTGAGCCACCGCGCCTAGCCACGTTTTCTGTTTTTAAAGCAGCCCATTCCTAGGCTCATTGGAAGGGGTCATGGAGCTCTGTGTCCTGGCTCAGTAGGTCCTCTGGGAGCATCAGTCCCATGACCCCCCAGTCCTTCCCTGCTTTGGCACTGAACCCCACATAAGTCTCTTTACAGCTCTTGCCCCAAGCCTGCCCTCACCATTTTACTATTTGTGTCAAGTCGTCACCTTACAGAGACGCTGCCAAGACAAATGAGATAATATGTGACAAATGAGATAATATGTAAAAGTGCCTTAAGCTCCAGAAGATGGACTGTGTTATTATGGCTGTAAAGCTCTCTACTGGGGAAGTCAAACTTGATGACAGTAAATTGGGAAGGGGAAGATGAAGGAAGAGGAGGAGGGGGAAGAGGAGGAGGGGAGAGAGGAGGAGGAGAAGGAGGAGGAGGAGAGAAAAGAGGAGGGGAAGAAAGAGAAGGAGAAGGACGGGGAGGAGGAGGGGGAGAAGAAGAAGGGGGAAGAGGGGGAGGAGGAGAAGGGGAGGAGGGAGAGGAGGAGGAGGAGAGTCAGCATGAGCAGAAGGGCTGAATTGATCAAACCAATTCTCTTCTTCCAAACTCACCAACCAGAGGAGTCTTCTTCTGGGGGTGAGAGGGTGGTGGGCAGAGTGGGGCCAGGGACCTGGCACGGGGCAGGTTGCTCCTGGCCACTAGCAGGTCCATTGCCACCCGTTGGATGACTTGGCCAGCTAGCACTTGAAATCCCCCCTGCAGAGGTACAAATGACAAATGTAAGCAGCTGGGCCTCTTTAGTGGGGCTCCTGGAAGACAGAGCCTGTTCCAAGCAGCATGGGTGGGCGTGTTTACCTGAAGGCAGTGTTCCCTGGTCTCTCTGGAAACCACATGCCTTAGAAACAAAGGCGCTCGCACACTGCATGATTCAGGGCCACCGTTTGTTCCTCTCTGCCCCCTCCTGCAGTGGCTCCACTCATGGAGGGTGCCAAGGATATGCTCTTGGTTGCATGAGTAACTTGTTTTCCCCTCACAGAGAGTTTTCATTTTCTCCCAGTCAGACTTAGTCATTACTTATTTGGTGAATACTTAAGTGGGCGACTGAGTGGACCGTGGAGGTCTTGGAGGAGGGGGCTCTTTCGTCCTTGCAGCTTGCACAGCTGGCAGCAGGACCCTGGAAAAATGAGAGGAGGGCGCAGAGTGCATGTGAGAAGCCTTTGTGGATTTTTCTCCTGACCCGAGCACCCACTTCCTGCCCCCAACTCCCTTCTAATGCTCTCGTTGAGAAGCTCCTAGCAATTTCTTCAATTCTGCCAGGGACCACCTCCTCTGGGAAGCTTTCTCAGAGAACCCTGATGCCCCCCGCCTGTCATTCCCCCCATCCCCAGTTCCCATGGCATAGAATTGGTGTATCTGTCAGCCTTCCCCACAGGATCCAGGGAGGGTAGGAACTCTCACTGCTCTTTGTATCCCTGGGGCATGATACAGACCTGGAAATGCCTGTTCATTGACTGACCGTCAGAGCCCAGGCAGGCACAGGCCCAGCCCCCAGGCAATTTGTCCTGTGTCCTTGGAGGAAATCAGGAAAGTGTGCCCCAGGTCTTTTCCTTTTCGTCTCCTCGCACAGATGCCTTGTTTGGGATGCTTCATTTTGTTTGGAAACCTGGGAGGGGTGGCAGGGTCCCTAACCCCTCTGGGTGCCCAGGGCTGGTCCTGGCTCTCCACTGCTTCCCCCTTCCCTGCCAGCCTTTACAGACCCTTTGCCCTGCACCTCACGCCCCTCTGAAAGGGTGGCAAGCCTGGCCCCAGTGGCTGCTTCCGATGTTACCCTTGAGGACTCCCGGAGCCTTGAGCCATGCCCTTTTGGGCCACTCCGGTAAGTCACGCATCACAGCCACCTTGTCTTTGGCAGATTGTATTCTTTTTTTCCCCCTCTTTAATCATGGTAAAATACACATAACGTAAAATTGACCATCTTAACCATTTTTAAGTGTACAGTTCACTTGTACTGATTAGATTCACATTGTTGTCCAATCATGACCTCCCTTCATTTTCAGAATTTTTTTATTTATACTAAAGTGAAACCCATTAAACACCAATTCCCTGTTTCCCCCTCCCCCCAGGCCCCTGGCAACCACTGTGGTTCTTTCTGTCACTGTGAATTTGTGGCTACTTCTTTTAATGGTACAAAGGTACAAAAGTACTTAAGCCCAGGGTGAGCCTGGGTCAGGGTACAGACCACCCATACCACATGGAGATTCCTTGGCACCAAGCCCTGTTCTGCTTAAGACACGAGCTTGATTTTGACACTTCTCTTGTGGATGGCAGAGCCCAGAGTGGAACCCAGGTTCATTTCATTCGAAAGCCATGTCCAAAACTCCAAAGAGTCAATCTTGAACAGGGGTTGTATTAGTTTGTGTTGCTATAAAGGAATACCTAAGGCTGGGTAATTTTTAAAGAAAATAGTTTTATTTGGCTCACTGTTCTGCAGGCTGTACAGGCATGCCTTCATCATCTGCTTGGCTTCTGGTGAAGCCTCAGAAAGCTTTTACTCATGGTGAAGACAAAGGGGCAGCAGGTGTGGCATACGGTGAGAGAGGGAGCAAGAGAGGGGAGGAGGTGCCAGGCTATTTAAACAACTAGCTCTTTCCTGAACTAATAGAGCAAGAACTCACTCATTATTGAGAAGAGGCCACCAAGACATACAACGAAGGGTCCAAACACCTCCCATGAGGCCCTACCTCTATCATTTCAACATGAGGCCCAGGGAGAGCAAGTGGCTGGCCCTCGGACATACTTTCTGTAAGTGGTAGAGGCAGGATCCTGACCCTGCCTGTCTCATCCTGGTGACCGGCTTACCCCAGTCTTACCAACACCAAAGGCATTTCAGGAACCTTGTCAGAAGACAGTAGGGGGCTTGGGGCAAGCTGTGGCTTTAGAAAGTTGTGAGTTTGGAGTCCTTCAAATCATTCATACTTGATGGCTTATTCGTGAGACCAGTTGTGTCCATGGACACCCAGGTTTCACATTTTTCTTTCCTCCTCGCTGAGGGTTTACATTCATTCATTACAAATGAATGTTGACAGTGAGCTCTCCCAGGGGTGGTGCAGTCAATACCATTACAGCCCGAGGCTGCTAGGCTCTCCAACTCAGCCCTGCCTCTTGGAGGAATAATAACCATACTCGCTCACTTTTATTAAGCACCTTCCATATGCCAGGCACTGGTTGACCCATGTAATCACATCTAATTTTCACAATTGTCTTAGGTTGGGTTTTTCAGAAGCAGATTTGAGATGAAGATTCTCATGCAGGTGGCCTGCTGAGTGAGTGAGTGAGTGCTAACAGGAGAAACTGACATGAAAGTGAGGGAAGCCAGAAAGAACCGGCGACGAGGCCAGGCACAGAGGAGCCACGTCTGGAGTCTCATCTCAGCCCCACACAACCGGGCAACCTGCAGCCTGGGTGATATCTCGGAGTTGCCCTGCCTTGAGGCAATGGCTTTGGTTCCTCTTATCAGTAGTGGGTGGGAGGGAGGGATGGGTGGGCAGGGTGTAGGGCTGGGGGCTGAGCTTCTCAGGAATCCCCAGGTGAGTTGGCTTAAGTGGGCAAAGGCAATTTTCCAGAGAAGGGTGCGGCTGGGGGCTATTAGCAGCCCAGACTGAGAAAGGGTGTCTTGGCGGGCCTTCACTGGCATCTTCTAGAACATTCTTCTGAGGTATGCTCTAACACTATCTCCACATTATAGAGGAAGACTGAGGCCCAGGGAGGGCAAGTGCCTGGCCCTAGGACATACTTTCTGTAAATGGTAGAGGTGGGATCCTGACCCTCCCTGTCACCAGCTTACCCCAGGCTCACCCCAGTCACCAGCTCCTACACTACTAGAGACAGGAGGCTTCATTCCAGGAGCTGTGGCTGATTCTGGGAGTACTTCTACCTTCCTGGCTCTGGCTTTTTGTACTGCATTAGTAGCGAATAAACCCACAAATCCCCAGGGCCTACCACAATAGGAGTTTCTTTTTTGTTCACATGAAAGTCCAATTAGTGGTAGGGGAGGAGGTGGTGTCCTACAGTCATTCAGGGCCCCAGGCTGGTGGGGTCTGCCCTCCTCCCAGCACATCCCCATGGAAGCCCTGGGTATTAATATCCAGCTGGCAGATGAGGCAAATGAGAGCGTGGAGGACTGTGCAGGAGGCTCTAAGGGCCCAACAAGGAACACCACTTCTATCTTCATTCCATAGTTCAGAACCCGGTCACTGCCTCCTCTGAGATGCAAAGGGGACTTGGAAATGTGGTCCCCAGCCAGGCAGCCTCAACTCTGCAGAGTGGAGGGAGATCCTCAAACAGGTGGTCCACAGCTCCCAACTTGGCTTCATGTTGGCCTCCCAGCTTGGCCCCACTTCTGAAGCAGCATCATTGTCTGGGGTAATATCTGAGGTTTGTCTTCTCATGCCAAGAGACGTCGTCTCTTGCAAGAGAGAGGGGTGCCCGAATGGGACTTTTGGCTGGCGGCGTGCACCGGACTTTATAGACAGGCTTGAGGAAGCGGTGTCCGCTTTATGTGGGGCCCACAGATTGGTTGGACCAGGTGTGACTTTACATAGCATGCTGTGAAGCTGGCCACCCCACCATAATCTTATTATGCAAATGGGCTTTCCACTTGGCGGGCGCCATGTTGTCTGCTCCTTTTTGTACACAGGGCTGGCAAAGAGAAGGGAGGATGGAGCCGTCATGTTGGACATGCCTAGCCTCAGGTAGCCCCTTTCCTACTGGCACAACTGCTGGCATTCGCGAGTGCAAGCTTCTAACTTGCGTGTCTATGTCTGCAGCTCGATTTTACTGGCTGCTCTTTGTTAGAAAAGAAAATGATTTGTGGGCTGCTTTTTATTAAAAGAAAAACCTTACTGAGGACTTCCTTACCCTCACTACCTGCCTCAATAATTTCTTTTGAACTCCTTTATCACTTCCTTGGTCCTGAGTGGTCAACTTGGGCTGACATTGTCATTTCTTATCTCTAGCCCCATCTCCAAGCAGCTGAGTGCTCTTTTACTAGCAGTTGCCTGGGGTATATCTTCGGGGCTGTTCTCAGGGTGGCACCTGGGCCCTGGAGCGTTGTTTCTGTCCATTCCTGGGAGGTGGGTGGGGTGTGGGTGAGGATGAGGCTGCTGGGGGCTGGGAAGCTGGCTGGCTCCAGCATCAGCACTTTTTCAAAGAAGCGAAGTCAGACCCAGACAGAATGAAGATTTGAGGAAGGATTCTAACATACTAACACTAAACAGAGTCTGCATCTCAGTAATCCAATGGAAGTCCTTGGACCTACTTAGTGCTTCTAAACACATGTCCTAAGCCAGGCCCAGGTGATACAGAGGTTAGAGCCCCCACAGTGGAGCTCATGGTCCAGTAGGAGAGACAGAAACGACCGTCCACAGTGATGTCACAGCACAAGCAGCCTCATAACCGGGGGAGACCCCTGGGGCAGTGGGAGCCCCTGCCTGAGGCTGGAGGAGTCTGGGATGGCTTCCCAGAGGAGGTGAGGCCAAGGCCCACATTGAGGGCTGACTAGGAGCTGTCCAATGAGATTTTGAGAGCAGGGTGGATAGTGGGTGGGTGCCTGTCCAGCACAGGGAATGGATAGGATCAGCAGTTGCATGGCTGGGTGATGGAGGAGAAAGAAGCAGGCCTTGAAGACTATTCTGGAAGTAGGCTTTCTCCTAGGGGCTGTGGGGAATCACTGAAGGATTGCTCAGGAAGAAACCTACCCAGGTCTGTGTTCCAACTATCAGGTGGAGGATGGTGAGGAAGGTGCTGCATTACTCTACGTGAGAAATAAGGACCTGAATTTAGGCAGTGACTGCAGGGACAGAGTGCAGGGGATGGACTGCAGAGATATTTAGGGTAGATGGGTGAGGAGGGAGGAGTGGGGATGATCCCCAGTTTTCTGGCTTGGGGGCTGGTAAATGGGGCCATTTACCATTCACTGAAAGGGACCAAGGCCATAAATCCTGGGGCGGCATGGAGGCACTCAGTGCGGTGGGGAGAACACCGGCATGCAGCGCCAAGGCCTAGCTTCTGGTCCCAGGGTTCTCTTTAGAAGCCAAATGGCCTTAGGCGAGCCATTAAGCTTTCAGTGCCTCAGTTTACTCATCTGCAAAATGGCACCCATACCTGCCTTCCACCAGGGAAATGTGAGGATCAAATAAAATATGTGAGTGAGAGTGTCTTGAAAACTGCAAGGAGTTCGTGAATATAGGGAGTTAATGCAAAGAGAAGCGGCCACAGGAGAGGTCACAGATCCGACAGCCAAGACGTTGCTGGAGATCCCTGGCTTGGGGCACCATCTGAGATATACCTGAGCCAGTCCTGGTCTCAGAGCTCCCCAAATAACCTTCCGGCGTGCTGAGGCCTGAGTGCAGAGGCCTCACTGGGATATGGATCACTGGAACCATCCTACTGTTGTAGCCACTTGCAGGCACGTCCCATGTGGTGCTTCTGGGTGGGAGGTGGGATGACCTTTTCTCTAAAAGCCTCCATGGGCTTCACAGGCCCTAGCGGCTTGTCAATTAGTGGTTCTGAAGGCAGCAATGTTGCAGCCTCCACAATGAGCTGCAGCCCTCTGACTGCCCGGAGAAATTTGCAGGGTTCAGCCAAGGGCTCAGGGATAAGACCCTCTGGATTTAGATTCCCGTGAGCACATTCCTCCCTTGCCTTTGAGAAGCATCTGTTTGCAGAGGCCGGTAGCTCCCCCTCCTTTGCTCTACAAAAAATGTTAAGCAAACATTTAGGGAATAAGTGCTTTATAATGATGAAAGTAAACATTGAAGAATACCAGCTATTATAAGACATAAGTGTTTAAAAAAACGAGAAAAAGAAAAACAAATGGAAAAATTCTGCTTTCCCTGAGGAGGCCAGTGTGTGGAGGAAAGGTAGAGGTTCAGCCTTTCTCACACCTTCTTATTTTGGGCCATAGCTCCAAGACTCAGGCCTGCAGAAGGCCCTTGAAGAGCCCCAGTGCCCAGGGTATTTTCAGTCCCAGTGAGGACATTATCTGCCTGGAATCTTAGGCAAGCAGGACAGATATAACACCAAGACCAGAGAAGACGAGCTCTGCTGAGCTCTAAATGGTGTGGAGCTTCAGGCTGCACACACGCTGAGAAAGAGATAAGGAGGGAAGGTCCAGAAGAAGGAGACAGGACCACATTTGGGCAGCCTCCTGAGACTCCACCATGCAGTCCAAAGTCTAGGAAGATGTGAAGGATTGGCGAGGCGCTCAGCATTTTGGGAGGCCGAGGCAGAAAGATCACTTGTGCCCAGGAGTTCGAGACCAACCTGAGCAACATGGCGAGACCTCATCTCTACAAAAAATACAAGAATTAGTCAGGCATGATGGGTGCACGCCTGTAGTCCCACTTGGGTGGCTGAGGCAGGAGGATTGCTTGAGTTCAAGAGTTGGAGGCTTCAGGGAGCTATGATGGCACCACTGCACTCCAACCTGGGTGGCAGCATGAGACCCTAACTGGAAAACCAGTGATGTGAAGCATTGCCCTCCAGGAAGAGATCTTTACTCCTCTCCTCCCCCGTGCACACATACGCCACTAACTCCCTGCATGCTGAGCTAAAGGAAGGGCCTGCTGAGAGCTCCATGTCTGGCAGGCCATTTAGTCACCACGTAGCTTTATGGAGGTACAATGGATATACAAAAAAACTACACGTAATTAATGTATACAGTTTGGGGAGTGTATATGTACACACTTATGTTACTCATACCACACTCAAGATAATAAACATAGCTATTACCTCCAAAAGTTTCCTTGGGTTCCTTTCTTTTCAGTGCATGCTAAGAGTGCTTGTCTTGAGATTCCCTTTTCTAACACATTTTTAGGTGAAAAATACAGCAGTCCCTCCTTATCTGCCGTATTGCTTTCTGTGGTTTCAGTTACCCACGGTCAACTGTAGTCTGAAAATATTAAATGGAAAATTCCGGAGATAAACAGTTCATACATTTTAAGTTGTGCACCCTTTCATCGTGCTTCTGAGTAGCATGATGAAGTCTCTTATCATCTGCTTCATCCCACCTGGGACACGAATCATTGCTTTGTCCAGTGTACTCATGCTGTCTACCTCATCTACCCTTTAGCCATTAGTAGCTGTCTCAGTTATGAGATCACCTGTCTCAGTATCACAGTGCTTGTGTTCAAGCAACCCTTATTTTACTTCATAAATTCCCCAAACTGCAAGAGTGGTGATTCTGGCATATTGTTATACTTGTTCTATTTTATTATTATTTTTGTTTATTTCTTACTGTGCCTAACTTACAAACTAAACTTTGTAATACATAGAGATGTATAGGAGAAAACATAATATATATGTAGGGTTCGGTACTATTTGCAATATCAGGAATCCACTGAGTGTCTCAGAACATATTCTCCACAAATAAGGGGGGATACTGTACCTTATTATTAACTATAGGTGCTATGCTGTACAGCAGACCCCTGGAACTTACTTGTCTTGTATAACTTCATACCCTTTGAACAACAACTCTCGACAACCCCTCTTTCTGCTCAGTTTTTCTCCTAGAATCCTTGCCCCACCTGTCTGGATGTAGAAGGTAGGAGTTTGACAGCCAGGGGTGCATCCTCATCCTGACTCTTTCTGGCTGTCAGCCCAGTCACTTACTGTCTCAGAGCCTTAGTAACTTCTTTACCTGTAAGTGGGTTCACAAAGGACCTACTGCACAGGTTGTTGTGAGGAGTAGATGAGCTGGATCATGGACCAGCTTGACCTGGGGCATAAGACATGCTCAGTAAGTGCCAGCCACTCTTAGGCCCCTTCTCTCTCCCTGCCCCAGGCCAGGATCCCCAGGCTAAGAGCCAGTGGTGGCCTCATTGCTGAGGTACACTTTCTTGGAATATGGGCTTGCCAGGTTCGCCCCGAAGCGAACCTCCCTGGGCTCCAAATTTGGTTTGGCCTCCTTCCAAACTGCTTTCCTAGCACCCCATACTATTCAGAAAGGTTAGTGACTTCCAGGGAGTCTCTTTACCTCCCATGGGAAGCCACTGTCACTTTGTAGAACGCCTTTAGAAAAGATGTGTTTCATTAAATTTCAGAGCAGGAAGGGCCTTTAGAAACGATTCGCGGCCCCACAGGCCTCTCCAGCAGGAACGGGCTCCAGATGGGAGGATCAGCTGCAGATGGGGAGCAAGTGTGCCGTGGAATAGAGACGCCACCTCCGGAAAAGAGAGAGAGAAGGATATCATGCCTGGTGACATTTACTCTCCGGGAAAGTTTGATGAACTTTCGCTGGGCGTAGACTTTCAATTAGCTAAAGGCTTTGGAAATTTGGGGGCTGTTGGTTCTCTTTGGGTTCCTTGGGGAGTTGAGCTTGGGAAAGTTGGGCATAGAGGTGGAGGTTTCATGATGGAACCATTTAGGGAACTTTTGAAAAACGCATATCCTCCCCTATGCTCTGCTCCAGGGTATCTCAGAACCTTCACTTCCGGGGAGTGTGTGCTGTGAAAAAGCTTCCAGGTGATTCTGATACACATTTCTGCCTCTGGCCAAGAAGCGCAGGCCTAGGCTGTGGAACAGAGAATAAGCAGCCTCTCTAATGACATCACAGCACGGCCCTGTCTGATAGAGCAGGATGTGGGAAAAGGAGACCCCACATTTGTGTCATTTATAGTTGACCCATTCTTTTCACAGATGTCCCCTCACTTGATGTCCAAGTTTACACTCAGATAGTCAAGGCTGGCCTATCTCCATTTTGCAAATGGGAAAGTTGAGACTCTGTTAGGATGAGTGCATGCTGTGAAAAGCTAAGAACCGGGGGAGGAACCCAGCTCTTCCAAGCCAAATGGCAGCAGTCTCAATCCTGGGTATACTGAGGGTGTGACGAGTGGCATTGTGGCCATTTCCAAGTGAAGGTGGGGAGACTTTAACATATGCTTTAAAAATGCATTCTTTGACCCCTTTGTCCAACTCACATGAAAAGCCCCAAGTTTCTTTGATGTCACTGGAGCCGGGCTGTCATAGCTCTCTTACGATGGTCTCTGAGCGGGCAGCCTCCAACAGTCATGCAGCGAGGGGAGCTTCTCAACTCTCCTGGCAAGGGCTGAGTGGTGAGATGATGTCCACACACATTATTCTTTGGTTTGATTGTAGCCCAGGAGTCTAGTAGGAAATAATTAAAGCCAGCTCCCAACTGGGGTTCAGGCACAGATAATAGCCTGGGTTTCCCCAAGTCAGGTGACTTGGAAGAACACATATGAGACTCCTGTGGGGAGGTGGCAGTGAGTGAGGCAAAGATCTGATGAGTGGAGCAGTCTAGGCAGCAAGGCCTGGTGCTGGAGGGAACTGTGGCCTACATTCCAGGTACAGTGGGAGACTGGCCTGGCCATCCTTACTCCGCCCTTCCATGGTGCCTGGAGCCAGGGAGGCCAAGGGCTGGGGCATCAAGGTGAGAGCTGTCCCTCGTTACCCAATACCCCTTCTGAAGGAGCTGGTCATGAGAAGGGGACAGAACTTTTCTGCAGGCCAGAGGTAGGGCAGGAGGAGTGAGGTTGGCAGGCTGGAGGCAATCTGAAGCCGCCTGGTCACTGGGCACACATGGGCCTGATTAGACTCCCATGGGCATCTGAGTATGGGAGTTTTGGACAGGAGACAGAGGCAGCAGCTTTCTTATCTGTGAGCCCTTCTACTTCCCTGCCTGGGGCTTCTAGAGGCAATGACTCGACTGTACACCTCCCAAGAAAGCACTGGAATCTCTGCTAATCAAATAGTGATGTTGGTCAGTGCTACAGGTATGACATTGATAGACACCAGTGTGAAGCCTGCCCACATGTGAGTTACATTCGTTTTGGGAAGGATTTGTTGCAAATTCCGGCCATTTCTGTTGGTAGGACCTTGTTGGTCTCCATAGGCTGATGAAGCCTGGAGGGAATGGGGGCTGCAGAAAAGGAAGCTGGCACCCTGCTTGGGAAGTAATTTACCCAAGCCCACTGTAGTGAATGTTGGGGTGCACCCTTCAGATGCTCCACCTGGGACTGAGGCTCTCATCTCCCAGTCACTGGGAATGTTGCCTCCTGCTGGCTCACAGCTGAGTCCTTTCTGGGAATTGCCCTCAGCCAAAAAGAGCCCCGGCCAAGACCATGTCCCCTTCCTGGAATAGCCAGACTCACTCACCCAGCAAAGTTGTTGGTCCAAGAATACTGCCCAATAATATCCCTGCCTGCTAAGCTCTATCTCAGAGTCTGCTTCCCAGGAGTCTGAGTTAGGCAGCCCCCAGCCTGTGGGATTTACATCACTGCATGCTTCCTCCATAGGAGGAGAGACAGTGAACAGAGCCAGAGCCCTGCTGCCAATCTCAGGACCCTTAGATTTGAGCCGTGCCCTGAGCACTCTTTCAAAGCCTTGGAGATGTGTACAAAAAATGGAAGAAGCCCCTGGAGAGAGAGTGCTGCAGTTATCAGGAGCCTGTTTGCTATGTGTCCTCAGCCCCATGGGGGGCTTGTGAAAAAATGGAGACAGCAGAGTCTAGTCTAACTTTCAGACATGTTGGCTCTTTATTTACTCAGATGTCCAGCGGCATTGCAAGAACAAGCCATAGTAGGCCTTACTTCTAGCCAGAGAGCAAGTTTTGCAAAGATTTATACTTTGTTCAGCCTTTTGTAGTAGTTAGGATTCTCTGGAGAAACAGAGTCAATAGGATGTTGAAAGGACAGGGAGATTTACTTTTTTTTTTTTTTTGAAACGGAGTATCTCTCTGTCGCCCAGGCTGGAATGCAATAGCATGATGTCAGCTCACCGCAACCTCCGCCTCCCAGGTTCAAGCGATTCTCCTGCTTCAGCCTCCTGAGTAGCTGGGATTATAGGCATGTGCCACCACACCTGACTAATTTTGTATTTTCAGTAGAGATGGGGTTTGTCCATTTTGGTCAGGTTGGTCTCGAGCTCCCCACCTCAGGTGATTTACTTTAAGAAACGGCTTCCGTGGTAGTAGAGGCAGCTGGTAAGTCCAAAATTTGCAGCGTGGGCCGATAGGCTGAAGACCCAGAGAAGAGCTGATGTTGCAGCCGTAAGACAACGTGCTGGTGGTATTTATTCTTCCCCGGAGAGGTCAGTCTTTGCTCTGTTAAGGCCTTCAAGGGATTGGATGAGACCCACCCAGACGGCAATATGCTTCTCTCAAAGCCTACTAATCTCACCTAAAAATACCTTCATGGCAACATCCAGATGTGTTTGGCCAACTATGTGAGTGCCGCCAAGTTGATGCATAACTAACAGTCACATCCTCCACATTGTGAAATCTCCATTCGTTTCAGTCCTGGGAGGCTTCTGCTCTCATTGCGTTAACAAACCATATGCTCCAGAGCCTGCTAAGGTGGTGTCATTCTCAACTGGGCATGCATGTAAGCCCTTAGGGATCCTTCTGGGGCTTTACCTTTTCTTGTACACGGTGCACATTTTTTGATCTATCGCATTTCTATTTACCAGGGTCTTGCAAGCTTGTTCTGTGAAGGGCCAGAGAGTAACGATTTTAGGATATGCAAGCCACATATATTTCCGTTGTATATTCTTCTTTGTTTTGGAACCCTTTGAAAATATAAAAACCATCTTAGCTTGCTGCCCATACAAAAACAGGCCAAGGGCTGGATTGGCCTGCAAACTGCAATTTGCCAGCACTTGATTTAAATTCCTAATATTTCAGATGCGTCTAAATGCTTGACATTCTTGGGCCGCTTCAAATCACTAAGTGCTCTCCTCCAAACTCTTCTGAAGCCCGGTTGTTCCATAGAAACCTAAATAACACAGACGCCGGGAGAACAACCAGAAGAGAAGAGCCTCTCTTTCTCAAGCTCTAATTACCAAAGTTCCCCCAAAAGATGTTTCAGAAGCTTGTTTTGAGAGAAGGAAAACTGCAGACTGTGGGGAAGGCGTCTCCATCGTGAAAGCTTTATGCTGGGAGAACAAAGGGTAAAGAACACAGACCATCAGCCTCCCCCACCCTGTGGTTTCCCAGCACAGTCTCTTCCAAGTCTGTTTCATGATAAAGGTCCCCAACAGAGAGCACTACCCCGAGTGTTCCCCCAGGCTGGGAGGAAGGGAGCCGCCTGGCTGTGACAGAGGCCTCTGACTGACAGCACACTTTCCTGGAGCCTGGGGCCTGGGGAGGTGCCTGCTAGGTGGGCTGGAGCCACAGGCAGCCAGCGAGGCCCTCAGCCCCACAGAGAGCCTTCCAGGACCAGAGACATGGGCTATTAAGCCCAGCTTTTTGGTGTGTATGTGGAGGGTGAGGGGTGGCAAGGATGAGGGTTTTTACAAACCACCAGTGAATCAACTTAACTGCGTGATCCTTTATAAAAATGTGAACTCTTATCCTGGCGGATGATATTTTAGTGTGTGTGGGCTCCTCCCTGAATGAGAGTTCAGTGAGAATGGAAATAGCTCCATTCATTGCTCCCCTAGGTTTGTATTTGATCTTTGGTTTTAAAGAAGCCCTTTCTCATAACTTGAACTTTTCATTCTTAGGAATCCTTTCCTTCCCTTCCCTCTGTCCCTCCCTCCCTCTCTCCTTTCTTCCCTCCCTCCTTTCCTTCCTTTCTTCATCAGTGATATGGTTTGACTTTGTGTCCCCACCCAAATCTCCTCTTGAATTGTAATCCCCCTATCCCCACATGTCAAGGGTGGGACCAGGTGGAGTAAATGGATCATTGGGGCAGTTGTTTCCCCCATGCTGTCATCATGATAGTGAGTGAGTTCTCACGAGATCTGATGGTTTTATAAGGGGCTCTTTTCCCTCTGCTTGGCACTTCTTCCTGCCACCTTGTGAAGAAGGTGCTTTGCTTCCCCTTTGCCTTCTGCCATGATTGTAAGTTTCCTGAGGCCTCCCCAGCCATGTGGCACTGAGTCAATTAAATCTCTTTCCTTTATAAATTACCCAGTCTTCAGCAGTTCTTTGAAGCAGCATGAAAATGGACTAATACAACCCCTTTCATCATCTGTCATGTACCTGTGATTGCAGGTGTCATGAGGGATAAGGTATTACCCCTACCCTCAGGTATAGCTCAGGGGAGGGCTTCCGCAAAGCAAATATGGAAGGATCTCTGTTCATTTGTGGTCTTCTCTTTCTCACCTAAAGTATTGTGCCTGTGATATTAATGGGAGAATGCAAATATACCAAGCACTGGATTAGCTTGGGGACCCCTTCCGGATGAGAGCTGTTGCTACAGGTGGCATCCTTCCCTACACCTGCTCCCCTTTGTTCTGAGAGGATCCATCTTTGGAGCACCAGGCTGTGTAGGCTAACTGCCTTTCTCCTCACAGGGCTGGGCAGAGCTCAGCAGACAAGGGATCACCTGTCAAAGGGTCTCCAGCCCACGGCTGAACATTGTGACCATGTGGCAAACTCCAACCCTAAAGGGACCCGCCAGAGTGAGGTGCCCCAGAACAGAAGATCAGAAACAGACACAGAGACTGCCAAATACAGAGGGCAATATCTCTCAGGGGTTAGAACAAGAATAACTCCCCAAGACCTTTCCAGAAAGTGTAATCATATAGTTCAGAAAAATGCATTGTGTGTTTAGTAGACGAACACATATTTTGTCCTAAGTTTGTCTTTAGATTTGATTAAAAATGTATTGTTACAGCTGCTGCTGTTGGGGTCAATTAGAATCAAGCCTGTAAACGACTTTCTCCTACAGAGACTGTTCCAAGTCTGCCTGAGGTCCCAGAACTGTCCCCTGGGAAACCTGGGGAGTGTGTGTGAGGACTTCTTTTTCTTTCTAAATGCCAGCATTGGACTGATCATTCTAGAGTTTGTACTTCTTTCCTAATTAACATAAAAATAAGGTTTTCGGAATCATCCCTTTTTATTACTTTTTCTTTGTGAAGTAGAACATTTAAACAGGATCCTCTTATGGTAAATCATTCAGATCCAGCTAAAGTTCAGGAGAATAATAATAGGTGCTCTGAAAATCATGGAGTGTGTCTTCAGAATTTGCAGCACACAGCACTATTTTAATTTCTGAGTTAATACAGGTTCTAACTCATGATAACAATGACTTTATGAAGACAGTCTCTGGATAACAAAGCTATTTTCATCCTTTACTGAATGGTTCAGAAATCATACTGCTTTAATCTGTTTTTAATATACTTTTTTTTTGCTGTCTGACTTCTTGAAAAATGTTTTATGATTCAGGAAAGTAAGCCATGTTTGCATGATGGAAAGGAAGAGAGAAATGGCATTGTCATTTATTCACTTACTCGTCTCATTTATGTCTTCAATTTTTTAAATCGGTGAAATCAGAATAATAACAATACATTCCTTATAAGGCTGTTGGAGGCTTAGGGCATCTGCCATGCAAAACGTGAAACCTCAGTTTCCATCTTCCAGCTTCTTTGTTCCCTCTCCTCCTCAGTAACTAATAAACATATGCCATATGCTAGAGATTGTACTATATAAAGGATATACAATTTTAAGCAAAATTCCAAGTAAAATAGCAGAAATTATAATATAGAATGAAAAATGTTACAATATAAACATCGTGGGAGATCCTCAATATTCCTCCCTTCTCCCTTTCTCTTCTTTTTCTGCTCCCATAAAGAGATCTTGGAGTTTCCTTGGTTTTTCATAGTTGAGTAAGTCCTTTAGGAGGCACTAAACAGAGCCTCTTTCACACCTGAAAAGGGGTGGGGGTGTTGGGTCCCCAGGAGAGGATCTGGGTCTCTGTGTTGAAGAGGGAGAGTGACTTCATCTTTGGAGAAAAAGGTGTTTTTAGACCCTTTGCATTTGGAGGCTGTTGGACCCCTGGCAATACTTAGGGTGACCACATTTCCAGGAAAGCTGTTGTCCTCTGTGTCCCAAGGCTGGAAGAGGAAAGTTGCCCTGCCTCCTGTGTGATGGGTCTTTAGGGAAGGCAGAACATGAAGACACACAGGTGGAGGCCTGAGAGGCTCCGCGGGGGCTCCTAGGATAGCTAGCCTTAGGGGGATGCCTGGGTGTGGGCCTGAAGGAGCTGAGCACCAGAGCCCTGAGAACTGAGGGAGCCACGTAGCACTAGGTGGGCGCACTCCTCCCTTGGAGATCAAGGAAGCCTGTTCTTGGTCAGCAGCCAGTACTGTCTTAGACTCAAGAGGACCAGCGTCAATGGCAGCTGACAGCAAAAAGCAGGGAGGGATACGGGGAGTACCAGGAGAGAGATTCTGGACTTCTCATTCCTCTGGCATGTGGGTCTGAGCTGGCTTTATTTTTTATTTGTAAAAAATAGAATAGGTATGACTTTACTTGAGGCCTGAATTTGCAGAGCAGTTCACACTGGTTATCTAAGCATATGCAGCAGGGCTATGGGGCTTGTTGTAGGGGACTCTTCCCCTCCCACCACGGTCGTGTCTTCCTCGGACACTCATTCATTCATTCACTCATTCACTCAACGAACTATATGTCACAGTTGTTGTCTCAGCTTACTCCTTGTTCTGGAAGCTTCCACGGTTCCCCGTGATCCACTGCAGTAAGGATAACCCTCTGCAGTCTGGCCCACACCTATCCTCATCTTTCCAGTCTAACCTCTCACTCCTTCACATGTACACTTCCTAGTCACAATATAGACAGACTCTTCCCAGATGTCCACACATGCCCTGGGCTGTCCTGCCTCATGCCCCTGCTGTTCACTGTCTCCTCCAACCCCTTCCAAAGCCCAGTTGTTCAACAGGAATCTAAATGACAGAGACCCTGTGAGGACACTGGAAGAGAAGGGCCTCCCTCTCCTAAGCTCTAATGACCAAAGCTCCCACGAAAGATGTCTCAGAAGCTTGTTTTGAGAGAAGAAAAACTGCAGATGATGGGGAAGGCATCTCCATCATGAAAGCTTTATGCTCAGAGAGCAAAGGGTGAAGAGAGACCACTGGAAGAACACAGACCATTAGCCTTCCTCCCTCAGTGGGTTTCTCAGCATAGCCTCCTCCAGTTCTGTTTCATGCTTAGGGTCCCCAACAGAGAGAACTATCCTGAGTACCCTCCCAGGCTGAGAGGAGGGGAGCAGGCCTGGCTGACAGCTGCCTCTGACTGACAGCACACTGTCCTGGAGCCTGGGGCCTGGGGCAGTGCCTGCTAGGCAGGCAGAAGTCACAGGCAGCCAGCGAGGCCCCTCAGCCCTGCAGAGAGCCTTCCAGGTTCTGAGTCATGGATTATTAAACCTAGCTTTTTGGTGTGTATTTGCGGGGGTGGGGTGGGGGTTTTTGATAAACCACCCGTGACCCTTGGGTGGTGTTGAATCTCTCTGAGTCTTGAGTATCTCCTTGGAAAAAGAAAGGCTGTCACCAGACAGAGTTGCAGGGAAGTCAGCTTTGTACTTCATATTCCACCGGGGTTGGCTCAAACCCGTTCACCATTAGGCTTTCCCTAATTCCTGATTCCGTGGTTATTAAATCTCTGACTTTGAACTCCTGCAGCATTGGGTTTGTAGCTCTCTCACGGCACTCGTAGCTGTGAAGTCGGATAGCTATAAACTCCTGTAGGCTGAAATCGGCTCTGACAAATATTTGTATTCCCCTGCCATAGCTAATGGAATGAAGTAGAAATTATTCACACTTGGTTGATTTGAAAACTCACAATATTAACCAACATTTATGGCTGTTTTTTTTCTGTGTGGCAAGCAAGCATTTTGCACAGGCTTTTCTCATGTCGTCACAAGGAGACTTCATGGGGTGAGTACTCTGATGAGCCCCGGTGACATCTTGGAGAGGTGAAGTAACTTGGCAGAAGTCATTCAAGCAAGCAAGGTGTGCCTCGGGAGTCAGCTCAGGCAGTCTGATGGCGGTCCACCTTCTCAACCTGCGGTGCTGTAGGTCTGCTAGTTCATACGCATGTGATGGTTTTACACCATGTGAAACCCCACCCCAAAAGGGGTTTCAGAAGGTTGTTTTGAGAGAAGGAAAACTGCAGACAACAGGGAAGGCTTCCCCATCATGAAAGCTTTAAGTTAGGAGAAAAAGGGAGAAGAAAGACCATTGGAAGGATGCAGACCAGCAGCCCCCATCTCCCTAACTGGCTGAGCTGATGGTTTGAGCTATCTTTTGCAGCTTACAGAAAATCAAGGTTCTCCCCAAGAAGAAATGAAGATAACTACCCAAAAGACCGATGGCTTTACAGCTTGGCAGACATTGGGATCCCCTGGAGAACTCTTTTTTTTGACACTTGGTGAGGCCTGTGGAGAGAAACCTGCAAGGTAGTGTGAATCTTCCCTTGTTTTCTGTTTTTGCCCCTGGCAACCACCATTCACCTTTCTGTCTCTGTGAATTTCACTATTCTATGTACCTCATGTAAGTGGAATCATACAGTTTTTGTCCTTTTGAAACTGGCTTATTTCCTTCAGCATAATGTCCTCAAGGTTCATTTATGTTGTGGCATGTATCAGAATCTTCTTCCTTTTCAAGGCTGAGTAATATTCCATTGTATGGATAGACCACATTTTGTTTATCCATTCAGCTGTTGATGGATACTTGTTTGCACCTCTTGGCTTTTGTGAATAGTGCTGCTATAAATATGAGTGTGCAGATACCTGTTCGAGTCTCTGCTTAGAATTCTTTTGGGTATATACTCAGAAGTGGAAGTGCTGGATCATTTGATAATTCTATTTTTAATTTTTGAGAAACTGTTATACCATTTTCCACAGTGGCTGCCCTGGGAGGATTGATTGAGTCCAGGAGTTTGAGGCTGCAGTGAGCTGTGGTTGCAATACTGCTCTCCAGCATGAGCAATAGAGTGAGATTCTGTTTCAAAAAATAAAAATAAAAAAAAGTAGAGTGATGTAGATATAACACACTTGCCATTGATGGTGGCATTTAGTAAACATTCAGTAGATGCTACTCTCCTAACTGTTCCCCTTTCTTGCCTTAATCTCAGAATCCCACCTTGATACAAAACTGTATCACATGTGTGCACCTAGGGGAGAAGAAGAGAAACAGCTGGAAATGTGGATCTCACTGGATTACAGAGGGCCTTGAATGCCACATAAGGAATTTGGACTTTCTTCTGCGGATAGCTGCAGTAATGGGTTGAACTGTGTCCCCTCAAAATTCATATGTTGAAATTCTATTCCCCCAGTAATTCAGAATGTGAACTTATTTGGAAATTGGGTCCCCGCAGATGTAATTAGTTAAGTTAGGACGAGGTCATGCTGGAGTAGGGTGGGCTCTAATCCAACATGCCTGATAGCCTTATAAAAAGAGGACCTCTGGAGGCAGACATGCACACAGGGAGAACACCAAGTGAAGATGAAGGCAGAGATCAGGCAATGCTTCTATGAGCCAAGGAACACCAGATTGCCAGCAAACCATCTGAAGCTAAGCGAGAGCCTGGAACAGATCCTCCCCACTCTAAGCCCTCAGGAGGAACCATCTCTGCTGACATTTTGATCTTGGACTTCCAGCCTCAGGAACTGAGACAATACTTTTCTGTTGTTCTTTGTGACCCAGTTTCTGGTGCCTTGTTATGGCAGCTCTGGCAAACTAATACAGCTGGGAACCTCTGCAAGACAGGGAACCGGGGTCAATAGGAGCGGGTGCCGGTTAGCAGAATGTGCAGGGTGAGCTACGCTGGGGAAGCAAGAGATGCAGCCAGGTGGTGACAGGAGGGGATGGAGGAGATGAGAGAAGACAGGGCCATTGCTGAAGTGGTGCTGACAGATATGGAGATGAACGGAACAAGAGAAGGGGCTGAAGTGACAGCCCTGAGGTTTGGGCCTGGCAGGTACACAGCTCTGTTTGTGGGGTTGCAGCCCTTGGTGTGAAGGCGTGTGGGGAATCTCAAGCTGCTGCCCAGGCAGCTGTGGGCTCTGTCTCCTCCTGATCAGAGGAGCCCTCCAAGGCCTCTCCTAGGCTTTGCCTTTGATGTGCGTGTGCTGAGCCTTTATACCTTGTGGGGTCGAGAGATGCTTCTGTGCAGTTCACTGCCAAAGAAGACCCAGGGTGAGCTTGTGCAGAAGATATAAACCAGGGGTGACAGGGACAAGGGTTGGGGAGGGGTGGGGGATGGCAGTCATAATGAATAACTCTGTGCTCCTCCAGCTTCTAGGGACTGACAGCCCTTTCCAAAAGACAGGGAAGGAGAACAACATCCCAACATCCGTGGAATGAATCCTCGTCATCTCTGAAATACAAAGATGATGCCAGTCCTCCCAGGCCTGAATGTGTAAGGCCAGTGAGTACAACACCTGGGACAGAGGAAGGGGCGGGGTCTCCTCACAACCTGAGACTTGTGTAGGGCTTGGGATTGCGTGGGCGATACTCCTACTCCCATAGTTCCAGTAGGGCCTAGAGGCCTAATTTCTTCCTTTCTGGAAACGAAAAGCCTACCCTTAGAATAGTTACTTTGTGTGGTGCTGAAATGTAGGCTCTTTTTGTTTTTGCATAGGGTCTTGCTGTGTTGCCCATGCTGGAGTGCAGTGGCGTTATCATAGTTCAAACCCCTCTACTCAGGTGACACCTCCACCTTCATCTCCTGAGTAGCTGGGACTACAGGCACACACCACCACACCTGGCTAATTTTTGTATTTTTTGTAGAGATGGAGTCTCGTTATGTTGCCCAGGCTGGTCTTGAACTCCTGGGCTCAAGCAATCCTCCTGCCTCAGCCTCCAAAACTGCTGGGATTACAGATGTGAACCACAGTGCCAGGCTCAATGTATGTCCTCATGCCATGTACTGGATCATTTTTTATGGTATATATTTTGTTGAGCCTGTTCTGTGGGTCAGGCATGTTGAAGCCTGGGGTTTAAAGGTAATCATGAAAGAGAAGGCACCTGTCCTTATAGAGCCTACACTCTAGCCCTAACTAAACAGTGACTATGAAGTGTCATTTCTGGGGAGGGGTAGTGTCATGAATACCAATCGGCAAGGTAAAAAGCAGGGCACACATGCTGATGGGGGGTTGCTAATTTCTTAGCAACCAGGGCAGGCCTCTGAGGAAAGACTGGGGGCTGTGAGACAGCCAACGCTGGCCTGGGGGAGCACTGGAGACAGCAGTGAGCACTGTGTGTTTGGGAATTAGGAGGTGACTGAGGCCCCATGGCGAGTGTGCAAGTATGCGTTTGGTCTCAGTGTGTTGGGCAGCAGGGGAACCATGGGATCCAACACACTTTTTTAATTTTATTTTTTGAGTTGGAGTCTCACCCGGTGGTCCAGGCTGGAGTGCTGTGGTACAATCTCAGCTCACTGCAACCTCTGCCTCGCAGGTTCAAACGATTCTCATGCCTCAGCCTCCAAGTAGCTGGGATCACAGGCACCTGCTACCACGCTGGGCTGATTTTTGTATTTTTAGTAGAGATGGGGTTTCACCATGTTGGCCAGGCTGGTCTTGAACGCCTGACCTCAGGTGATCCACCCGCCTCAGCCTCCCAAAGTGCTGGGATTACAGGCATGAGCCACCGCACCCACCCCCAACACACATTTTGCAAGAGCAAACGCATGGAGGAATGTTCTGTTTGAGTGCGCTTGTAGCTGTTGGGCTCTGGGCAAAGCGTACGAGCCCTGAGATCCACAAGGAGAGGAGGAGTTCCTGGAAATGGTGGAGGGGAGGGTGCCACCGTGAGCTGCCTCCCTTCGGCATCCTCAAGTGGCGTCCTGACCCCTTCAAGTCAAAGGCAGACATGTTCAGGGAACACCTGCTAGGAGCTGCTGCCTGAAGAGGTGCATGGGGTGGTCTCAAAAGGTGAAAAGACACAGAGAGGCCCTGCCCACACGGCCATCTCCTGAAGGCAGCGGAGGCTGGCTCACAGCAGCTCAGACAAAGAGCTGTAAGTCTGAAGAGCCAAAGGTGCTCTGTGCAGCGGGAGCTGGAGGGGAGCAGTGTCATTAACATCCCTGCCATTTGTCATCATCAAAAGGTATTTATTAAGCACCTAATTGAGCCTGATACTGTGCTTGTGTTTTATTTTCAGAGCTTGTAAGGACTAAACAATGTGCAAACAAGCAAAACAAATATCCATATAAGGCGGGTTACTTGTTTCATTAATTTTCCTTTTCTCTCTTCTCTTCTTTCTCTTCTCCCAGTTTTGAACTCCTCAAACCTGGCTAATTACAAATGACGTGTATGCAGAAAAGGTTATCATGGAGCTGCAGTTCACCGTCCAGTGATGACCACCTCACAGCCCCAACCCACACCCTCCACCAACACTCACTTGTATATACACAGTGCACACATACCCCACACCACAAAATTACCCTCACACACATGCACAATAAACGCACAGCCCAGACCACACATTCCTATACACCACATGCATGCAACACACATACCAGACACACACATACACCCAACACACTACACACACTACACATACCACACAACCCACAACACACCACACACACACAATCTGCAGGCTGTCTGGAGGCTGCTGCTGCTATCCAGGGAGACATTGTGAAAAGACCAAGCTTTTAGGGACCATGCAGGCTCAGCAATGGACAAAAGGAAAGCGCTGAGACAAGCAGGTGAGCTGAGGGCCACTCACCAGAACAGAGTCCCAGCAGGGCTGCCTCACACTGAGGAGACCTTCCCCAGCCCACAGTCCCACAGCCCCACAGAAGGCACCTCATGGGTCCCACCTTCTCTTCCATGTCACTTCACTCTCAAAGAGGAGAAGGGCTGCCTGCTTGGTCTGATTTTTACGTTAAAGCTGGGGGGCAGCAGGGGGTACGGCAAGGGTAAAGAGTGAGCGGGTGAGGGTGCAGGGTGCGGGCGCCGCCCTCTGGCCCCTCTCCGAGGCTGGAGTGCGGAGGGCTCAGTCCCGGGCCCTCTGTCTCCCTGTCATTACCCTCTCACCTCCAAAACATGGGACAAGTGTCTGCTCCCTTCTTACCATGACTGTGGGGTAAACCCTTCCAGCTGAAGTCTGGGTTTGGGAAAGCAGGCAAAGTACTCTTCGATCTGCTTGACTTGAGTTTCCCTGGCCCTCCCTTGTTGAGGAGAAAGGAGTCCTCTCTGCATCCCGCCTGGCTCCGGAAGGTCTGCATTGTGATTCGGGGGCAAGTTTGACTGTTCATTTAAGTGTTCCATTGCCTTATTTTGTCCTCCTTGCTTGGTGACTGGTTGCCCTGGGCAGAACCTAGGTAGTTGGTTTTCTCAGCTTGTGCTCTCCCTCATTCCCTCGCCTCCTCACCCCCTCACCCTCTCACCTCCCCGCCCTCTCACCTCCTCACTTCCTCACCCCCCCACCTCCTCACCTGCCCACCTCCTCACCCCGTCACTCCCTCAAATCCTCACCGTCTCACCTCCTTACCCCCTCATCCCCAACCTCCTCACTCCCTCACCTCCTCACTTCCTCACCCTCTCTCCTCTTCACCCCTCACCTCCTCACCCTCTCACCTCCTCACACCCTCACCTCCTCACCTCCTCACCCTCTCACCTCTTCACCCTCTCACCTCTTCACCCCCTCACCCCCTCACCTCCTCACCCTCTCACCTCCTCACACCCCCACCTCCTCACCCCCTCACCTCCTCACCCTCTCACCTCCTCACACCCCCACCTCCTCACCCCCTCACCCTCTCACCTCCTCATCCCCCCCCACCTCCTCACCTCCTCACCTTCTCACCTCTTCACCTCCTCACCCCCTCACCTCCTCACCCTCTCACCTCCTCACACCCCCACCTCCTCACCCCCTCACCTCCTCACCCTCTCACCTCCTCACACCCCCACCTCCTCACCCCCTCACCCCCTCACCCTCTCACCTCCCCGCCCTCTCACCTCCTCACTTCCTCACCCCCTCATCCCCAACCTCCTCACTCCCTCACCTCCTCACCTCCTCACCCTCTCACCTCTTCACCCTCTCACCCCTCACCTCCTCACCCTCTCACCTCCTCATACCCTCACCTCCTCACCCCCTCACCTCCTCATCCCCCCACCTCCTCACCTCCTCACCTTCTCACCTCTTCACCCCCTCACCCCCTCACCTCCTCACCCTCTCACCTCCTCACACCCCCACCTCCTCACCTCCTCACCCTCTCACCTCTTTACCCCCTCATCCCCTCACCTCCTCACCCTCTCACCTCCTCACACCCCCACCTCCTCACCCCCTCACCTCCTCACCCTCTCACCTCCTCATGCCCCCACCTCCTCACCTCCACTGGAGAGTATGAAGAGTATTGGGGCAGGTGAGGGAGTGCTTGGGGAATGCATGAGCACCTGGGGGAGATGCAGGACTGACTGGGGCCACTGCAGGGAACATGGTGACCTCGGGACACTCAGGGGCCTGGGCAGAGTTCTAGTCAGTGGCAGGGAGGGACAGAAGAGGAGGCTGGAAGCCACAGCCTCATGTCCAGGAAGGAGGAGGACTTCCTCTTCCCCTCCCTTCTCCTCCTTCCCACACTTTCTCCTACTCCTCCAACTCCATCTCTCTTTTCTCTTGCCTTTCCTTCTTCTCCTTCCCCTCCGCTCCTTCCTCCTCCTGTCAATCAAAAATGATACACCAGGGCCCATTTTTAGGGCAGCCCTCCAGGGGTTCCTACACTCTATGAAGGAAGGCAGGCAACAGGCGAGTAAGTCCATGGGTACCATGGGCACTGGCAGATGCTACAGGGACAGAAAACAGGTCAGTGAGACAGTGGGTGTGGAGTCACTTTAGTCAGGGAGCGCCACTCGTAGGGGGACATTTAGGTGGAGGTCTGGGCGAGGAGGAACAAGCCACCATGTAAAAATCTAGGGGGAGGAACAGCCAGTAGCAGGCTGGAGGGTGGGAAGGAGCTGAGGGCCAGAGGGAGGGAGTGAGGGAGGGCTGGGGGGAGCAGGAGGCAAGACTAGGATGGAGAGCGAAGAGGGCTGGCAGGCCCCGTGAAGGAGGGCAGGGCATATTCAATCCTGATGAAAACTGGAAGGAGAGATGTGATTATGCTGCGTGAAATATGGACTATCAGCAGGCAAGGGTCGAGGTTGACAGACCAGGAGTGGTGATGGTGGCTTGTACTGGGATGTAGCAGCGCTGATGATCATGAGAAGTGGTCAGACTTGGGATAGGCTTTAGAGGTACAGACTATAGGACTAACAATGAATTCAGTATGGGTGTGAGGGAAGACAAAAAGGAAAGAGAACTTGAAAATAAGTTTTTCATGTGAGCCACTAAATGGTGTTATCTACTGAGATCAGGACATCTCGTGTGGAGAGTGAGTTTGGTGGGAGGAGGGGTTGGGTGGAGGACCAGCTATTAGATTTTGGCCATCTTGGGTATGAGAGAAGGCATCTTGAGAAGGCTGCCCATCCTCCAGCCTGCTCTTGACTGTTCCTTCCCTGAGATTTTTACATTAGGACAGCTAGCCATGCTGATGTGGATGGAGTTCAGGAGGATGCCAGGCTATAAACTGGAGAGTCATTAGCACAGAGTTTAAAGCCATGACCCATGAGCTCACTTGGGAGGAGACTGTGGATAAAGAAAAGAAGCAGGCCGAGGACAGAGCTCCAGAGTTTCTCAAGATATAGAGGACTGGGGGTGGCAGGTAGGGGGTCAAAAAGAAAGCTCAGAATGGGTGGCAGTGAGGTAGAAGTTGAGAGTGGTTCTGTGGAAGGTGTAATTGTCAACTCTTGGTGTGCAACAAACAACCTCCAAACCTCTGTGATGTATGAGGATGAGTGTTTACTTCACTTACCAGTCTAGTTTAGTTGGGCCTTGGCTCATCCATGCTGGCTCCGTTCTGCCACGCATGTCTCTCATTCTTCTCCCGGGACCAGTAGATTCTTCTCATGGTGATGGCAGAGGTGCGAGACAGCAGAGACTTTTCAAGTCTTGAGTCACATCATGCTGGCTAGCCCTCCATTGAGCAGAGCAAGACATACTGCAGAAACTAAAGTTAAGGGGAGTGGAAAACAGACGCCCGCCCCTCTTTGGTGAGAGGAGCTGCAAAGTCACTTGGTGAAAGGAGTGCCTGCAGGGAGGGGTGAAGAACAGCAGCTGTCAGGGCATGTACCAAGGAAGACAGGGAGGAAATTGTTTCCAGAAGGAAGGCTTGGCCAGTCATGTCAAATGCCTCTGAGAGGTCAGGTAAGATGAGGACAGGAACGTGGGCCAGATGGCCACCATTGGAGACCTTGACAGGGCAGTTAGTTCCAGCAGGGTGCTGGGGATGAAAGGTTTGCTGAAGTCAGCTGAGGAGAGACAGGAATTGAGAAAGTAGAAACAATGTCTACAGACAACACTTCCAAGGTTTGCTGTGAGAGCCTGAGGGGCACAAGGTGTAGCTGGAGGGGGATGTAGGTTCCAGTAAGGGTCCCCCAACTCCTCTTTCTCCCCTCCTCCTCCTCCTCCTTCTCCTCTTCTCTTCCTTTTCCTCTTTTCCCTTCCCCGCATCTTCCTCCTTCTCCTCCTTTTCTGCCTCCTTCTTATTCTCTTCTACCTCTTCCTCTTCCCTCTCCTCCTTCTCTTCTTCCTTTGCTGCCTCCTCTTCCTTTTTCTCCTTTACCCTTGCTGCTTCCTTGATTCCAGGAGTCAGCACTAAATCAATACTAATAATACTAAGTCAATATTTAACTATAGTTCAGTATTATAGATTAAACGAATTTCTGAAGTCCTGGCTACTAAATATTAGCATTGTTCTTACGGGAAGTTGTATCCTGAGTAACCAATAGCCAACTTAAAAAAATAACTTTTAATTTGGGATTGTAGTGTGTGTGTAAACATCCATTAATAGCACACACACCCCAGAAGTCCTTGTTTATGCCTTAGTCCTGGAAGTCACTCTCAGGTGTGTCTGATGAGAGAGAGGGAGGAGGCTCTCTGTGATGCTGGTTCATTTGTGGGTAAGGGGCCTGAAGAAGGGGGATGAGGGTAATGAAGAGAAGAACTGTGGAGGCAGAGAGGGGTGGTAACTGCTGTGGACATTGTGCTTTGGACCCAGGACCCAAGAACTTCTGCCAGCTGTGGGGAAGGGAATGTGGGGAGAGGGAGAGCCTCTGAGGCCCAGGGCATAAAGCAGGCTCCCGGGGCCCCAGGGTGACAAAGTGCTGGAACACATTTGGAAGCCAGGATGCTGATAGCAGGGCTAGTGTTGGAGAGAACAGATAGGCCAACCATGCTAGTGCACAACCATGGGGGCTCCTGGGCGTAATGGGACAGAGAGGACCTGGTTGAGTAAGTGGGAGCAGGCGCCAATGACATTTGAGTTGGAACTGATGCTATACCAGGGCTCATTTTTAGGTACCATATAGGGCCAACCTGTATTTGTTGGCTGGCTTATACACACGGCCAATGATGCACACCCTTTAGCTTGTCCCCTGCACTCATTTCAGTCATCCTTGCTAGGCATTGTGTGCTAGAGTGTATAAAACAATGGGCTTAAAGAAGTTTGGTGCTGCTTGTTCTTCTTGTGCAAGTCACTTAAGCTTGCTTGGCCTCAACTTCCCCATCTGTGATATGAATGTAATTAAATTTAACTATTCTCTAGAATTGTTTGGGAGCTCTTTGTAAACTATGATACACGCGCATATGTAATACATATCTATGTACCTCTGCATCTCTGTAAAGCACAGCTGTACCTGTGTGAATTCATACTTATCTCAATTAGGATAGATTGTCTCAACTTCAAACATTCTGTCCCATCATATACAGGATGTCCCAGAGCATATTCTGGCTCCAGGCTACCTTCCTTTTATTTCTCCAACAATTCTACTGAAATACCCTAGACTCAAGGGGATGCCATTCCCGATCTCGAATGTCCTCCAGCCTCACATCCACCGAATGCAATCCCACCCATCCTTTAAGACCCCCACTCCATGCCACCTTCTCCATGTAGGTTTCGTGGATCCCCTGTGTGATCCTTCCTTCATCCTCTAAACCTGCATGACTCTTTGTACCTTCCTGTGGGATGGTCACATTCAGCTTTGGGTTATAGGTACTTTGTAAGTGACTCAGATTTGCATTTATCAAGTAAATGAATGAAGTGTGAATTACTCGTTTCTTTAATAAACACAGAGGGAACAAAGATTGTGTCCCATTGTGGGAGACACGGTTCTGCCCCCAAGGGGTTTACAGTCTGCTGAGGAGTCTAATGAGTCATGAGCCTTTCATGGTGGAGGCCACATGCAAAGGGTGCCAGGCTCATCAGATGCTGCAGTTATGTGACCCCAGGCTTCTGCTGGGAGGCAGGGGTCATTTAGAATCTGTGTGAAACAAACTCACAGATGCCAGTTGGGCATGGATCATTTAAATCAGCAAAAGGCGTGTGGGGAGGTTGTTTGGGTGCAGGGACTACTTTAAGAGTCAGTCTTCCCTCCTCGGTTACTCCCACATTCAGGCCAATTTTCCCACTTTCCTTATATAGTTACAATTTTATCTCTATAAATTCCCCAAACTAGAACCTCATAGTGCATTAGGGCTTTGCCTTCAATGCATTACCACCTTAATTCATCATGCTGCTCTAAATGATGGCTGCTCAGAGCCCAATAAATCACTCTGCACTTCCGAGCTCACAGCATAATGAATATGGAGCTTTGGAAAGAGATGGAGTTGATTCTTTGTCTCCCTACCCTGGCAGTCTCTTCCTTAGGAAAACCCATTTTAACTAAACTTGGGGGAAAGGTGGGGCAACGGTGGGATGAAGTGTGGGGGCACAAGACTAGGAAGCGGCGGAATTAGAGCCTAGGTTCCCTCCCTCCCTGCTTCCCTTCCTTCTTTCCCTCTTTTTTTCTTCCTTCCTTTTTATTTTAACAAGTATTTATTGAACGCATACTTCAGTGCAATAAAAGCATGCCTGAAATTCCAGAAACCAGATACCTGGGTTTGCTTATCCTTGCCTTAAATATATGCACCCTCCAAGAATCTTTAGTCAATGTTGTCTCTGCTGGAGGGGTAGCCCCTATTAACCATGAACGCCTCATCACAGTGTAAACTGGTGGATCAGATAAACCCTGGCACACACTGAGATCCTAAGGGACTGCAGCATGCAGTGGGAGGGTCCAGGGAGTGACTCTGGGGAGGATGGGCTCAGGAATGCCAGCATGGTAGGGGGCTCTGATCAGTAAGAGATGAAGGTTTTGGCTCCTGATAGACCCCAAAAGGAGATCTGCAAACATACATTGCATTTATGACATACACTGCATAATGACGAAATTATGCTCATGAAAGTTTGGGCAAGTCACTTTACATCAATACACTTTTCCATATTTGTAAAATGAGGTTGTTCTCAATGATTTTTGCTTAGGAATTTATCCTAAGAGAATAACTAAAGGCTGTACACAATGATTCACCTACAGGGACGCACAATGGCATTGCTTGTAATAGCAAAACATTGAAAATAATCAGTGTCCAACAACATTGCAAAACTAGCAAATTACATGCTGGTACTTCACATAATGGTGCATCCACACAATCGATTAAAATGCAGTCTTTCAGCTTAGGTAGCACTGTCTGTATCTATTCGGGTCGGCCTACCTATCTGAGAGAGGAAGAGGGAGACATGGATATGTCATGCATGATAAAATAAGTTTAAAAAGTAGTTTTCAGAAACTGATATGTATAGTGTACTTCTATCTGGTTTACAAATATAGCTATATCTATATGAATGTCTAGAAGCAGGAAGAACCTGAAGGAGTACGAGAGAACATTTGGAAGGACAAACACTGAATGGTCATAGTGTTATCTCTCCATGATGAGGTTCAGGATGACTTTGCTTTTCTTTTCTAATTATCTGCATTTTCTAATTTTTCTACAGTAAGCATGGGCTACCTGTGTAATAAAACATTAAAATTAATAAACCTGTAGACCAAGGTTCATAGCAGCATTATTTACAAACAGCAAAAGATGGAAATAATCTAAATGTCCATCCACAGATGACTGGATAAACAAACTGTGGTATATATACAGCCTTGAAAAGGATGGGTATTCTGACACATGCTACCACACAGATGAACTTGAAGACATTTTTCTAAGTGAAATAAACCAGTCACACAAGGACAAAGATTATATGATTCCACTTATATGAGATGCCTAGAATAGGCAAATTCTTAGAAAGTAGAATAGTGGTTATCAGGGGCTGGGGTATCAGGAGTGGGTAACATGGAATTTGTATTTAATTCTTCATTTATTACACAGCAGTTAGTATTTAATGGGTACAGAGTTTCTGTTAGGGATGAAAAAACATTTCTGGGTGGGATTGTGGCGATGGATGGTCAACAATGTGAATGTACTTAATACCACTGAATTGTACACTTACAAATGGTTAAAAAGGGTAAATTTGGCCGGGTGTGATGGCTCGTGCCTGCAATCCCAGCACTTTCGCAGGTGGAGGCGGGAGGATCGTTTGAGCCCAGGAGTTCAAGATCAGCCTGGGCAACATAGGGAGACCTTGTCTCTACAAATAATAGTAATAATAATAAAAATTAGGGCCGGGCGCGGTGGCTCAAGCCTGTAATCCCAGCACTCTGGGAGGCTGAGACAGGCGGATCACGAGGTCAGGAGATCGAGACCATCCTGGCTAACATGGTGAAACCCTGTCTCTACTAAAAAATACAAAAAACTAGCCGGGCGAGGTGGCAGGCGCCTGTAGTCCCAGCTACTCGGGAGGCTGAGGCAGGAGAATGGCGTAAACCCGGGAGGCGGAGCTTGCAGTGAGCTGAGATCCGGCCACTGCACTCCAGCCCGGGCGACAGAGTGAGACTCCATCTCAGAAAAAAAAAAAAAAAAATTAGCTGGGCATGGTGGTAGGCACTTGTAATCCCAGCTACTAGGGAGGCTGAGGTGGGAGGATCTCTTGAGCCCAGGAGGTCGAGGATTCAGCAAGCCGTGATCGCACCATTGCACTCCAGCCTGGATGACAGAATGAGACCCTGTCTCCAAAAAAGAGGGTAAATTTTATGTTGTAACATGAGAAAAATAGATAGATAATGGATAGATGGATCAATCAATGGATAGATAGATAAAATCAAATGAAGAGGTGCTTCCCAATGGCCCTTCTGGGTATGACACTGTGCCACTCTCTATCTCTACAAGTCTCAGCCAGGAGGAGAGGAGGAGAGGATGAAAAGAAACAACTCAATTCTCTGGAGTCCAGGGGTGGAGAGAGGGCTCCCATGAGTCCACTTGCGTTATTAGAGAGTCAGGGCCTTGGCTCTCCCCATGACGCCGTGGCTCTGGCTGCCTAGTAAAGAGACCTGGAAGCTGGGGCACAAGTGGGGAGCGTTGTTTTCACAAGGCTAATTAACCAAATGTGTTTTCCTCTCTTGTGTCTGTGTTTTCACATTAGGTTTTGCTGCAAAGAGGATATTAGAGCTAATTAGACTCACAGCTTTGGACGGATCTCTGAATAACCAATAAGTTATCTCTTATGGAAACGTACTAGCCAGCACAGCCATCCTCTGCCTTAATTGCATGTCTCTGCAGCCCATAAGGTACTAAGGCTCCCACGTTAGAAGATTTGCAGTCGACTGGAGACAGAATTCTAGGACACCTTTCCATCTGCTGCAGGAAAGCTTTCCATGACTCAGTGGAGGCTGGACTCTCACTGCTCTTCATCACGAGCTCTTGCCTCAGGCAGGTCAGATTCTCTACCAACCTAGATTCTCTACCAACCTCATCCGTGCTGGGGCCCCCTGCCTGATCTCACTGTGGGAGACCCTTCATGGGGAGACTTACCCAGCTCACTGGAAAGGTGTCTTCCTTCCTCAGCACTGAGCTGCCCCAATAACTCCCAAGGATAGGCTGCTATAGCCAAGTTTCTAAGGGGCTCTGCACCCCACCCTCACCCAGCCACAGCAGACTGGCCTTAGGGTGGACACCAGCCCAGGAGAAACCATTCCAGAGGTGAGACTGAGCCAATCCAATTCTCTCTTGGGGGAATCTGGAATAGAGACATGGAGAAAATGGTTCTGTTAGCTTCACAGTGCTTTTGTTTCACTCTTAAGCAAAGGTTTAGTAAGGTTAAATAATTGCAGCTGACCCAGGAAAGAAAGGAACTGAGACAGCTTGAGACACAGAGCAGTAGGATCTCCTGGGCTGCCATTAACATTCTAAACTAGTCATTGTGTCTTCCCTTTCTGAGTTCAAGTTTGCAGGAGAAACAGGCTGGCTCAGCTTGGGTCAGGTGCCTACCCTCGGGACAATCAGTTCCAACCAGGGGCAAGATCACATGGGCACAAATAGTTCCTGGGGGATTCCCTTGCGTTTTAGGGGTCTTCCTAGAGAAGGGGGCATTTTGAGGGCCAGGTAGCCACCTTGAGAGGTATCTAGGGGGGTTACCGAGATGAAGACAGAGCAGAAGAAGGCGGTGTGCAGAGGCAGAGGGGAGAGAGCCAGATGCAGGAGATGTGGTGGAGGCTGGGAGGACAAGGAAGGGGATGTCCTCACATTGAAAGTTTAAGGGTGGGCTTCAACTCACATCTTGGAGTCCTGTCCTCTGTGGCCACCATCTGAGAGGCTCTTCCCTTGATAAAATCATTCTGCACATGTTCCATTTATTACTCCCCTCATGAGAAGATGTAGCTGCCTGTGAATCTGACAGCACTTGTGAAGCTGGGGTGGAAGGAAGGATTTGCTCTTATCTGATCATGACCATTTTCACCTGGCTGTGCAGGCAAGGGCTACTTTGCTAAAACTTAATTCTAAAGGTGACTGCATCTGTTTCCACCTCCCACTGCTGCTTGGCTTCTGCCGGCTCCTACCAACTGAATATTAAAAACTAAGAGACAAGTGAGCATCGGCACACCCTGCTTGGAAGGGCCCACTCTTCCCATTCAAGTTGGGGTATCAGGGTTTTGAGAGCTCAGAATATGATGAAGTGCACAGCTGCCACCTCTGTGGGATGAAAGAACTGAGTTGTTCATGTACTTACTGGCATTTCTTACCGTCTCACCAGTTTCTGGCTTGGAGGACATTTTGCTCAAATTCTCTGCAAACTACCTGCAACTGTGGCTCCTTGGAAAGCATGGTGCCCTGAAAGAATCAGGATGAAAGGGAGCACCACAGGGCAGTGGGTGCCAGGTGTGTGAAGACTGAGCATGGGCCACCCCTCAGGAGGGACAGTCAAGCAGAGGAGAGAAGGTGAGAGTGTTCAACTCACGAGCTGATGAGTGACACCTGTGCATCAGAGGTGTTACTGTTATGGTGGGTGGATATGGGGAAACTTCTAGGAAAGGGTAGTTACTTTCAGGTTGTATTTTTGAAGGCAAGGATAGCTGTGGGTTGGTGGGCAGCATAAAGGTAACATGCAGGTAAGACATGCCGAATATTGGGTATGAAAGACAGTTGGCTGTAGGGGACCTGTGCAGAGTGGGTCAGGAGAGGTCAGGACTGGTCTTTATGAATCTGCCAGAAGGAAATGGCTTAGATCAGAGATTCAGAGCTCGGGCTGGAGAAAGTGAAATCCACATGGTGCCACTGACCATCAGCAGAGAAGAAAGATAGGCAGCTGGCCAAGCTCAGCCGTGGATCAGGCCCTGCTTGTGTCAGAGCCAACAGCCCTCCAAGCCCCTGTTGATTGTGAATTGACTTTAGGGTGTCAGCAAGAGGCCCAGGCCTGAGTGGGTGGAGGAAATGAAGCCAAGACCCAAGCGAGGTTTTGGAGGGTCTATGAAAATACCAGCGTCAGGAGGAACTGGCTTCTAAGGCAGCGTCATGTCCCTCCTTTAGGACTTGCTTTTCTCTGTCCACTCGGTAGCAGTGACAGATTGCTAGCAGACATTTTTGCACAAAATGACCCTGCCCACTGGCCCTATTGATTGTCTCAGGAGTGGACACCATCTCTGACCTGGGCTGGGGGAATTCCTTCCATGAGCATTTGGGATTAAGGCTAAAGGATTCCAGCTTCTGTTTGGGTTGGATCCTTGAACAGAGTGAATGTAAATACTGGGAAGAAACGAGCAAGGTTTCCTCCATGTGGCTGCATTGCAAAGAAAGCAACTTTGCAGAAACAGAGAGATGAATTGGGCAGGTAAACAGATAAAATAAGGCAGGGTGGGAGGAGAGAAACAGAAGTGCATTTCCTTCTTGTTATGGCCTCTTCCTTAGGCCTACGACCCCTGTGACCTTGAGTCCCAGGAGACCCCTCTATAATATCCTACATTCTTAACAGTTGGGATATTGTTCCTTAGGGGACAAAATTATATCTTGGGGGTCAGAAAAAGCCAATGTTTTGTGGCCCTCCAAAGGGTATGGTCCCTAAACAGATATGTAGTACATCTGTGGTATTGAAACTTTACGGGAGGCTGGGACCTTGACAGTCAGACAAAAATGTCTGAAGTAGTTCCTAGGGGAGTGATGATGGAAAATAAGTTTTGGAAACACAGCTCTAAATCTTTGGAATGACTTCCCCTCCCCACTTCTTTTTCTCTGTAACTTCCAGTCTACTCACACGGAGACAGACATACTTGGCTGGTGGCTATGTTGAAGGGCTCGGGAGGAAGAGGGGCTGCCAGGAATGGCTTGGCTGAGGGACTCTGAGACAGCAGAGACCCCTAAGGGTGACCAGCACTGGACAAACAAGGTGGGAGCCAATGGCCAGGACCAGACAGGGGCTCTGGGTGGATCCTCTCGAGGATGCTGGGGATGGGGAGGGAGTAAAGCCACTGGGCTTAGCCAAGGCCTTCATTGGAAGCAGTTGCAAGAGCATTTCCAACAGGAGAGGAACATTAGCTCTGATAGTCCTCATTGTTCCCAAGGTTGTGGAATCCATTCTTAGCTCTATGTGGCTGTGTTTTATGATTGTGTCTGTATTTTCACTCCTGTATATTAACCTCCTGAGAACTGAGGTTAGAGTTGGACAGTGTTGAGTACAAAAGTCCCCAAGGCATAAAGTAGGAGACACAACCCAGTCCAGGGCAGACAGGGGCCCACCAGTATCCCAGACTTGGTTTATGCAGGTGTTAGCACCAGGGCCTGTTTATTTCTTTTTTAAAACAACTTTCTTGGGATATAATTCACTTACAACATAATTCACCCATTTGAAGTGTACAAGTCAATGGCTTTTTGTATATTCACAGATGTGTGCAGCCATCACCAGTCTATTTTATATCATTTTCACCACCAGAAAGAGAAATGTGGTATTCGTTGGCTATCAACAACCCTTCCCCACCCCATTCCTTCATTCCTTCTCCAGCCCTGGGTAGTTACTAATCTACGTTCTGTCTCTATAGATTTCCAAATTCTGGACTTTCATATACGTGGAATCATACAATATGTGGTCTTTTGTAAGTGGTTTGTGTCACTGAGCATAATGTTTTCAAGGTTCATCTAAGCTGTAGCATATGAAGTATTTTATTCTTATGGATATAGCAAATTCTTTTTCATCCATTTGTCCATTGATGGTCATTTGGGTTGTTGCTATCATTTGGTTCTCAACAATGCTGCCATAAACCTTTGTGTACAAGTCTTTGTGTAGACATATGTTTTCATTTCTCTCGGGTACATGCCTAGGAGGGCCAGGTCATATGACAACTCCATGTTTAGTCATTGGAGAAACTGCCAGAATCTTTCCCAAAGCAGTTGCACCTTTGTACGTTTCACCAGAAGAGCATGAAAGTTCTGATTTCTCCACATCCCTGACAACATAGGTTATTACCTGACTTTTTGATTCTCATCCTCCGAATGGTATAAAGTGGTATCTAGATATGGCTTTGAATCAGTGCCAAGTTTTGCAGTGGGACATGGTGGCAGGGGGGAAGGAACATGCCAGAATACTTGAGGGTGGGCACATAGTGGCTGCGACATGGTTCCAAGATCAGTCTCCCAAGGGCAGAGGCCTAGCCAGGGGTGGGAGGGACAGGCACTTAGGTCACTTCCCCAGGAGAGATGGAAGGGACTGGGGCTCCAGTGAGGTGGGCTAGAGATCAGGCTGGACTTTAGAATCAGAAGAGAATATGAGCTACTTAGGGAAACTGAGGTAGAAGCTATGTCAAATGGATGGCAAACACTCAACATATAGACACCCTCCACTGCTGCTGCCACAGTAGACACCATTAATTGATCATTTAATTCTTTCCTGCTCATCCCAGCAATAGTCTGAACATTACTGTCTAGGCAGCCACTATCAGAAGATAAGGGCTGGCATAAGATAAGGCACTTACCTGTAATCCCTAGATGAGGCCCACACAGGGAATAGGGAAGGGGAGGCCTGACTCAGGAAGCACTCGCAGCTCAGAACTGGAGCCTGGAGAGCAAGACAGATGATGGAGCCCACTGGGCATGGGGACGAGGTTGCTAACACTCCCTGACCTGCTCAGGGTGGGCTCCCAATGGGGGCAGTCCAACTGAGCACAGGCCAGGGACAAAGCGAGGCAGAAACAGATCGTTCTCTTACACACCTAAGGATGAGCTGGAGGAGGCTGGTGGTAGGATGATCAGAGGGACAAAATGATCCTTCCATGAGGCACTGCTGGACCTGGAAGACCATCTCACTAGGGAGGGAACTTACTGTATAGGAGGCTATTGGTGGGCATGGGTGTCCCTGGGCAGTAAGGGGCACTAGGCAGGACAATAGTGCAATAGGTCCCAGGGCCGGGCATCTTGGACAATGCATAGCCAGAGAAGACAGACAGGACTGGCTGAGGCATTAGGAGTCTGGTGACCAGGGTCTGCAGCGGGCCAGGTGGGCCAGGCACAGAGCTCAGATGTTGGCTGGGCTGGCTTGTAAAGGGTGCTGTCAGAAGTCAGCCTGGAAGGGGCCGGCAGACCAGAAGGAATCTGAGAAAGGCAACCTGGAGAGGCGGCGCCCCTGCCACAGCCTGCCAACAGCCAGAAGGACAGGTGCTCAGAGCAGCACCAGGAGAGGAGGCTGGGGGCTCTTTCTGGCCTTGGCTTTGGGGTGTCAGGAGCCTGGTATGGGGGACAGTGGGCAACGAGGAGCACCAGGCTGGGTGAGGATTGTGTAGGAGGAATAATGCAGTGTCTGAGAGAGAAACAGAGCTAGTTCCAACAGAGAGAAAGAAGGTTTATAAACATAAAATGTCAATAATGATCAAACCAAAAGCAGGGGTTGACCGTTTCACTGGTCTCTTTATTCACAAAGCAGATTTTTGGCCAGAAAATGTCAGATCTGAAGCATATTGTATGCTCAAAGCTGGCATCCTTGAGGCAACAGATGGTGAGCTGGCATCTCTAGGTCTTTGAGTTGAAATGGCAATAGGGAAAGGGACTCAGGAACCAGCTACTGTATTTTCAATATTATTATTTTTCCCTTTGGGTGATCCTCAGTTGCACACAGAAGCATGTTTGATAGATGTTCTACTAATCCTTTAATAGGACTCATTGGACCTAAACACAGGAAAAGTTTTGCTTGCTATATTGTAGTCCTTCTTATCTGAAAAATAATGTTTTGAGAAGCAAAACTGGAATCTAGAATGTATGCCTGTATTGATTCATTTATCCGGCAAACAGCAACTGAAATACCAGCCAGGAATCTTAGAGAGACTCTGCCCCACCGTAAACAGCATTTTTTCCTGCATTTCAGTTCTGAGCTAATTGAAAAAAAGGCGAACAGTGGCGAGGCCGATGGAGACCAAAATATGACCATTATTATGGATCAAATCTTGGTTGAAAGATGTAGCTTGTAGTAAGAGCAAATGGGTTTATCAAACATACCTAGTTGCAGAAGGTGCTGGGTGCTCCCAGGCCCCCTCCCAAAAGCAAAGCCAGTGATGTATCATTGAGCACCTGACTCCCAGGAGGAAAAAGGAAGGAGCTGGATCCAGCCAAGTAGGCACAGTTTGTTCTTCCCCAAATCACTAATCAAATAAAATCACATTTCCTGCCTAGGGTTAAGCAAATTGCAGGGCGGAAGACAATAATAGGAGTCTTACATTTCCATGTGAGATAAACCTTTAGGAATTGGTAAAAATTGTTTCCCTCCAGGCATTTCAGGGGATGGAAATAATAAAATTAAAGATAGTTGGCATTTATTGAGAAATTAACATATGCCAGACATTTTTCAAGCACTTTTATGTCTATTATATAATTTAGTCTTTAAAAGAACCTCATAAGGTATATACTTTTATTGTCCCCATTTTATAAATGAGGAAAGAAAGGGCAAGGAACTTGTCCAAGTTCACACAGCCTGAAGGAGGTGGAGCTGAGTCTTCATCGTAGGCAGCCTGACCCCAAAGGCCCCTCTTAGCTTCCAATTAATAAAACACAGGTCTTGCTTCAGCCTGATGAGGAGATGATACTGGTTCATAAATCACTGTGATATAAGTTCAAAGATGAGAGGTGCAGATAAAGATGAAAGGTTACTCAGAGAGAGAAGAGATGTCATCAGAGGTACTTACTATCCAAGGATAATTGGTGATAAGAAAAGCCCATTGAAATGGAGGCATTTACTAGCAAATGGCGTGATAACACTTTGATTGGGACTTTGTCTTGATAAATTAAAGTAAAAACTATGAATAAGATTATTCTGTTTTTGATTTAACACAAATTAAGTTATAATTACACATTTTTACCCTTTTTTAGAATGAATGAAAACTGGATCCAGCGTTGATTAGAGAATTTTTTTCATAACTGTGAGTCAAAACTCTGTAAGTTTCACACAAGACAACCTTCTTCACCTCACTTTTGACTTTCATAGATTGATCAAAAGGGCTGTCTTTTTCCCAAAAATGCTTGAAAGCTTTATTCATTTTTCAAGAGCCTCTCCTAACTGTTTGGTATTCAATTCACAGTTTTCTAGAACTCCTTCAGAGTTATCATCTTCTTTGACAATCTCTTCTTCAACTATTACGTGTCAATGACTTAGCATGAGATCAACATCACTTTTATTAACTTCATGAAATTCCTTATCTTTCCCAAGATCCATCATTGAACTTTGCAATCAATTTGCATTGTATTGTGCATTATGCCGTCGCTGTCTATGGCAGCCTTCCATCAGGGAAAAACTGATCAACAGAGGCTGAGTAGGGCGAGTGCTGGTGTTAACCGGGGTCAAGTGGGACTAATTTTATTAGGGGTCAGTTCCTCAGTCAAAATTTGCATGATAATACAACTTTTATTTCCTGTGCACCTGGTACCTGTGAGACATAGACATAAATACATAGATAACAATGGTAAGGCCTCAAAGAGAAGATGACATTTGTGCTGGGCCTTAAGGAGGAGATGATTTGGACATGCAGAGACCAGGGACCAAGGCCTTTTTATAGGATGAGAGAGTGCCAAGAGCAACAGAGGTGGTTAAGTACAACATGTGTATCAGAAACAGCAAGCAGACCCAAGAGCAAATGCTGTAGGGCAGTGAAGATAATGTCAAGACAGGTAGGTTTGCAGCCAGATCATAGAGGTCTTAGAGTAATGGACTTTGTCAGGTGTGGTGGCTTACGCCTATAATCCCAGCACTTTGGGAGGCTGAGGCAGGCAGATCACAAGGTCAGGAGATCGAGACCATCCTGGCTAACATGGTGAAACCATGTCTCTACTAAAAATACAAAAAAATTAGCTGGGCATGGTAGCGGGCACCTGTAGTCCCAGCTATTTGGGACGTTGAGCAGGAGAATGGCGTGAACCCGGGAGGCGGAGCTTGCAGTGAGCCGAGATCGCACCACTGCACTCCAGCCTGGGCAACACAGTGAGACTCCATCTCAAAAAAAAAAAAAGAATAATAGACTTTATTTTGAAGACAATGGGGAGCCATGGATGGTTGTGAATTCTGAGCTCAGCGTGGAATTTGGCCATATTTGAAATTCAAAAAAAGTTGTTGAAAAAAGCTGATATTAACAATGATAGGTACTGAACTGCAGCATACACCAGTATAACAAAACCTGGATGTCAAAAATACCTATTTCTGACTAATACCTGGATGTGCAAACTAGGTAATTACTTGCTTACTTAAATGTTGCGAACAGAAGACTATCCCCTTTGGAGTTTCTTGTATTGAAATTTGAGTTCCATATTGGAAAGTATCCTTTTCCAAAAGGGACACTAGTACATGCATTGCAGATAGAGGAGCTATTTCTTAAACTAAGACTTAAATTGAATTCAGCCATTGTACATCCCAGTGTGCTTTTTTGAAGCTGCTACTATAAAGCATGAACATTTGACCTGGCTATGGGGAAGATGAACACAGGGCATGAAGCTTGTTTTGAGATCTAATTGGAACCATTTGTATTCAAAATTTTACTTCCTACTAATCTTTCAGTAACAGCAATCAAGGAGAAGCTCTGTGTTTGGTTGAGCCTGTGTGTGCACACACATGCACATGATCCTGTGCCCACAGATATGTTAAAGAATCAAGCACAGCCAGCATTCTTTAGGAAATAGGAAGGTTTTCCTGGGGGAAAACAAGAGCTCCTAGAACTCTCTGAGGCCTATAGTCATGTCTGCTGAGCCATGCTGGAGAACTCTTATAAGAGTAACATAAGAGTAACTCTCATGTTACTCTTATACCGTGAGAGTAACAGATGATGTTCGATTTCTCACTCTGTAATTGCAATGATTAAAGACCTACAAAATCCCTCGTTCTTTTTTGGCAAAAAACCCAAAGGTATGCCGGAAATAAGATAAGATTTGAAATATGCAATAGGCAATGCTAATACCCTCTATGGTGACTTTTCAGGTAAGGAAGAGGGAATGAAAAACAATGAATGCTAGTTAGTTTACATTATTCAAAATTGTATTTTTTTTTCTTTCCAGCACTCTTAAGTGTGAGGAAGCAGATTATTCAAATTTCACCCCTGTTTTTCAAAAATTAATAAGGGCCGTACATTAGTGTAACATTCTGCCTGCTTCGTAGAATATATTAGTAAAGGTTTTAATTACTGAAATTATACAGTCATAAAAAGATGATTTAATGAAAGCAATCATATCATTTGCATTCTGGGCCTGCCTGCATGCACGTGCTGCACGGAGCAGTAAATTACACGGAAGTGCAGTCGAAAAATTACCACCGTTGTAATTCTGCCAGAGGACCCTGGGCTCAGATGACTTTAAGTTCCAAGTAAGTACCTGTTTGTTGGACAAGAAAACAAGCTTCATTTGAGAAGGAGGATTAGACATGACAATGGAGTCCTAAAATCCCTTTTCTTTCCCAATACCCAGAGCCTGTCTTTCCTGGAGGAATCCATAATGACCTTACCTCAGATAAGGGAAAATTAATTGGTTTGCTCCTTTGTTGAAGAGGGTTTTGTGTTGGTTAAAATAATTAGAGCTGAGTCTGGAAGTGATGGCTGGGGTATTAAAAAGAGACATGGTTTTATTAACATGAGACAGGACAACAGGTGGGCATGTGGAATTGGGCACAGGGAGGGGTTGTGCCTATCTGTTTTGCGGAGCCAGAGTGTGGGTAGGTGGAGCTGGACCTCCCTCCCAGGGCCTCCTGGAGTCTTTCCACAAAGGAGGGGCAGACATGAGTGACACATGAGTAATATGGACAAGGGTCACTGAAAACCCTCTAAGGAACCATCTGGAATTCTGTACTGTGTAGTGGTGGTGGCCAGTTGGAAGGGTCAAGGGCCTGAATCATTCTATTCTACTTAGATCTGCTAAGATGTGAATTCTGGTCTCCCAAGTTAAATTCTGCCAAGTCTCCTACCTATTACACCTTCCCAATAAAATACACCCCTCTGTGGACTCTAGGGCCCGTCCTTAAATGTGTGCATGTTGCCAGGACTGCAGAGATGAGGGATACGCTTAAGCCATTGTTTGTATTCTACCAATCAAGTCATCTAATGCTCATTGTGAAGCTGCTATGCATAAGGCCCTGTGTTGGGTGAGCATGGGTTATCATTATGATAATGATTTTAATGCAAGATAGACTGGCATTAGAAAGATAGATATTCAATGTTACAGTGGCTTAATGATGGGGGAATAACAACACCACATTTAAATGAGCTGAGTAAGAGATTCTTGGGAAAAGCCACATTGAAGGACAGGGAGTAGACGGGGTCAGGGATTTCCGGAAGGTGGGCACAGCACGGGCAGAGGCAAAGGGTGAGAAAGTGTAAGGTGTGTTAAGAAAACGGAATGGTTGGGGGGCGGAGCAAGATGGCCGAATAGGAGCAGCTCCAGTCTCCAACTCCCAGCGCGAGCGACACAGAAGACCGGTGATTTCTGCATTTTCAACTGAGGTACTGGGTTCATCTCACTGGGGAGTGCCGGACGATCGGTGCTGGTCAGCTGCTGCAGCCCGACCAGCGAGAGCTGAAGCAGGGCGAGGCATTGCCTCACCTGGGAAGCGCAAGGGGGAAGGGAGTCCCTTTTCCTAGCCAGGGGAACTGAGACACAACACCTGGAAAATCGGGTAACTCCCACCCCAATACTGTGCTTTAAGCAAACAGGCACACCAGGAGATCATATCCCACACCTGGCCGGGAGGGTCCCACACCCACGGAGCCTCCCTCATTGCTAGCGCAGCAGTCTGTGATCTACCGGCAAGGCAGCAGCGAGGCTGGGGGAGGGGCGCCCGCCATTGCTGAGGCTTAAGTAGGTAAACAAAGCTGCTGGGAAGCTCGAACTGGGTGGAGCTCACAGCAGCTCAAGGAAACCTGCCTGTCTCTGTAGACTCCTCTGGGGACAGGGCACAGTAAACTAAACATACGCAGCAGACACCTCTGCAGACGCAAACGACTCTGTCTGACAGCTTTGAAGAGAGCAGTGGATCTCCCAACACGGAGGTTGAGATCTGAGAAGGGACAGACTCCCTGCTCAAGTGGGTCCCTGACCCTTGAGTAGCCTAACTGGGAGACATCCCCCACTAGGGGCAGTCTGACACCCCACACCTCACAGGGAGGAGTACACCCCTGAGAGGAAGCTTCCAAAGCAAGAATCAGACAGGTACACTCGCTGTTCAGAAATATTCTATCTTCTGCAGCCTCTGCTGCTGATACCCAGGCAAACAGGGTCTGGAGTGGACCTCAAGCAATCTCCAACAGACCTACAGCTGAGGGTCCTGACTGTTAGAAGGAAAACTATCAAACAGGAAGGACACCTACACCAAAACCCCATTAGTACATCACCATCATCAAAGACCAGAGGCAGATAAAACCACAAAGATGGGGAAAAAGCAGGGCAGAAAAGCTGGAAATTCAAAAAATAAGAGCACATCTCCCCCGGCAAAGGAGCGCAGCTCATCGCCAGCAACGGATCAAAGCTGGACGGAGAATGACTTTGACGAGATGAGAGAAGAAGGCTTCAGTCCATCAAATTTCTCAGAGCTAAAGGAGGAATTACGTACCCAGCGCAAAGAAACTAAAAATCTTGAAAAAAAAGTGCAAGAATTGATGGCTAGAGTAATTAATGCAGAGAAGGTCCTAAACGAAATGAAAGAGATGAAAACCATGACACGAGAAATACGTGACAAATGCACAAGCTTCAGTAACCGACTCGATCAACTGGAAGAAAGAGTATCAGCGATTGAGGATCAAATGAATGAAATGAAGCGAGAAGAGAAACCAAAAGAAAAAAGAAGAAAAAGAAATGAACAAAGCCTGCAAGAAGTATGGGATTATGTAAAAAGACCAAATCTACGTCTGATTGGGGTGCCTGAAAGTGAGGGGGAAAATGGAACCAAGTTGGAAAACACTCTTCAGGATATCATCCAGGAGAACTTCCCCAACCTAGTAGGGCAGGCCAACATTCAAATCCAGGAAATACAGAGAACACCACAAAGATACTCCTCGAGAAGAGCAACTCCAAGACACATAATTGCCAGATTCACCAAAGTTGAAATGAAGGAAAAAATCTTAAGGGCAGCCAGAGAGAAAGGTCGGGTTACCCACAAAGGGAAGCCCATCAGACTAACAGCAGATCTCTCAGCAGAAACTCTACAAGCCAGAAGAGAGTGGGGGTCAATATTCAACATTCTTAAAGAAAAGAATTTTAAACCCAGAATTTCATATCCAGCCAAACTAAGTTTCATAAGTGAAGGAGAAATAAAATCCTTTACAGATAAGCAAATGCTTAGAGATTTTGTCACCACTAGGCCTGCATTACAAGAGACCCTGAAGGAAGCACTAAACATGGAAAGGAACAACCGGTACCAGCCATTGCAAAAACATGCCAAAATGTAAAGACCATTGAGGCTAGGAAGAAACTGCATCAACTAACGAGCAAAATAACCAGTTAATATCATAATGGCAGGATCAAGTTCACACATAACAATCTTAACCTTAAATGTAAATGGACTAAATGCTCCAATTAAAAGACACAGACTGGCAAACTGGATAAAGAGTCAAGACCCATCAGTCTGCTGTATTCAGGAGACCCATCTCACACGCAGAGACATACATAGGCTCAAAATAAAGGGATGGAGGAAGATTTACCAAGCAAATGGAGAACAAAAAAAAGCAGGGGTTGCAATACTAGTCTCTGATAAAACAGACTTTAAACCATCAAAGATCAAAAGAGACAAAGAAGGCCATTACATAATAGTAAAGGGATCAATTCAACAGGAAGACCTAACTATCCTAAATATATATGCACCCAATGCAGGAGCACCCAGATTCATAAAGCAAGTCCTTAGAGACTTACAAAGAGACTTAGACTCCCATACAATAGTAATGGGAGACTTCAACACTCCACTGTCAACGTTAGACAGATCAACGAGACAGAAAGTTAACAAGGATATCCAGGAATTGAACTCATCTCTGCAGCAAGCAGACCTAATAGACATCTATAGAACTCTCCACCCCAAATCAACAGAATATACATTCTTCTCAGCACCACATCGTACTTACTCCAAAATTGACCACGTAATTGGAAGTAAAGCACTCCTCAGCAAATGTACAAGAACAGAAATTATAACAAACTGTCTCTCAGACCACAGTGCAATCAAACTAGAACTCAGGACTAAGAAACTCAATCAAAACCGCTCAACTAAATAGAAACTGAACAACCTGCTCCTGAATGACTACTGGGTACATAATGAAATGAAGGCAGAAATAAAGATGTTCTTTGAAACCAATGAGAACAAAGATACAACATACCAGAATCTCTGGGACACATTTAAAGCAGTGTGTAGAGGGAAATTTATAGCACTAAATGCCCACAAGAGAAAGCAGGAAAGATCTAAAATTGACACTCTAACATCGCAATTAAAAGAACTAGAGAAGCAAGAGCAAACACATTCGAAAGCTAGCAGAAGGCAAGAAATAACTAAGATCAGAGCAGAACTGAAGGAGATAGAGACACAAAAAACCCTCCAAAAAATCAATGAATCCAGGAGTTGGTTTTTTGAAAAGATCAACAAAATTGACAGACCACTAGCCAGACTAATAAAGAAGAAAAGAGAGAAGAATCAAATCGACGCAATTAAAAATGATAAAGGGGATATCACCACCGACCCCACAGAAATACAAACTACCATCAGAGAATACTATAAACACCTCTACGCAAATAAACTGGAAAATCTAGAAGAAATGGATAATTTCCTGGACACTTACACTCTTCCAAGACTAAACCAGGAAGAAGTTGAATCCCTGAATAGACCAATAGCAGGCTCTGAAATTGAGGCAACAATTAATAGCCAGCAACCAAAAAAAGTCCAGGATCAGATGGATTCACAGCTGAATTCTACCAGAGGTACAAGGAGGAGTTGGTACCATTCCTTCTGAAACTATTCCAATCAATAGAAAAAGAGGGAATCCTCCCTAACTCATTTTATGAGGCCAACATCATCCTGATACCAAAGCCTGGCAAGGACACAACAAAAAAAGAGAATTTTAGACCAATATCCCTGATGAACATCGATGCAAAAATCCTCAATAAAATACTGGCAAACCAGATTCAGCAACACATCAAAAAGCTTATCCACCATGATCAAGTGGGCTTCATCCCTGGGATGCAAGGCTGGTTCAACATTCGCAAATCAATAAACATAATCCAGCATATAAACAGAACCAAAGACAAGAACCACATGATTATCTCAATTGATGCAGAAAAGGCTTTTGACAAAATTCAACAGCCCTTCATGCTAAAAACGCTCAATAAATTCGGTATTGATGGAACGTACCTCAAAATAATAAGAGCTATTTATGACAAACCCACAGCCAATATCATACTGAATGGGCAAAAACTGGAAAAATTCCCTTTGAAAACTGGCACAAGACAGGGATGCCCTCTCTCACCACTCCTATTCAACATAGTGTTGGAAGTTCTGGCTAGGGCAATCAGGCAAGAGAAAGAAATCAAGGGTATTCAGTTAGGAAAAGAAGAAGTCAAATTGTCCCTGTTTGCAGATGACATGATTGTATATTTAGAAAACCCCATTGTCTCAGCCCAAAATCTCCTTAAGCTGATAAGCAACTTCAGCAAAGTCTCAGGATACAAAATTAATGTGCAAAAATCACAAGCATTCTTATACACCAGTAACAGACAAACAGAGAGCCAAATCAGGAATGAACTTCCATTCACAATTGCTTCAAAGAGAATAAAATACCTAGGAATCCAACTTACAAGGGATGTAAAGGACCTCTTCAAGGAGAACTACAAACCACTGCTCAGTGAAATAAAAGAGGACACAAACAAATGGAAGAACATACCATGCTCATGGATAGGAAGAATCAATATCGTGAAAATGGCCATACTGCCCAAGGTAATTTATAGATTCAATGCCATCCCCATCAAGCTACCAATGACTTTCTTCACAGAATTGGAAAAAACTGCTTTAAAGTTCATATGGAACCAAAAAAGAGCCCGCATCTCCAAGACAATCCTAAGTCAAAAGAACAAAGCTGGAGGCATCACGCTACCTGACTTCAAACTATACTACAAGGCTACAGTAACCAAAACAGCATGGTACTGGTACCAAAACAGAGATATAGACCAATGGAACAGAACAGAGTCCTCAGAAATAATACCACACATCTACAGCCATTTGATCTTTGACAAACCTGAGAGAAACAAGAAATGGGGAAAGGATTCCCTATTTAATAAATGGTGCTGGGAAAATTGGCTAGCCATAAGTAGAAAGCTGAAACTGGATCCTTTCCTTACTCCTTATACGAAAATTAATTCAAGATGGATTAGAGACTTAAATGTTAGACCTAATACCATAAAAATCCTAGAGGAAAACCTAGGTAGTACCATTCAGGACATAGGCATGGGCAAAGATTTCATGTCTAAAACACCAAAAGCAATGGCAGCAAAAGCCAAAATTGACAAATGGGATCTCATTAAACTAAAGAGCTTCTGCACAGCAAAAGAAACTACCATCAGAGTGAACAGGCAACCTACAGAATGGGAGAAAATTTTTGCAATCTACTCATCTGACAAAGGGCTAATATCCAGAACCTACAAAGAACTCAAACAAATTTACAAGAAAAAAACAAACAACCCCATCAAAAAGTGGGCAAAGCATATGAACAGACATTTCTCAAAAGAAGACATTCATACAGCCAACAGACACATGAAAAAATGCTCATCATCACTGGCCATCAGAGAAATGCAAATCAAAACCACAATGAGATACCATCTCACACCAGTTAGAATGGCGATCATTAAAAAGTCAGGAAACAACAGGTGCTGGAGAGGATGTGGAGAAATAGGAACACTTTTACACTGTTGGTGGGATTGTAAACTAGTTCAACCATTATGGAAAACAGTATGGCGATTCCTCAAGGATCTAGAACTAGATGTACCATATGACCCAGCCATCCCATTACTGGGTATATACCCAAAGGATTATAAATTATGCTGCTATAAAGACACATGCACACGTATGTTTATTGCGGCACTATTCACAATAGCAAAGACTTGGAATCAACCCAAATGTCCATCAGTGACAGATTGGATTAAGAAAATGTGGCACATATACACCATGGAATACTATGCAGCCATAAAAAAGGATGAGTTTGAGTCCTTTGTAGGGACTTGGATGCAGCTGGAATCCATCATTCTTAGCAAACTATCACAAGAACAGAAAACCAAACACCGCATGTTCTCACTCATAGGTGGGAACTGAACAATGAGATCACTCGGACTCAGGAAGGGGAACATCGCACACCGGGGCCTATCATGGGGAGGGGGGAGGGGGGAGGGATAGCATTGGGAGTTATACCTGATGTAAATGACGAGTTGATGGGTGCAGCACAGCAACATGGCACAAGTATACATATGTAACAAACCTGCACGTTATGCACATGTACCCTACAACTTAAAGTATAATAATAATAAATAAAAAAAAAAAAAAAAAGAAAACGGAATGGTTTGTTTTAGGTGGGGCAATCGAGTGTAAGGCTGGGTCAGAGGAGCAAGGGAAATAGGTAAGAAAGGCAAGCTGGGGTGCCTTGGGAAGGAGGCCTTGAATCCCAGGCCAAGGAGCCTGCACTTTATTCAGGCAGCAACAGAGAAGGATTGGAGGACTTAATGGGGAATGCGTGTTGAGGCTGACATCTGGGGCTTTCGTGTGCAGGAGAGGGAGGAAGCAGGGGTCTGCTGGGTCTTCGGTATTACAGTTGCACTGATGAGCCACGGGAAAGTTGAAGCAAGGGAGAGGAAACACTGGTAGAAAACCTTTAAGGCCCAGACAGCTGATGAGATGGGAGGGAACTGGGAGGAATCAAAGGTAACCAAGAGTCAAAGTATGCACCGGGCAGAGTGGAGCCTAATGGAGAGGATGCTGGTAAGTGAGAGGGGTGGTTCTGTGGGGGAACATAGTGAGTGTTAGCACTGGCTTCCACAAGTCACAAAGAAAGTGCAATCTGACCACTTCACAGGCGTGTTGTTGTCAGCCCGGCCACGTGTGGGTCATCAACCAAGACGGAGGCTCACTCTTGCTTTCCTTCTAAGCATTTGATTATTAGTGATGGAATGAGAGCTGAGAAAAAGCCTGAGAGGCAAACATTTGCTAGAGGGTCAAGTACCAAACTGCACCATGATGTCACAAGTCAGACACCTTCCAGATGGCCAAATATTTGATTGAAACTAGCAACTAAAACTACCATTGTGGTTCTAGTCATGACAGAGTAGCTTGTATCAGACTAACTCCTACCTGCTCAAACAACTATAAAAGTTGGACAAAATACATAACTGATTAAAGACATTTGAGAAAAACCAAGGCAGGCAAGACTTGAGCTGCCATGAGCCTTGGGAGAAGGCAAACTCCACATTCTCTCTGACTCTTTTATTTTCCTTTCTTTTCTTTTCCTTTTCTTCCCTTTCTCTTCTCTTCTTTCTCTTCTCTTTTTCTTTTTAGCTTTTCTTTCATTTTGTGACAGATTCTCACTCTGTCACCTAGGCTGGAGTGCAGTGGCACAATCATAGCTCACTGTAGCCTCAAACTTCTGGGAGTTTGTAGTGAGGTATGATTGAGTCTCAAACTCCTAGGCTCGAGTGATCCTCCTGTCCCAGCCTCCAGAGTAGCTGAGACTACAGGCATGCACCACCCCAGCTAGCTAATTTTAAAAAATGTGTTTTTTTGTTTTGTTTTGTTTTTGTTTATGTTGTTGTTTTTGGAAGAGATGGGTGTCTTGCTTTGTTTCTCAGGCTGGTCTCAAACTCCTGGCCTCTAGTGATCCTCCCGCCTTGGTTTCCCTAAATGTTGGAACTACAGACATAAGCCACCACCCCTGGCCCACCCTAGCTCTTTCTAATGAGATTAGAGCCCCAGCAGAGAGTGATGTCTCACTGAGCTAAGGAGATGGAGGTTAGAGTTTCCAAAGTGGCTGAGATTTGAGAGTGAAAAACCTGGGGAAGAGGAAACTGCAAGGAGGGAGCCCCCGAGATCTGCATACCAATTCCCCTCAAGTCGTTGCTGACTTCTAAACTGCATGCAGTGGCTCAGGGAACTCCAACAAAAATAACCACCAGGAAGAGAACAAACTGAAGTAGAGCATTCAGCTCTTGGGTGGTGCTAGGGACACAAAGATTGGAGTTCAAGTTCTGCCAAGGTGGAGGGCCTTTGTAAATACCTCAGGCTTTCAATAGAGCCCCTGGAAAGGTCACACTTAGAAGTAAGGACCACACCCTAAGAATAAGGGCAAAAAAAATCTTAACAGATTTATTTTGGGGAATTTACATACTGATCCTAGAAGTTTAAAAGACTAAAAGAATCTGGACTAGCTAAGGTAAATCTTAGAGAAAAAGAGCAAAGCTGAAGTATTTATACTAGTAGCTACCAAAATTTCTTATGCGGTATTGGCAAAGATAGCCAAATAGACCAATGGAACAGAACAGAGAATTAGGAGACAGGCCTACACATAGGTAGTTAACTGATTTGAGTCAAAGGCCCACTGCAATTCTGTGGGAGCAAGGGCTGCCTTTACTATAAGTGGTGCTGAGTCAATTAGATATCCACACCAAAAAGAAAGAAAGAAAGAAAAGGAAAAAGAAAAACAACCTTGACCCATGACCTCCAAAAGTAATTTGAGGCAGATCGTAGATATAAATACAAACGGTAAAAACAATACAGTCTCTAGAAGAACAACACAGAATATTTTCATAATCTTGGGGTAGACAAACAGGATAAAACATGCAGCAGCCACAAAAAGAAGATTGATGTTAGGAACTTGTATTCTACAAAACATACCATTAGCAGAGTGAAAATGCAAGTCATAGCCTGGGAGATGGTATTCACAGAATAGATACCTAAGAACTCACATACAGAATAGTTAAAGAAACTCTATACATCGAAATACAAAGTACATAATTCAACTTAACTTCATAAAAGGGTAGGCAAGAGACTTGAACAGGTACTTCATAAAACAGGATATCCAATGGTCAGTAGCATATGGAAATAGAGTCAACACAAGTACTCATCATGGAAAGAAAAATGAAAACCACAATAGATACCACTACACCCATCAGAATGGCTAAAATTAAGGGGACTGAAAATACGATTAGTAAGGATGTGGAGCAACTAGAACTCTCATACGCAAGAATGTAAATTATTACAACCACTTTGGAAAACTATTGACAGTCATCATTAAAACTAAACATAGATGTAATGTACCATACAGCAATTTCATTCGTAGGTATACAACCAATAAAAATGAGTGTTCATGTCCATTAAGAATGCAAATCAAAACCACAATGAGATACCATCTCACAGCAGTCAGAATGGCTATTACTAAAAAGTCAAAACAGAATCGATGCTGGTAAGGTTGTGGAGTAAAGGGAACACTTATACACTCTTAGTGGGAGTGTAAATTGGTTCAACTGTTGTGGAAAGCAGTATGGCAATTCCTCAAAGAGCCAAAAGCAAAACTGTTAGGTTGGTGCAAAAGCCTCAATTACTTTTGCACTAACCTAATATCGTTCGACCCAGCAATCCCATTAATGAGTATATGCCCAAAGGAATATAAATCATTGTACTATAAAGACACATGCTTGTGAATGTTCATTGCAGCACTATTCACAATAGCAAAGACATGGAATTGACCTAAATGCCCATTGATGACAGATTGGATAAAGAAAATGTGGTCTATGTACACCATGGACTACTCTGCAGCCATAAAAAACAAAGAGATCATGTCCTTTGCTGCAACAAGGATGGAGCTAGAGGCCATTATCCTTAGTAAACTAATGCAGGAACAGAAATCCAAATACCACATGTTGTCACCTATAAGTGGGAGCTAAATGATGAGAATTCATGAACACAAAGAAGGGAACAACAGACATTGGGGTCTACTTGAGGGTGGAGAGTGGGAGGAGGGAGAGGAGCAGGGAAAGTTGGGTACTAAGCTTAATACCAAGGTGATGAAATAATCTGTACAACAAACCCCCATGACATGAGTTTACCTGTATAACAAACCTGCACACATGCCCCTGAACCTAAAATGAAAGCTAAAAAGAGAATGTTTATAGCTACTTTATTCACAATAGCTAAATGAATGGGAATGCTCATAACCGTGTTATTTGTAATAGTCAAAGACCTGAAACAACCCGAATGTCCATCAACAACAAAATGGGTAAGAAACAACTTACTGCTTAACAGTGTTAAGTGAAAGTTTTCTGATGATTCCACTTATATGAGGTTCAAAACCAGGCAAAATGATAACAATAACCTATAGTAATAAGAGGTCAAAATAGTAGTTACCTTTTGTAGGATATTGACTCCGAGGGATGTGAGGGAGCCTTCTGGGAAGCTAAAAATGTTCTGCATCATTGTCAGAGTGGTAGTAACACAGGTGGCATATATACAAATTCACCAAGTTGTACCCCTAAAATTTGCACACTTCATTCTATGTAAGTCATGTGTGTATATAAACACACACACTATTATGCTCAACAATAAGAATTGTAGCTTAAATTTAGGAGCCTTTTTGGGTGAATGCAAAGAGAGACAAATAATGAGCAAATAGTGTGCAAAATACTTTGATGTTGATGCCTTTGTCAAACCTCATGGGGGCTACAGTGTATGGAGGTTCAGAGCACAGGCAGATGGTCCTAGATTGGATTCCTTATGCACTTTGACTTGACACACTTTCTAACTCTGCAACCTTGCACAAGTTGCTTAACTCTGACAGCTCAGACTACCTATTGGTACAGTGGGGATAGTAATACCTAACCATAGGATTGTTGGAGGATGATTTGAACATTGTATGTGAAGCACTCAGCACATGTCTCAATAAGGACTGGCATTATTGGTATTAGGCTGGGACCTTCATTTTTTTTTCAAAGATGAGAAAACTAAGGCTTAAAGGGATTGCTAAAAACCACATGGAGAGGGAGTGGCAAAGTCAGGACTAAAACTCATGCTTCTGATGCCTATACCTCCACTCGATGCTCTCCCCCAGTGACAGACTCATGACTGTTAGAGCTGGAGGGAGCCAATGAGATCATCTTACTCACCTCCCATATTTCAGGGATAAGTAACCCAACCAGGTCCAGAGAAGTAAAGTGACTTGGCCAAAGTCAGCCAGGAACAGAATCCGGGCTGAAATTTGGTCAGAGGACAGGCAGTTGAGAATAGCCCACAGAGGCCTCTTTGTGTGTGAGGGGGATTGCAGGTCTCAGCAGGTTCTCAGAGCAGGTGCTCCCAACCATGGGCTCCAGCAGAGAAGGTACCAGGGAAGTGGGAAACCTGCTCCCTGCTCTGTCTCCAGGGACATGCCCTGCACTGCACAAGCAATGATGAGGCAAAGGGAAGGGGGATTGAGAAGAGAGATGTGGTGTTGCTGTCCTGTGGCCTTGGGAGAGAGAAAGAGATGCAAGTTGCCTGGGGCTCCGGGTCCCTTTTCATTCGTCGGGGAGGCCATGGAGCTGGGGTGGAGCTCCTGTGTCACAAAGTCAGAGATGCTGCTGAGGTCTGCTGAGCTCTCCCAAGGGGTCAGCCTGGGCAGAATTAAAGCTACAGAGGCCTGTGTGGTGGGAGTGAATGGGTGGCCAGAGATCCAGCTCTGGAGGGTCCCACCACCTAAACAGAGTGAAAGAAGTCCATTAAGTGCCATGAAGTGCAGGATCCCTGTTGGGACTGCACTGTGCTCATCTCTGGGGCCATTTTAGCAAGATAGTCAGGCTGGCCAGTCAGAAAGCTGCTGACGGCACTCAGAAGTTCCAGGGAAGCCAGTTACACAAAGGTGGCCTGGTGCTCAGAAGGGAGGTCAATTCTGAAAAGAAGTGCTATTACTGAGTGCTTTCTCTGTGCTGCACTGTTCTAAGCACTTTACATATATTAATTTTAAAAATTCTCCCACCAACACTCTGAGATAGAAAGTATCAAGTGTCCATTTAACAGATAAGAAAACTGAGACTCAGAGAGTTACAGTAACTTGACTGAGAACACCCAGTAAGTAGCAGTGCTGGGCTTCAAACCCAAAGACTGCACTGCTCTGAAGCACAGCATAGCAACTGTCACTTGGACCTGTCTCCTTGCCAAGTCCTGAGGACTGAAATCTGAGTCCAATGGTGGAGCTGGGAGAGTAGGGAGCATGCAGGGAGAGCTGAAGTAAAGACTGAAAGTTGTTTCATGACATATCACATAGACTCTGAGGCACAGGTCAGCACAGTGTTAGTACTTAGATGACGAACCTGAAAGAGGAAAAGAGTGCAGCATGCTTTGTGAAGTGGGATCCAGGGCTCATAGCCAGCTGCTTTGATACCCTGAGGTCTGTAGTACTCTGGAGGTGGCAACAGCTGTGCCTGGTGAATGCAGCAGTTCCCAGAGGAAAAGGCTGGAGGAGATTCCTAAGCCCAAATGAGATAACCTTGGATCTCCTAGAAATACATGGGGGCACATTGCAAGGGACAGGGGAACTGATTCAGTAAATGGCACCAGTCAACTAAACATCAGTTATGCCACGCAAAGCATCCAGATTTTCCAGGTCTCCTGAATTTTGACTACACTGAATATCATCAGCTAGTGTTACTTTCCTTCACTTAGGGAAGAAGGTAGGCCTTAGGTTTCTCAAGCTGTAGCATGGGAGTCCAAACATTTGCTAGTAATTGTTTGATTAGGAAATGGGTTGTTGGACTGAGGTCAAGAGAAATTCTCCAGGGATGGTGGATGCTGTGTGGCACTGCCAAATCCACATGCCCCCAGCAAGAATGAAGGATTGATTCCCCCAGCAGCTGCTAGTGGGTGAGGGCTAAGAATTTCCCTCAACAGAAGAAAGCTGTTTCACCCAAGTTCATGCCCTAACTGGCATCCAGTGACTGGATGATGCAAAGGTACAAAGGCTTGGGGACCTGTACAAAGGCTGTCCCATCTTTGGAGCTCCCTATGGGGTAGGTTGAAGACTTGGCTGTGTCTCCATCTCAGCCCAGATCCTCCCCCAACCCAGCCCTGCTGCCCTGACTTTCCCTCATTTTCCTGTAAGTCTACAGCTCAGCAGACTTCCTGTTACCACTCCATCTCCCAGACACATTTGACAAGGGCCAAGGGATGGAATATGTGCTTCTCTTTAAAATCTTATGGAAAGTATAAGAAGAAAAGAGTTAAAGATCAGCATTGAAGATTTGAAGCTTGAAAATTCTGATGCCTGATCCCCATCTCACACCTAGGGATTGTGGAATCTTAGGGCTGAGGAACTCTGTAACGGCTGTTCAGATTTCCAATTTCTGGATGAACTTAAGAAGAGGAAAGCCTTTGAAAAATACTATCTCCGGTGAGCCAAATTAGCCAAATGACTGAACAAACAAGGAAGCATACAATCTAAACCAGCCATGGGACTTAACAATAAGCTTAATAATACAAAAGGGGAACAGGCTTCCAAAACAAATGGCAGGAAACCACAAGATAAATGCAACTCTAGTTGCTATGGAGCCAAAGTTAAAATGATGAAAGTTCATCATTAAGAAAAAAACCAATAAGGACTTGATGGGTTTCTCCATATCCTACTTAGATTGCCTCCTGGGGGAAGTCGTATAAGAGAGCAATGGTTTGAAAGCAGAGATATGTGTTGCCCCATGACCTTGGGCAACACACTTTCCCTGTCTGGACAGCTGTGTAATTACAAGTTCAGACTGCATCAGTTTTCCCAAGCTGTGTTCCAGGAAACACCAGTGCAACACAAGACATTAACCATTGTTACATGCAAGAAAAGTTCTATGACTGAGCAAATTTGGGAAAAGCTACATACTGCAGTACCCTTTTGAATACGCACAGTACACATAATATATTAAAACACTGTTTCCCAGCATTTTTTTGCATCCCTGCACACATGGAAAATGATGATACTCTATTTCTGTGACTCACTGAAGTAAACAGGCGGGGGTTTATATTTACATATATTGCATTTGAAAAAGTTAATAAACTTGAGCTTGTTTTCACAGACTTACTTTTTAATATCAGGTTTTATGTTTGAAATGAATGCATATAAATCTTAACCAGGATCTTAATAGTCAGCACTGGAAATAAAGTTTATTTTCACATATGCATGATAGCAAATGACACAATAATATCTCTTATTCTTCAACTGGCAGAAACTTCTCTCTCATCGTTAGTAGGAATTTAGATAATTTGATCTCTTTAAATTATATTTTAAGGGTAAGATAACTCTTTAAAACCAGAAACTCTACCTTTTGTTTTATTGACAAATATAATATCTTACGATAATATTTATGGATTTAGAATACAATCAAACTTGATTGTATTGAGTATTTCTAAATAATGATCAAACTTTTCTCTAAGCCTGCACATATTTTTCTCTATTGGTCTCTAATTATTTTTAGAGTTGATATGTTAGTCCTGATTAATATTACAGGTAAATCATATTAACCTCAATTTTACGAAGTTAAATTTTTGTTCTGAATGCATAAACTTTGTCATACACATTTATATGTTTTCATGCAGTTCTGGTAATTTTTAATTAATTTCAATCAAATGCTCAAAACTGTCAGTTAAGCCGTTTAGAAAAGTCATGAACTATTCTTTGGTATATCTGCATGGTGTGAATGATTTATAAAACAATTTTCAATTCTTTCTTTTATTCATATATTACTGGCACAATACTTTCTCTGGCCAGCCAATTAACTTCATTGTGAAATATCAGAAATGGATGTTATGACACCATTTATTTAGATAAAGCTGAAAACCGATGGGACAATGCAGCTTGGATTTCATTAGACTCACCATTTTTATGGTGTCATTCACATGAAATTCAGATCTATAGGCAAACTTGTTCATATGAGGACTTCCCGGTGAATAAAACAATGTATTATTTGCATCACATGGTTTTCAGAATGAACTCTTGATGTACAACCTTGACACCTCCCTGTCATTGTAGCTATATCATCCATGCACAAATTTATGCAGGGTTCTGATAATATTTGTTTCAGTGCTTCCATTTATCACTTTGAATATTTCATCACCTGTGCTTTGCTTTGGTACTCCTTTGCAAAACAAATAAGTTTCTTTCAAACCTTTTTCTTCAGGGATTTTTAGCCAATGCAATTATTGAGCACAATTACTAATATTTGTAGATATATCAACCTGCAACAGAAACATTTTGATTCATTAATTTGCCATCCGAAATGCCATGATGCGCTCACTAATCGCATTATTTAAAAGTGGCCCTTTTTCTGTTTCCCTTGTTTCATTGGTCCCAATGCAGGGCAGACAGTTCAGGCAGGTGGGTCAAATGAGCCATTATGGAATAATATGAGATATTTTGGCTTTTAATTATTAATTGCATGACTTTATAGGTAGCTCCTTGAGTTTGATTTGATAACCAACTGATCTTTTAAAGTTACTTGTTTCTTATTTTGCACTTGAAGATACTTAGAACATTATTATTTTTTCCTCGTTAGGGTGGATGTTTTAAGATAACACGCAGACATACTTTGCTTGGCATCATGAGTTTTTTTCTTGTTTTCTACTTAATTGTGATTAAATATACAGAACATAAAATTTACCACTTTAATAATTTTTAATTTTACAATTCTGTGTTGTTAAGTACATTTGCATTGTGGTGCAACCAATCTCCAGAACTTTTTCATCTTCCCAAACTGAAACTCTATACCCATTAAACAACAACTCCCTGTTTTCATCCCAGTCTCTGGCAATCACCCTCCTGCTGCCTCTATAATTTTGACTGCTCTAGATATCCTATATAAATGGAATCATACAGTATTGTTTTGTATCTTATTTCACTTAACATAACATCCTCAAGATTCATCCATGTTGTAGCATTGCCAGAGTCCCTTCCTTTTTAGGGCTGAATAATATTCTATTGTATATGTGCACCATATTTTGTTTATCCACTTATTAGTTGATGGACACTTGGTTTCCTTCCACTTTTGGCCATTGTGAAAAATGCAGCTTCGAACATGGGTATACAACTATCTCTTTGAGTCTCAGATTTCAATACTTTTTGTTATATATCCAGAAGTGGAATTGCTGGATTATATAATAGTTTTGTTTTTTAATGTTTTAGCAAACGCTATACTGCTTTCCACAGTGGCTACACCATCTTATGTTTCCACCAATAGTGCACAAGAGTTCCAATTTCTCTACATCTTTGCCAACACTTGCTATTTTCTCCTTCCTTCCTTCCTTCCTTCCTTCCTTCCTTCCTTCCTTCCTTCCTTCCTTCCTTCCTTCCTTCCTTTCCCTCCTTCCTTCCTTCCTTCCTTCCTTTCCTTCCTTCCTTCCTTCCTTCCTTCCTTCCTTCCTTCCTTCCTTCCTTCTTTCCTTCTTTCCTTCCTCCCTCCCTCCCTCCCTCCCTCCCTCCTTCCCTCCCTCCTTCCTTCCTTCCTTCTTTTTTCTTTCTTTCTCTTTTCTCTTCCTTTTTTCTTTGTCTGTCTTCTTTCTTACTTCCTCTCTCTCTTTCCTTCCTTCCTTTCTTTCTTTCCCTTCCTTCCTCCCTCCCTCCCTCCCTCCTTCCCTCCCTCCTTCCTTCTTTCTTTTTTCTTTCTTTCTATTTTCTCTTCCTTTTTTCTTTCTCTATCTTCTTTCTTTCTTTCTCTCTCCTTCCTTCCTTCCTTTCTTCCTTCCTTTTCTTTCTCTTTCTTTCTTTCTTTCTCTCTCTCTCTCTTTCTTTCTTTCTTTCTCCTTCCTTCCTTCCTTCCTTCCTTCCTTCCTTCCTTCCTTCCTTCCTTCCTTCCTTCCTTCCTTCCTCCTTTGTAGCCATCCTAACAGGTGTGAGGTGAAATCTCATTGTGGCTTTGATTTGCATTTCCTTAATGATTAGTGATGTTGAGCATTTTTACATGTGCTTTTTGGCCATTTGTGTATCTCCTTTGGAGAAATGTCTATTCAAGTCCTTTGCCCATTTTTAAATTGGGTTATTCAGTTTTTTGTTGTTGTTAAGTTGTAGGAGTTCTTCATATATTTTGAATATTAACTCCCTTTTCAAATACGTATTGCAAATACTGCCTATCATTCTGTAGGTTGTCTTTTCATTTTGTTGGTTGTGTCCTTTGATGCACAGAAGTTTTAACTTTTGATGTAATCTAATTTATCTGTTTTCACTTTCGTTGCCTGCCTGTGCTTTTAGTGCCATGATTCATTTTGATAACTTATCCATCCCAATAGGACAAGGTTGAGGAATAATTAAATTATCATGAAGTTTAATCCACATTTCAGGAAATGCACATATTAGGTCTTAATTAGTGACTTTAACTTTCTTTTTTTTTTTTTGGCTATGATTTTGCACATAGATCTGATGGAGTTTCTTGTGCCTGCATTGCTTAGGCATACTGATTAGATAGTTCTGTATTAAAAGTTTGAGAAGTCTTTAAGGGAAAAAGCAGGTTTAACTTTGTTTAACCAGGTTAACTTATAATTTTCTGAACTTATATGAAAACATTTCTTATTTTGCACAACACTTTGAAGGTTAGTGGAGTTTCATGAAAGACCATGTAACTGATAAAATATGGGTTTGTTGACTTTCTGACATTCCTGAGTATGTGTTGGATGGGTGGTTCTGCTGACCTGGGTCAAGCCTAGCTCATTTCAGCTGAGCTCATCCATCTCTGGGCAGTCATTGGATGGGCTGCTGGTGGCCTTGGACAGGATGGGCCAGGCTGCCTCACGTGGCCTGTCATGGAGCAGTCTGGCTCAACCTTGTTTTCATGGCAGAAGTGGGGGTCTGAGAGAGACTAAATGTGCAGGAACACCCCTGGAGGCCCACGCGTGGGGCTGGCACACTGTGCCTTCTGCCACATTCTATTCATCACAGTGAGTCACACAGACAGCCTAGATCCGAGGCAAGAGGGGACACATCCCCTCTCTTAATAGGAGGAGAGGAGCCACAAAGTCATATTGCAATGGGAGGAGTGGAGAAGTGGAGAATTAGAGCCATTTTTGCAATCGCTCTTCCACAATGGTGGTCAAGGTAGGTTTTTAGTGGGAAAACAAGCTGCCCGACCTCAAAGCAAAGAGTCTACCTGGATTTCCATAATCTTGATGAGAAACATCAACTCCTTACTCTGAAGTTACAGCAGAACCTGGCCTCCAGGTGTGCAGGCTTGGGGCAGATCACACAAAATGTGTTTCCCCCTTTCCCCCACCCAAGTCATGCTTTCTCTCAATATTTATGCAATTGAAAAAAGGTTAAAGTAAACATGAAGTATAACTCAGGAGGGGAAAAGTAAGCAATAAAAGCCGGCATATAACATGAAAATTATGTGATGCAGGCAGAGGGTGGTGGACCTTGGCCCATCCCTAATGGTGGGCAAGGCAAGAATACAAGTACAAGAGTACAAGTGGAGGCCCATGCATCAAATGTCTAAAGACATAAAGTTCTGAATCAAGCCAAAGCACTGTGAAGGGAAATATGATGTAGCCTCCCACTTGACAAATAGACTTTCCCAACATTCTGTAGGCCAGGCTTACACTGAAAATTCTTGAACTCCTTCTTGTTCTGTGCTGTGAGCATGGGAAGAGTTGGCTCCTGTCCCCCAGACCCTGGCCATGGTCCCTCCCTGTCTCTTTCACTCCTTACTCCAACACACACCGCAAAAGGCTCTGTGTGCTAGTGTACCCACACGTGAGTGTGCACACCCATGAGGATGCACTCATGGACACGTGCAAGCTCCATCCATCCCCTCTGCCCATAGCTATCTACTTTTCAGGCAGCTCAGAGCTGGAGAGCAGCCCATGGACATCCTATAAGTGGGATGGAGTCACCTGGGCAAGTAATTCTGGGTCTCTAGCATGGAGAGTGTAGACAGGGTGGGGTGATGATGGTGCAGACTTTGGGTGCTATATTAGGCCATTCTCACTGCTATAAAGGACTGACAGAGACTGGGTAATTTATAAAGGAAAGAGGTTTAATTGACTCACAGTTCCACATGGCTGGGGAGGCCTCAGAAACTTATGATGATGGTGGAAAGGGAAGCAAACACATCCTTCTTCACATGACGGCAGGAAGGGGAAGTGCCAAGCAAAAGGAGGAAAAGCCCCTTATTAAACCATCAAGCCTTGCGAGAACTCACCATCACAAGAACAGCAGCATGGGGGTAACCACCCCATGATTCAATTACCTCCCACTAGGTCCCTCCCACAACATGTGGGGATTATGGGAACTACAATTCAAGATGAGATTTGGGTGGAGATGCAGCAAAATCATATCAGTTGGCCTCTTTGTGCTGTGAAGTGGGTGTGATTAGAGGAGGGCAAGAAGGGAAACTCTAGTCACAGGATACAGAGCAGTGGCTGCTGTTGCCTAGGTCTAAGTGTGGTATTGCATATACCAGCTGGTTTGCTGGGTGATAATGGAGGATTTAGAGTTGATTTTAAGAAAGTAAATCCCAGATCCTCTTAAAAGTACTTCTTCTCCAGATATCTATTTTCCCTAAGTTCCAGTCTAGTCACCAATTATGGCAGCAGTAGGGGCTGGGGAAGGAAGGAGAGCAAAGCAAAAGCTAGGGATGATGCCCTGTGAAAGAGGATGAGGACCCTAAAGATGGCCTGAGCAGGCCAGTCTCTGCTGAGCACAGGGATCTTGCCAGAGCTACTTGCACATACCCACAGGCAGAAAGTAAAACCAGCCCCACTAAGCCAATGTGCCACCACTGAACCCGTGCCTCAGGTCCAAAGACTTTCCCATGAATGTTCACAGCAGCTTGACTTATAAAATAGCCAGAAATGGAAAACAATCCAAATATCCATCAACAGGTGACTGGATAAACAAATTGTGGTCAATGAACATGCAGATCATGGACTGCTCCTCAAAAATGAAAAGGAATAAACATTGATGCACACAGCACTGTAGATCTATCTCAATGATTACTGAGTGAAGAAAGGCAGACCAAAACAAGGGTTCATACTGTATGATTCCGTTTATATAGAAGTCTCAAAAAAACAAACTAATCTATAGCAACAGAAAGGAGAATGGTGGTTGCCTGAGGAAAGGGATGGGGCATGGTGGGAGAGAAGGTGTGGGAGGAGGCTTTTTGTGGTGATGCATATGTTCATTATCTTGATAATGGTGATGCTGTCACAGTTATATACATACATCACAAATTATCAAATTGTACACTTCAAATTCTTGCAATTTATAGTATGCCAATCATATCCCAAAGAAGCTCTTAGAAACCAAAACATTATAAAAGAACCATGTATACCATATAACTTCCCCTTAGAGTTAATGTCGGCCTTTTTAATAGGAAGTAGTAAGGCTGTGTCATACTTGATATCAACTGAGTTTTTCTGAACAAGATGCTCTACATAACTTGGGCTCCAAAGTGGTAGCGTTTTCTCTTTCCCAGGTTAAAGGGATTCCTTTGAGTGTTCCAGGCACCTCTGCATAGCCCAGGTCCCCCTGTGACCTTCATTCTCTTCCAGCCCATTCCTCCATAGAGCCCTGCCTGAGATGAGATAAAGTGTCTGCACTGTATGGAGAGGCATCTTCACTTCCACACTCCTGTGGACACCACCAGTGAGGCTCTCTCTCCCTACCAGGGCGTCCAGACACTAACAAAGCTGAAAACGTGGTCTTCACTCTTTAACGCTGAATATTCTGGGCCAAGAGAAATGCTTGGGACTGTGGGGCGGCTTCAGGATTCTCATTTCTGGGCATTTCTGCCATATATCTCCTTGAGAGTCTCTTTTCTAAGAGAAATCCCAGCAGGCATCGTGTGGATTAACTGGGTAATGTTCAAAAGCATCTCAGAGCTTCTCAGGGCTAAATAACACATGATTGCCAGAGAGAGACTATCCAGTGAAACCACAGAGGTGGAAGACAGTGTGAGGGAAGAATCTGTCATCTCATCCATCGTCTACCATGTGCTAGCGGGAGGGAAAATGATTTTCCACAATCACTGTCCCTGAAAGCCTCATCTCTACTTTTTTGTTGTAGAAAGAGTTCACTGTGAGACCTTTACCATTGCTGACCCAGAACCCATTACCTTGTTTCTTCTCCCTAATAGAATCCTGATTTTCATTTAGCTATCCTGTCCACTCCTCCATCCCATGTGTTAGAGGTTGAAATGTTCCCCTCCACCCCCAACACGTTCGTATAATGAAGACCTAACCTCGGTACCTCTATACCTTATTTGGAAATAAGGTCATTGTATATGTAGCTAATTAAGTTGCAATGAGGCCATACTGGAGTAGGGCAAGCCCCCAATCCAATATGACTGATGTCCTTATAGAAGGGAAAATTTGGACACAGTGACAGTCATGCATAGAAAAAAGACACTGTGAAGAGGCACAGGGAGAAGATGACCATCTAAAAGCCAGAGAGAGAGGGGTCTGGAGCAGATCCTCCCCTCACAGCCCTCAGAAGGAACCAATCCTGTGGAAACCTTGATTTTGAACTTCAAGCCTCCAGAAGTACAAGGCGATCAATTTCTGTTGTTTAAGCCACCCAGGTTGTGGTACTTCGTTAAGACAGCACTAGCAAACGAACACATCATGCAATTCTTAGTGAGAAGCTGACCCATCCCTGTTTCCAAAGATAAGTTTTGTCTGGCTTCCCCCTCCCCTGGCCACCTTTTCATTCAAGCAGTGCATGTGTTCTAGACAGTGTGGTGTGTAAATGAGATGCCTGGAACTGCTTGCAGCCATTTGGCGACCATGAGGAAGTTAGTCTTGGAGAAAGGAAAATAACTGGGTTTATGTTCACAATCTTGAGCTGCTGGGTCCAAAGCTTGCCCTGGCTCAAAAGTTTCCAGTTTGTGAACTAATATGTCATCTTTATTATTCAAGGCAGTTCAATCTAGGTTTTCTGTTTCTTGCTCCTCGAATCACTTTACCTTAGTGTAATATGTATGGAGCTTTTAGGTAGGTTTCCAAAGAAAAACATGTAAAGACAGCATCATTCTCTCTCCATCCATCTGTACCCCACCCTCCCTGCTTTGCTGAGTTCTTTACATTGCTAATACCTTGATCTGAGGTGGGGAATAGACTTGGTTCAACCAACACTCATTGAATGTTTGTCATTGCAAGACATATACTAAGCATGGAACCAAGCTAGAACCCCACCTAAAGCTAGACCCCACCTAAAGGAGCTTAGAGTTCAATAAGGTAGATTATATTTACACAAATGACTGATACAAGGTAGAATATAATAAATAAAATAAATACTGTAAGATAAGCACCTGGGAAGCTGCATAGGATCATAAAGGAGAGTAGAAAGCTAATGATACAAAGAGGCCAGACACGGTGGCTCATGCGTGTAATCCCAACGCTTTGGGAGGCTGAGGCAGGAGGATTACTTGAGCCCAGGAGTTGGAGGCTGCAGTGAGCTATGATCGTGGCATTGCACTCCAGCCTGGATGAAGACAGAGCAAGACTCTGTCTGAAGGAAGGAAGGAAGGAAGGAAGGAAGGAAGGAAGGAAGGAAGGAAGGAAGGAAAGAAAGAAAGGAAGAAAGAGAAGGAAAGAAAGAAAGAAAGAAAGAAAGAGAAAGAAAGAAAGAAAGAAAGAAACAAAGAAACAAAGAAACAAAGAAAGAAAGAAAAAGAAAGAAAGGAAGGAAGGAAGGGAAGGAAAGAAAGAAAGAAAGAAAAGAAAGAAAGAAAGGAAGGAAGGAAGGAAGAGAAGGAATATAGAAAGAAAGAAAGAAAGAAAGAAAGAAAAGAAAGGAAGCTAATAATATAAAGAAAACAGAATCCTTGTTGACCGTTCGGGATCAGGTTTGAGTTGAACACAGGCCAGTTTACATTAAGTGTCTTTAATATGCTCAGGAGTGTGTTGACTACAGAGGAAAAGGCTATGAGGTGGTTGTTACCTCCACAATATTCATTTTTCCTTCCGCTTCCCTATCATTCCTGGTTTTTGTTTGGAGATCCATGTGGTTTCAGGTCAACTAATTTTGCCCTAGCCCTAGAAGTAGCATGCTTGTCTTAGGCAAAGCTAATCAGCCCAATTTACCCCCCACCCCACCCCAACACATCTAGTGTGGCCATTCGGGTATGGCCATGGGACCTTTCTCTTGGAGTGCCAGGACAAAGATGTTCTTTCTTCCTCTGAGCCACGTGGGGCACCCCTGCAAGGTGTGGAACTACTGCAATCATTTTGGCTACAATTTGTAAAGACAATCTAGGATAAAGCCAAAAGACAAAGGAGGGTAAAGGCAAGAATATTGGAGACAGAGGATGTAGGGCTTCAATAACTTTGAACCTCTGGATTAAACCATGCCTGAAAGCCATGCAATTTATAGACTTTTTAGTTGTGTGAGTCAATGCATTCTTTTTATTATTTAAGCCAATTTGAGTGGGACTATCAGTTACTTGCATCTGTGACTATATTGATTGATGCAGAATTCAGGACTACAACCTTTTATGCAAAATCCCTAGAGCCAGACGTGTTTCTAAGTCAGAATTTTTCAGATTTAGAAAGGTACCTTAGTTTGTTCCTGCTGCCATAACAAACACCACAGCCTGGGTAACTTATAAAGATTTGGAATTTATTTCTTACAGTTCTGGAGGCTGGGATGTCCAAGAGAAAGATGCAGGCAGGTTGGATGCTTGTTGAGGGGTCTCTGCTTCCATGATGGTGCCTTGTTGCTGCATCCTCACTTGAGGAAAGCCTGAAGGGCAAAGGGGCTTGCTAGTTCCCTCGAGTTTTTATTTTTATCAGGGCTCTGCCTGCATCACTTAATCACCTCCTAAAGGCCCCATCTCTTCATATTGTCACACTGGCAATTAAGTTCAACACATGAATGTTGGGGGACATTCAGACCATAGCAAAAGGTAATTCAGCTCCCCTACTATACATTACTTAATGCCACAAGTGGGGTCTGGGCCAGCACTCTGCAAGCAACAAACTAATATTTGCAGTGGAATGTATGAATATTCATTCTAGGAGGATAAACAAAGACTATAGTCTCACATCAGTTCAGGTCATGTTTTACCGCCAAGGGAGTTCACCTCAAACTTTGAACAAAACCACATTCATTCTCAGAGCTTTTTGGTTTCTAGAGTTGCAGGAAAAAAGATGGTGGGTCAATCTGCACCTCTTCCTGACCTTAAGTTCCTTCTGGTCCAGTTGGAAGACAATATTTTCATAACTGAAGCCTTCTAGATAAAGGCAATCTGTAACCAGCACTGGGTTCTGTGATGCAATCACTGTGCTGCAAGGGCTTTTACCGCTATTTGGATAGTATTCATTCATAGAATTAACAAACTGGTCAATAAGTATGCACAGAGCATCTAATAGGTTCATAGCATGAGCCTACGCCCAGAGGAAAAACCAAAGAGATGTAAGAATTAGCCAGTTTGTGTTTAAAAGGATCCTGGCAGATACAAAAGGCTAAATAGCAATTAATTGGTCAAATTAATATATAGTAAACCTGCAAACCTTAAGTTGTCCTCTCCCTACCAGAGGCTTCCTCAGAAAGAAAGCCAGGGCAGGTCTGGGGCAGTAGGGGAGAGATGGGAAGAGAGTGGAGGGAGGCTGCCTGGGTGAAATCTTGGAGGAAGCTATCTACAGAGTGTGTGGGACAGAAGGGTGGGCAGGTCATGGAGGTCCTTGAGTCCCTTGGTTGTCAGTTGCTGGTTTTGCACACTGTGTCAGCTTCTCCTATGTGCCTCTCTGGCCAGTGAGCCTTCCTTCCCCTCCTGACCAGCTGCCCTGTCCCTCTCTTATTAAAGGACGCCTAGGGCACAGGCTGTTATCCTCATTTGGAAGGGTTTGGAAATTATACATGAGAGTAAGAAAATTCTGCTGTGGCTTTTTATGGTAAGCATCACTCCTAGCAAGCACGAGAACCCGGTTCTGTCCTTTGTAGAGGTTGTAGTGATTATTATTACTATTATTACTACAATAAACTCAGTGACACACTGACAGTATGTGTGTGATATAATAAAAAAAATATGACTTTGTTCTTTGTCTCTGGTTCCTGGCACCAGAGCTCTTAAATCCCTTGGGATTTTCTGCATGATAACAGTGTCTTTTTGTTCTAATGAGACCACCGTTGTTGGGTCCCTTGATAGCTTCAGGCTGGGGGCTTGTCACCAGAAAGACCAAGCCATGGTTAGAGGATGGAAACTCTCAGCCACAACCCCAGCATCCTGGGAAGGGGGCGTTTGGGAGATTGAGCTCATCATCAATGGCCAATGATTTCATTAATCATGCCTATGTGATGAAACCTCCGCTAAAAACCCCTAAATGATAGGGTTACAAGAACTTCCAGGTTGGTAAACATACAGAGGTGCTGGGAGAGTGGAGCACCAGAGTGGGCATGGAAGCTCAATGCACCCCCATCCCCATCTCTTGCCCTACACATCTTCTCCAGTTGGCTGTTCCTGAGCTACATCCTTTATAACGTAAGTAAAATGTTTCCTTGAGTTTTGCGAGCCATTTTAGCAAATTATTGGACCTGAGGGGGAGTCATGGGAACTTCCAACTTTATAGCCAGTTTGTCAAGAATATGAGAGGCCCAGGACTTGTGGCTGCCTGAAGTTGAAGGGCAGTCTTGTGGAACTGAGCTCCAGAACCTGTGGGGTCTGCACTAACTCCAGGTGGTTAGTGTCAGAACTGAATTGAAATGTAGGACACCCAGTTAGTGTCTGAAGAGTCAGAGAATTAGTTGGTAAAATCCCAACCATTTGGTGTCAGGAGTGGTGTCATAAGAACAGTTCATAGGGCAGGACACAGCTCAAAACCTAGAGCCAGATTCATTCTCTGCTCAGTCCCCACATGTAAGGATCCCCACTTTCATCCCTTGACTTTCAGAACCCTTTAAATGAGAGGTGGTCAGTTTGAGTAGAATTCATTGCTATTGGTAACTGAGTCATGAACATTTTCACAAGGATCTTTATCAGGCTTTTTAGACATGACGTCTTGCAAATCGTCCTTGGGGCAGCCTGAGAATGTGCCACTTGGATCTTCCACCGCCTGGAGTGAGGCCGACTGGTGCTGCAGCTGGGCCCATCGCTGTACTGGCACCGAGGCTGGGCTTCCCCCAGGCTGGTCCCACTCAATGACTGAGCAAGGTGGAGGTGCTAAAACAGATCCATTCCTGCAGGATGGGGGCCTCCTTTGAGGAGCCACTTTGATTTGGGAGATTCCTCATGGGCCTGGTCCAATCTTTCTTAGAACAGCACTAACTTCTGCAACTCTTCCAGCCCAATCAATCATCCTTCCTTCTCTCTCTCCTCTACAGGGCTCAGGCTGCCATCACAGTCTGAAGGCTTTCCTCCCTTCTCCTGCTTCTTCCTCTTTATACTTCTGACATTTCCCCCAGTAAATCTCTTGCCATCTGCTTCCCAGAGGACCTGGACTAACACAATCCCAAACAACTCTTTGATAGTACGACCCATTGTTATGACAGAGGCAAGGGCTGTGTGACCTCCAGGCCATTTCCACCTTCCTCCTTGACCTCAAGACTCTTCTTGGGCTAAGGGACAAGCACATCTTTGTGCCACTGGGGTTAGATAAGATTTTCCCTCTTGGCAAAAGTTCCCGCTTGGTGTGTGCTTATCTTTCCGACTGCTCCTGGCTGTTTTTGCTCTGAAACAGACACCAGCCTAGATCAAAGATGA